>NC_092339.1:199357500-199697500 GCF_046630445.1 Rutidosis leptorrhynchoides
AGCAAAAGCTTAAGTGTGGGGGATTTGATAACTCCTAAATTATCATGTTTTTGGTAACATTTTGAGGAGTTATCTTAGTATTTTTGAGTCATTTTGATGCTAAAACACACTAAAATATAAAAAATGGGAAAAAGATATTTCTAATGATTATGTCCAAGTTATGTATTAAACAGGATCAAAAATAGAGAAAATTGCAAATTGGCTAGATGAAGCCGCCGGCGTGGTGATGATGAAGCTGCCGGCTTGATGTTGAAAGTACCAGAATGTTCCAGAATCAATGTAAAATTGAAAGAACTTGTTGATCAAGAAAAAGGCAAGGAAGCCGCCGGCTTCCCAATGAAGCCGCTGGCCTGGTTGACACAGTTTATCAACTTATCGACCAAGTTCAAGTAAAAATGAAAAAAAAATCAAGATAAAATCAGAAAGATTTGGCGAATCAAGTGAAGCCGCCATCCTAGCCTGAAGTCGCCGGCTTCAGTATGACGGTTACAAGATCTTAGCTTGCGTATAAAGTTTAACTTGCAAGAGGAGTCACCGACTCAAGGCACGACGCCGGCTTCCCACTGAAGCCGCCAGCTTGGCCACCGCCCTAGAATTCTATAAATTAAGGCCCCTGGTCTCAGTTTTCATAAGTTCATAAGTAGATAGTTTTTCAGATTTTGTTAGGTCATTTTCTAGGGGTTTTCTCTAAACCCATAGGTTAGATTTACTTTTTGTAATTAAGATTCAAGATTTAATACAAGTCTTTTTACAGCTACCTTCTTTTGAAGGTATGATTCTATCCTTATTTTATTGTTTTGTCTATTTTATTTACTGTATTCGTTTCTGTTCGTCTCCAACTATGAACTAAACGTTCAAAGTGGTTACTTGGACGAAAATTGTGGAAATCTGGGAAAACAGATGAAGCCGCCGACTTCCTCAGTCCAAGCCACCGGCTTGGCTGATCCAAGACGCCGGCTTTGTGCTTCAGTCTGTATGGTTTCTGGTCCTTTTCTAGATCTGTATGTTCATGTTTCCGTGATGATTATTTAAACTGTTTATGTCTGCCATGATTCAATAACTTGTTTGCCATGCTTAATGATTAAATATTATGAATCTCGAACTAACTAGTCATTGATTCTATGATCTTATATTCGTTTCATATCACTTGTTTACATCTAGTCAATCAAATATAATGTTTGGATTGCATGCAAATTAGGTAAACATCATTGGTAGATATACAGTTAGTTGAACTTGAATCACACTTACGTAATAGAATTCATTATTGTTAGGCTTAATCGAAGAACCTTTGTTTATGTGTGTTTAATTGTCAATTGCATGAGAACCCGATTAAGATTAACTTTCAGCTAGTAACTTGAGTTGATCTGATTCAGTTTAATAGCTTATATAATTTGTCAGTCTAATTAAATGTTGCCTTGGATCCACATAAGGTTTAGGTAATATTTATCATGTGATTATTTGAATGCCATGAATGAAGACATTAGCTATGAACATCACTTAGTTAATGTATGCTTTAGGTCCTACTTTATGAATGATATGCAACATTTAGTTTAACTTTTTAGGGATAATGATTGGTCTATGATTGTTATCTTTCTATTTGTTAATATAAGTTATGAAATAAATAATATATTTCCCTTATGATTCACACGTCCTTGTAATCACTTCTCTTTTATAATTGTTTACTTTAAATCTTTATTTCTTGCTTTATATTTTGTTATTTTGTTTATCTTCAATCATCTCTTTCCTAAGAGATAAGATATCAACAGCCTAAAAACACATAAAAATTTATCTTTAGTTCTTTAATAAGAGCTAAGCTATATAATAAACAACTCTTATATGCTTCCACGCTCTCTTGGGATGATAACCTAAAATACTACATCTGGCCGGGTTTTGTTGCTCGTTAGGGTGTTAAAGTGTATTAATAAAGATTTTATAAATTTAAAAGTTAAAAGATAAGTTAAGCACTATTGAACACACACTTTTGATACATCAACTTTTTGGCGCCGCTGCCGGGGAGCGCGGTTTATACGAAAATTGGATATACTTTGGTTATTGATATTTCTTGAAAACGGGTGATGACTGTCTTCCTTTAGGGGAGGGTTGCTGGGGTTCCGATTTAAAGGCTCCTACCCGAACCTAGACGCTGACGGGTCACTTAAGTATTGAAAGATTCAATAGGCCGTGTATGTTTGATCATTCGTTGTTAAGCGATAAAAGTTGTGTTATAATTTAATCATTTTATATCTATTTATATATTATTAAAATCCTAATTTCTTTCCCAACTTACATTCTAAAATATCTTTAATTTACTTATTTTTAGTTATTCGATCCTTTCGTGAGAATTTATTTTCGCGAAAGTTACTTGCTTTATTTTCTTTCCGTTTCTTTTGTGGTTTTTTTTTCTGTGGTGTGCTTATAGCTAGGTTCAAAGCATAATGTCGAATCTTAGAGATATGTCTATGAAGGATATGTTGAGAAGCCTAGGGATTTGTGAAACATGTGGAGGATCTTATTGTGGAATGAGTTGTGATAAGAATATGAGTATGGAGCAATTGATGAGAACCAGCATAGGTTATTTACCGATTATTTCAAGTTATAAATCAAGCTTAGATGAGTTAATGCAGGAAAACGAAAGAAGACTAGCCAGGCAACATGACACTTCCGTTCAACTCCATCAAAAAGGATTAATCGGTCATGAGTTTATATGGGAGTTAGCACAAATCAAGACAACAATTGCCAAATCCTCAATTCCTACAATTAATTCGCAAGAGGAGTTCAAAGCGTTTCAGACAAAACCTTGTAAAGAAGAAGAAGTGGAGGAAGAAGATGAATCCGCAGAGTCTATGATCATAGAACCATATGAGGAATTTCCACATCATCTAAAATTCGGATATCTTCCTGAACTTAAACGATGGACGGTGATAGATGTTGAATTGTTTGAACAAGAGAATGAGAACGAGGAGTTTGCTTCGACTCCACAATCTACCACTCCACCACCTATGCTAGTAGCCTCACCATTTAAGGATGAAATTATAGATGAGGAACCAACGAGTATGGATTGGGATCCTTCAGATACATAGGACGATGATGAGTTTTGTCCGATCAAATGGGATTCTTCTGATGATGAAGATGATTCTTATCTTAATTTTGAGGTGGAAAGGTTGCTAGAAAACACTAGGTTAGTGGAAACTGCTCCAATTTTAAGGTTATAAGACATTGATTCTTCTCTTGAGGAAGACTTTCGGGAATTAATGAATGTAGACACGGGGGATTTCACACCTATAAGTATTAAGGATGAAGATCTAGATGCCGAGTTTGACGAGTTTATGAAGGTTAACATCAATGATAAATCCGAGGATGAACTATTTACTAAGAAAGAACTTATACCGGAAACACCACTTGAAATATGTATAACTCTGATAGACTTCGTGTATCCTAAAAAAATTATAGGGTGTGAAATGGTATTTGAAGACCAGTTTTGGCAAGAACCCGCAACGAAAACAAACTTATTGCCACAAGACCAACATAATGGGAAACTATTAATTGACACTCGGGTTAATTTCAAAATTTTGAACAAACAACAAATTAAATATATCTTTACAACCCGAGGTGTTAATGATTGGTGAACTTGAATCACACTTATATAATAGAATTCATTATTGTTAGGCTTAATCGAAGAACCTTTGTTTATGTATATTTAATTGTCAATTGCATGAGAACCTGATTAAGTTTAACTTTCAGCTAGTAACTTGAGTTGATCTAATTAAGTTTATTAGCTTATATAATTTGTCAGTCTAATTAAATGTTGCCTTGGATCCACATCAGGTTTAGGTAATATTTATCATGTGATTATTTGAATGCCATGAATGAAGACATTAGCTATGAACATCACTTAGTTAATGTATGCTTTAGGTCCTACTTTTTGAATGATATGCAACATTTAGTTTAACCTTTTAGGGATAATGATTGGTCTATGATTGTTATCTTGCTATTTGTTAATATAAGTTATGAAATAAATAATATATTTCCCTTATGATTCACACGTCCTTGTAATCACTTCTCTTTTATAATTGTTTACTTTAAATCTTTATTTCTTGCTTTATATTTTTTTATTTTGTTTATCTTCAATCACCTCTTTCCTAAGAGATAAGATATCAACAGCCTAAAAATACATAAAAATCTATCTTTAGTTCTTTAATAAGAGCTAAGCTATATAATAAACAACTCTTATCTGCTTCCACGATCTCTTGGGACGATAACCTAAAATACTACATCTGACCGGGTTTTGTTGCTCGTTAGGGTGTTAAAGTGTATTTATAAAGGTTTTATAAATTTAAAAGTTGAAAGATAAGTTAAGCACTATTGCACACACACTTTTGACACATCAGTGAGAAAGAACTGTGTGAGAGAGAATGTGTACTTCTCTCTGGCTGAAGTTTAGATGATAAATGCAGTGAGCCAAGGGGTCTATTTATAGGAGTAGAATGTCCGAAATTCTCGGGATACACGTGTCAATCACTGATTAATTTTGTTGTGCAAAATATTTGGAACGAACTTTGATGCGGCTGAGGTGGCTGCGTGCCGCTCACGCGCCTAGTAAAAGGGCTTAAGCATAGAAGCTGCTTGCAAGGCTTACGCATGATGTTGGGCGGCCTGCTTAACGCTGGGCGCAAATGCTAAAATCCGCCAAATATTGTTATCTTTTGTGCTTTTTGATTCATTTTTCTGTATAAAAATGATGCTTTTATGTGTGTATCCTCTAGGATACACCATTAAGTCCCCCCAGTTTAATGTCTTTATTTTTGCAAAAAATAAATTCATTAAACTAAAAATAAAAGATGCCTTTTTCCTCAAAGACAAAAAACTGCTGTAGCCATCTGTTTTTCTGTGCTGATGTCATGTTTCCAATTATGAATTTGCCCCTAAAATCTTTTTGATTTATTTTTGAAATTTAAATTTTTACCCAATTAATCTGGCTCATACACGTGGCTCGATCACATCCTTTCATCGTCTACCAATTTGAATATAAATAACCCGTTCCCCTTTCATTTTTCCTTTTTCGAAAACTGATCATTTGCTTTGAAGATATCTGCAATTACTTTCCAAAGTTCATAGCAATTAATTTGCTCAAGGTCAGTTCTCAATTTCCCTTCTTCTCTGTATCCATTGTTTTATTTTCTTTGCTACCATGGCCGAATCCAGCATCACTTCTTCTCAGAAAGATACTCGCGACGTGAGTACTATTTCTTCCAGTATAACCGAAGCAGAGATAGATAAATTGTGTATAGATCATAGGAATCTTAGATTTCTAAACCTCGTGGTTCCTTCATCGAGTGATAGAGATAATAAAACCCTTAAAAAGATGATCACGCTATATAAACTTCAACTAACTGTAGGTAACCTTCGTATTCCTCCCTCCGTATTTCTTCAAGAAATTCTTTCCCACTACGGGATTGGTCTTAGCCATGTTCATCCTTTTGGGTTACAAAAAATCATGCTTTTTGAGATGTATTGTAACGCTGTAGGTAGAGTACCAAGCATAAATATTTTCCATGAACTATATAGAACTCGATTAGTGAGCAAATGTTGGTATACGTTCGACTGTAAACCAAATAAGGCTTTCACTGGTGAGAAGGAAACCTCTCTAAAAAACTGAAAATAGCCCTACTTTTTTGTCAATAAAAGAGTCATTCAAGATTCTTGGGCAAATGTCCGCAAGTGGAGAAAAACAAAGATAGGGGTAAGCAAGTCCATTTTTCTGTCAGAAGATGAGAAGACAACGGTTGAGGATTAGAAAATACTGAAACTTTCACAAAGGTCATATGCTGACCATGAAGCCATTTTAGTCCTCTGTAACATGAGTGACAACTGACGCACTTAACATGTGCCGGTGTTGCACTGGAAAGGCCGTGGTAGGCACCTTTCTGAATATACTATGCATGAATTATGCTATCATGAGTTATATGTATCCTTATATGCTTTTTCTGCTTGTTTGTGTTTTTATCTGCTACAGAAGAAGAGATGCGGGTTTACAGGACTTTTAAAAAAACCAACTTGAATCTTCTTGTCGTATCTGAATGACCAAAAACACCTGCTGAGGTTGAAGCTGACAAAGCAAAGGATGCAGAGTTTGAACTGAAAGGACCCGTCCTAATCCATCCGGACGAAGTCCATATCGATTATAAACAATTCACAACAGTTGATTACATCGCGAGGTATTTGACCTCTATATGATACATTTTACAAACATTGCATTCAATTTTAAAAGACGATCTTTCTTTATAACGAAAATTGACAGCATGCATACCATTTCAGAATATATCCAACTATAATTGACTTAATAATAATTTTGATGAACTCGATGACTCGAATGCAACGTCTTTTGAAATATGCCATGAATGACTCCAAGTAATGTTTCTAAAATGAGCAAATGCACAGCGGAAGATTTCTTTCGTACCTGAGAATAAACATGCTTTCAAGTGTTAACCAAAAGGTTGGTGAGTTCATTAGTTTAACATAAATAATCATTTCCATCATTTTAATAGACCACAAGATTTTCATTTTCAGTTCTCATAAATACACGTCCCATGCATAGAGACAAAATATCATTCGTATGGATTGAACACCTGGTAACCGACATTAACAAGATGCATATAAGAATATCCCCTATCATTTCGGGATCCTCCTTCGGACATGATATAAATTTCAAAGTACTAAAGCATCCGGTACTTTGGATGAGGTTTGTTAGGCCCAATAGATTTATCTTTAGGATTCGCGTCAATTAGGGTGTCTGTTCCCTAATTCTTAGATTACCAAACTTAATAAAAAGGGGCATATTCAGTTTCGATCATTCAACCATAGAACGTAATTTCGATTACTTGTGTCTATTTCGTAAAACAGTTATAAAAGTTGCGCATGTATTCTCAGCCCAAAAATATAAAGGGTAAAAAGGCAAATGAAACTCACGCATATAAATATTGTAAAAAAGTTATTAAAACAGTGCATGTATTCTCAGCCCAAAATGTAATGAGTAAAAGGGAGCAAATGAAACTCACGCATATAATTATTATAAAACAGTTACTAAAGCATTTGCATGTATTCTCAGCCCCAAAAATGTAAAGAGTAAAAGGGGATCAATGAAACTCACCATACTGTATTTTGAAGTAAAAATACATATTACGACATTGAACAAGTATAGGGTTGGCCTCGGATTCACGAACCTATATCATTCGTATATATATTAACACATATATTTGTAATTGAACAAATAATTATTAATCATATAAATTATATGTTTCATATTTCATATACATTATTACCTTGTAACTTATCATAATGTATTCAAATTAATATTTGTTTTTATATATGTGTTATTATTACTTATAATATTTTAAGATATAATTATTCACTAGATGTAATTCAATTATTATTATAGTTAGCAAAATTTATAGTATGTAATATACTTTTTATATATAAACTCTTTTGTTTGTACAAATAATAATTATAATAGTACTAAATGGAGATAATAATACTAATAATTATAGAAATGATAAGTTTTATGAAAAGATATGATAATAATAATAATAATAATAATAATAATAATAATAATAATAATAATAATAATAATAATAATAATATAATAATAATAATAATAATAATAATTCTACCTAAATAACAACTCTAAGTGTTTCTCTGTATTCCTCAAATCAGATCAAAAGTATCCAAGGTCAAAGCAAAAAACACAGAGAGAATAACACCATATCATATTGATCCATCGACAATCATCATCAGAGCAATCGAGGAACAATCCTTGATGAGTAGCAGATCTTCGATTCGTCATCATACTTGTTCGAGATCCTCCCAAGTCTCCGTTTCCATCGTCAATCATCTCCCTTCATCAATCGTTCAAGTAATTGGTCCATTAATGGATCAGATAGGTAATTAATTCATTTATATTATCTTAATTTCTTCACTTATTAAAATATTCAGTATTTTCAATTGAATAGAACACAGGCAGTAATAAATTGTATTCATAAAGGTTTTAATGATAATCGATTATAATTTAAGACTGGTTTGTGATTGTGTTTTTCTTTTTATTTTATTTGCAGTAATAGCGGATAATATATAACAATTCATAGCATGTTATTTGTTTAAATAATAAAAGAAGCAGTAATTTGCGATTGATTAAATAAATAATCATAGTAGTGTTCGTGGTGGTTTTGGACAGAAGTTATAAACTGCTTCTTTTGTAACAGCAGTTGTAGGTTAATCATAGAGTGATAACTTACAGTTTATTGTTAAATGGAACTCTTTGTGGTGGTAATGGTGCAAACGAATTAAATCAGAAGCAGAAGTAGACATAGCAGTATTTATATGGCTTATGGTGGTTTGTGATGTTGAATTGCAGCTATGGAATATTAACAATAAATGTATTTGCAGGTGGTTCAATTGAAAGATTGAAGGAAGGTGTTTGACATGATTATCAAGATGGGTTGTGGGTGATTAGGGTGGTGAATGGCGATCGGCTGAATGTAGAAAGAATAGCAGCTAGTGGTGATGGTGTGCAAACAAAACATAAAGGGTTCGAGTAGCAGTCAGGGTTAGTGATAGTTATTGAGTATCTGTTAGTATTGTTTGGATGAGCATAAATGAGAGACGAGTTGTAGTTGGTGTTAGAGTGTTGATGAGTTGCTGTGGTGATTTAAGAAACAGAAAGGCTTAAGAAAATGGCCACAGAACATGATGGAAATGTGTGATGATTTACTTGGTTATCTACAGCAGCTACAAGAACAATATTGCAGCAGGACAGTACTTGAGTCGATATGGGTGTTGCAGGTATGTTTTGTGCTTAACAGAATAGGAAGTTAATAGGTAGCATTAGCATAGCAGCTAGTATATCAGGTTGGTCGTTTTTTTTTAAAAAAAAAATCAAAAGTTTGTCATGGTGGTTTTGTGATTGTTGAAGATGATGATTGTATGATAGTTTCTAGGTGTTGGTGATAATCGTGGATTTTCTATTATGCAGTGTATTTGTGCACAAAGTATGGGATAAAGAGGATAATTAATGATGGAATCAAAAGCAAATAAGGACACCAATATAATTCATATCCATGATTCATGTAGTTGTTTAAATCATTTGTTTGTAAAGAGTATTAGCTTTATTAATAGTTGTTGATGTTACAAGTGATGTGAGTGTGTTTGTGGCATTTTGTAATTGGTTAAAGAATAAGATGTAAATGAGAATCCTTTATATCACTTTATTATTGTAATTGTGATTTATGAAGTGGACATATATCGACTCACAGACCAAAAGTACACATATTGTAATCAAGCAAAAAAATAATAATAATAAAGCAGGTATACTAAAACAATTTCTGTTATGTGTCCATGTCATATTCTTATACATACTTAATATAATTTAATTAATTAATAAAGATATTAATAATTATAATTATAATTAATAATATTTATATTAATAATACTAAATGATAATTGAAATACTAGTAATGATAATAATAGAAATACTAATATTATATAAAAATTTAAAATACTAATATTAATATCAATTACAGTGATAATTATTAATAATAATGATATAAATAACTAAAAATAATAAGTTGTGTTATATGAGTAATTATAAAATCTTTTAGTAATGAATATACTAGTGATATTAATAATAATTATATTAATGATAAAAACAATTATATTCATAATGATAACAATAATATTTAGTAATAATAATAATATTACAAATTAAGTGTATCGAATTTTATATCTATATATTATTTATCATACAATTGTTAATACTGATATTATTATATTTATTTTAATAAAAGTAATATTATATTTTAATTTGTAAGTAAGTTTAATAGGTTGAGGTTACATATTATTAACTATGTAATATTTGTTAACTATCTAATATATATAATAACATCTTAATTATTTTGTATATTACTCTACATATTTAATTCGAATGATTAAATGGTATTATATTAATTTAACTTAATAAATACACTTATTTTTATATTTACATATATATATATACACACATATATATATATATATATATATATATATATATATATATATATATATATATATATATATATATATATATATATATATATATACTTATTTATTTACGCACAATTGTTCGTGAATCGTCGGGAATAGTCAAAGGTTCACTGAATCCATATAAATAGTTCAAAGGTCAAATGTATGCATGAACACAGTTCAAAGTTTTTGAGATTCAATTAAATAGACTTTGCTTATCATGTCGAAATTATTTAAAGATAAAGTTTAAATTTGGTCGGAAATTCCCGGGTCGTCACAGTACCTACCCGTTAAAGAAATTTCGTCCCAAAATTTGAGTGAGGTGGTCATGGCTAACAATAAAAATGTTTTCATGACGAATATAAGTTGGTAAATAGAGTTTTATCATCATTGGGTAATATAGATAAAACAATTTAATTATTCGAAGAGTACGAATGAAGTTATCACAAAAAATGAAATGAGTAAATGCAGATTCGCCTTAACCAGTGACGTAGTCATGGTTGATTTTCGGAAATCAAGGAATTTAAAGAAAATCTTCGAAATCTATAAGATTTGATTCTTCAGCGAATAAGGAAATTAAGATTTCTATAATTAAATATGGTGATCTGCCTCGATTACTACGTCTGATTTTTCCTTTATAAATTAAACTCTTTTGTTCCATTATTCTCACCATTCCTATATTTTCTTTCTTAGTTCATACATCCAAAAGATTGTGAAAATGCTTAATCAAGTTCTAATCCTTGATATTTTCCTAATTATCATTTCTGTCATCCTCCATCAAAAAAAAATCTATTTACTTCTACAATTACCTTGGGGTGATACTATTCTTAATTATACCTTGTCCTTATATTGCTATTCGTATTAATATTCATGGATTGTAACCTCCGTGTTGTTATTGGGCTTTATATTTTCTCTTATATTTTGGAGCTCTTTGCCTTTTTATTATCTTCTCGATCTCTAGTAAAGCGAGTAACGGTCCAAAATTCGTAAGTATGGAACTTCGAATGAACTTAATGTTCTAAACAAGAAGGAACGTAATCGCACGATTTTATTTGTCAAATTACCAGAATCACTGAGAATAGAATTATCAAGAATATATTTTCTTGATATGTTCAGAAGTTAAGCAGAGTGAAAGAGTTATGTAACATGGCACATGATGACGTTAGGATCTGTGAATCATCACGTTCCATTAGAAACTCGGCATGACTTACTGCAATATAATCACGTTGATCAAGTGTCATTATATTATACTAATTCATGCATCAATTTCTTTACATTTCTCTAGAATTCATTCATATATTAAACTTAGATTTTTACAGAAGTTTCCAATATAACGAAACACAGGAAGCACGAAGAGGTATATAATTTCGGACGAGAATATTTATGAAAATATCCTCAGAAATATCGAAGATATTTATGATGATATTTTGGAATTTCCAAGTTCGAAGGTTGATGAAGAAAAATTTTTCGCAAGATTTTAACATGACTTCGGAGCAAGATATTCTCTAAAGATTTCAATGAGTCCAGAATTATCTGGATTCTTTGAATATAGGGTATGGTCCTTGTATTTGTCCTTGGTCTCCTTCAGAGTTAGCTCAATCCGTTTTTCAGTACCAAATTTTCTATCGAGCGTTCCCAATATTCTATTCTTTATTATCAAACTTTTGGCCGTTTAGATCATCTACAATTTTGCTGTTTCCTCTGCATTTAATGCTACCATATATGAATCATCGTTCATCAATCCGAGGTGGTTTCAAGAGAATTGTGTTTTTAGATGATTAAACGCTAATGGTAATATGGTAGAATATAAAAAGTTCCCCGGTAACGATGGCTAAAGGCAAACTTATATAGTAAGGTTATAATAAGGCTAATCCGAATGAAAATTTGAAGTTGACCTGCTGGAGCTGTGATAGAATTGGCTAATTTGAAAAAGGAACTGCAAAGTTATTTTCGGTAATAACAACGCCAAAGGAGCTAGCACAGATACGTGTTAAACGTTTACTCAGGTTCCAAGAGTTTTTCAGGTGCATAACAATATGCATCAATCTTTTCTTCCGTAGATGAAGTGCGGTTGGTTCATTCTCTCGATTGAGGTATTTTCAAGAATCATGAAAGGTTTGAATGCAGATTGTAATCGTCAAGATACAAATGAGGTTTAAGATGAAATCAAGTGGCAAACTTGAAGAATTGTTTAGTTTCATATGTTATAATCAATATTTTAATTCATTTTTAATTGTCCAATCTTATTAGTCCACAGTCGATAGTCTACAATTAACAGTCCAATAATTTATATATTGTTTTATAATATTCGAATTAATTAATACGTATCGTGACCCGTATTCGTCTCAGACTCGATCACAACTCAAAGTATATATATTATTATAGAATCAACCTCAACCCTGTATAGAGAACTCGATCATTACTGCATATAGAGTGTCTATGGTGATTCCAAATAATATATATAGATGTGTCGATATGATATGTCAAAACCTTGTATACATGTCCCGATATTTAAAGTGCATAAAATAAATAACAGAAATTAAATGATGATAAATAAAATTGCGAGAATTAAAATTGCGATAATTAAATTGCGATAAATAAATTGCGATAAATAAATTGCGATAAATAAATGTAATACGGAATTAACAGTTAGCTAGGAACAGTTAGCTAGGATTTTATTAGCGTGAATTCTTAACAAAATTCCTCATAGTTAATTTGTCTGTTTCTAACAAATTTTATTTTGTCAAAGTTTTCTTCATTATGCCACTTGTTGGATTCTGATAGGTAAAAATCCAAATATGAAATTGAATGAAAATGGTTATTCTGCGGTGAATGGATACGTATATCTGTGGTTGTAAGTGGGATAGTAAGTGACTGTTGAATCAGATTCGAAGAACGTACAATATAACTTATTAATGTAAAATCTAAATATCCCTCGGGTATTACCTATCCGTTAAAATATTTTCACTATTAACAGTTTGTACAAAAGAATTTTTAATTACAATCGTTATAAAAACATATATACATATATATTTTCTTCAAATGTAATCATGGATTTAATGAGTTAACATAATATTAAACTCATTTAGTTTTCGGTTGGAACTAGAATAAATAATCTCTAAAACTTTAGAGATTACATATTCGCTATGTCGAATGAAGATAAATGAGGTAGAACGATACGTAGAACAAAGATCATACTCGAAGTACAGATGGTGATATTAAGGCATGGATTGTTGATGGTACTGGTGCTGTTATCGATGGTACTGTTGGTGCCAGTGATGTTGCTGAAGCTGGTAGATTTTGCACCATATTCTCCAAAGCTACTACCCGAGCGCGAAGCTCGTTGACTTCTTCTATTACACCGGGGTGATTTTCGGTCGAAACGAGCGAATGAATAAGGTCTAGAATCTGAGATAGTATATAATCGTGACGAGATACTCTGGAAATGAGGCTGAAAATGGTGTTTCGGATAGGTTCGCCGATAAGTGCATCAGGTTCTTTACCAAGAGATGAATTCGGTTGGTGGAAGGAATTACCTTATTCTTGCCTACAATGAATAAGTAAGCTAGGAACCCATCAAATGAATTGAGGATGGCTGATTGGTTGATTCATTCTGGTGACACTGCTTCCGGAGCTTAGGTGAACATCCATGTCAGAATAGTTGTCGAAATAATTATCGAAATAGCTATCAGAATCTGAGGGACTCGAACTGGTTACGGGATTCATCTCGTACGATCAGATGAAGGATTTTTCGATAAGAAACAGATTGTAGAATGTAGATTAGTATCCTGCAATACATAATTTACATATGCATATATAATACTAAAATCCCATAAGTTACGGAGGAATCTACGAAAGCTGTCAGGCAAAGGTAACAATAATAGATACGCTAAGATAAGAATTTATCTATACACTGTCTATACAATAGAGGCAATAAGACGTGTCTAGACTTTAAGGATGATAAGAAAATAATTTTCGACACTAAATGATGAGCAAAACTTTTGACATGCAGACACGGTCGAAGTCCAGACTCACTAATGCATCTAAACAACTATCCGTTGGACACACTAATGCAAGACCTGGTTCGCTAAGACCACCACTCTGATAACAACTGAAAGGACCCGTCCTAATCCATCCGGATGAAGTCCATATCGATTATAAATGATTCACAACAGTTGATTACATCGTGAGGTATTTAACCTCTATATGATACATTTTACAAACATTGCATTCAATTTTAAAAGACGATCTTTCTTTACAACGAAAATTGACAGCATGCATACCATTTCAGAATATATCCAACTATAATTGACTTAATAATAATTTTGATGAACTCGATGACTCGAATGCAATGTCTTTTGAAATATGCCATGAATGACTCCAAGTAATGTTTCTAAAATGAGCAAATGCACAGCGGAAGATTTCTTTCGTACCTGAGAATAAACATGCTTTCAAGTGTCAACCAAAAGGTTGGTGAGTTCGTTAGTTTAACATAAATAATTATTTCCATCATTTTAATAGACCACAAGATTTTCATTTTCAGTTCTCATAAATACACGTCCCATGCATAGAGACAAAATATCATTCATATGGATTGAACACCTGGTAACCAACATTAACAAGATGCATATAAGAATATCCCCTATCATTCTGGGATCCTCCTTTCGGACATGATATAAATTTCGAAGTACTAAAGCATCCGGTACTTTGGATGAGGTTTGTTAGGCCCAATAGATATATCTTTAGGATTCTCGTCAATTAGGGTGTCTGTTCCCTAATTCTTAGATTACCAGACATAATAAAAAGGGGCATATTCAGTTTCGATCATTCAACCATAGAACGTAATTTCGATTACTTGTGTCTATTTCGTAAAACAGTTATAAAAGTTGCGCATGTATTCTCAGCCCAAAAATATAAAGGGTAAAAAGGCAAATGAAACTCACACATATAAATATTGTAAAACAGTTATTAAAACAGTGCATGTATTCTCAGCCCAAAATGTAATGAGTAAAAGGGAGCAAATGAAACTCACGCATATAATTATTATAAAATAGTTACTAAAGCATTTGCATGTATTCTCAGCCTCAAAAATGTAAAGAGTAAAAGGGGATCAATGAAACTCACCATACTGTATTTTGTAGTAAAAATACATATTACGACATTGAACAAGTATAGGGTTGGCCTCGGATTCACGAACCTATGTCATTCGTATATATATTAACACATATATTTGTAATTGAACAAATAATTATTAATGATATAAATTATATGTTTCATATTTCATATACATTATTACCTTGTAACTTATCATAATGTATTCAAATTAATATTTGTTTTTATATATGTGTTATTATTACTTATAATATTTTAAGATATAATTATTCACTAGATGTAATTCAATTATTATTATAGTTAGCAAAATTTATAGTATGTAATATACTTTTTATATATAAACTCTTTTGTTTGTACAAATAATAATTATAATAGTACTAAATGGAGATAATTATACTAATAATTATAGAAATGATAAGTTTTATGAAAAGATATGATAATAATAATAATAATAATAATAATAATAATAATAATAATAATAATAATAATAATAATAATAATAATATAATAATAATAATAATAATTCTACCTAAATAACAACTCTAAGTGTTTCGCTGTATTCCTCAAATCAGATCGAAAGTATCCAAGGTCAAAGCAAAAAACGCATAGAGAATAACACCATATCATATTGATCCATCGACAATCATCATTAGAGCAATCGAGGAACAATCCTTGATGAGTAGCAGATCTTCGATTCGTCATCATACTTGTTCGAGATCCTCCCAAGTCTCCGTTTCCATCGTCAATCATCTCCCTTCATCAATCGTTCATGTAATTGGTCCATTAATGGATCAGATAGGTAATTAATTCATTTATATTATCTTAATTTCTTCACTTATTAAAATATTCAGTATTTTCAATTGAATAGAACACAAGCAGTAATAAATTGTGTTCATGAAGGTTTTAATGATAATCGATTATAATTAAAGACTGGTTTGTGATTTTGTTTTTGTTTTTATTTTATTTGCAGTAATAGCGGATAATATAGAACAATTCATAGCATGTTATTTGTTTAAATAATAAAAGAAGCAGTAATTTGCGATTGATTAAATAAATAATCATAGTAGTGTTCATGGTGGTTTTGGACAGAAGTTATAAATTGCTTCTTTTGTAACAGCAGTTGTAGGTTAATCATAGAGTGATAACTTACAGTTTATTGTTAAATGGAACTCTTTGTGGTGGTAATGGTGCAAACGAATTAAATCAGAAGCAGAAGTAGACATAGCAGTATTTATATGGCTTATGGTGGTTTGTGATGTTGAATTGCAGCTGTGGAATATTAACAATAAATGTATTTGCAGGTGGTTCAATTGAAAGATTGAAGGAAGGTGTTTGACATGATTATCAAGATGGGTTGTGGGTGATTAGGGTGGTGAATGGCGATCGGCTGAATGTAGAGAGAATAGCAGCTAGTGGTGATGGTGTGCAAACAAAACATAAAGGTTTCGAGTAGCAGTCAGGGTTAGTGATAGTTATTGAGTATCTGTTGGTATTGTTTAGATGAGCAGAAATGAGAGACGAGTTGTAGTTGGTGTTGGAGTGTTGATGAATTGCTGTGGTGATTTAAGAAACAGAATGGCTTAAGAAAATGGCCACAGAACATGATGGAAATGTGTGATGATTTACTTGGTTATCTGCAGCAGCTACAAGAACAATATTGCAGCAGGACAGTACTTGAGTCGATATGGGTGTTGTAGGTATGTTTTGTGCTTAACAGAATAGGAAGTTAATAGGTAGCATTAGCATAGCAGCTAGTATATCAGGTTGGTCATTTTTTTTAAAAAAAAAAAATCAAAAGTTTGTCATGGTGGTTTTGTGATTGTTGAAGATGATGATTGTATGATAGTTTCTAGGTGTTGGTGATAATCGTGGATTTTCTATTATGCAGTGTATTTGTGCACAAAGTATGGGATAAAGAGGATAATTGATGATGGAATCAAAAGCAAATAAGGACACCAATATAATTCATATCCGTGATTCATGTAGTTATTTAAATCATTTGTTTGTAAAGAGTATTAGCTTTATTAATAGTTGTTGATGTTACAAGTGATGTGAGTGTGTTTGTGGCATTTTGTATTTGATTAAAGAATAAGATGTAAATGAGAATCCTTTATATCACTTTATTATTGTAATTGTGATTTATGAAGTGGACATATATCGACTCACAGACCAAAAGTACACATATCGTAATCAAGCAAAAAAAAAATAATAAAGCAGGTATACTAAAACAATTTTTGTTATGTGTCCATGTCATATTCTTATACATAATTAATATAATTTAATTAATTAATAAAGATATTAATAATTATAATTCTAATTAATAATATTTATATTAATAATACTAAATGATAATTGAAATACCAGTAATGATAATAATAGAAATACTAATATTATATAAAAATTTAAAATACTAATATTAATATCAATTACAGTGATAATTATTAATAATAATGATATAAATAACTAAAAATAATAAGTTATGTTATATGAGTAATTATAAAATCTTTTAGTAATGAATATACTAGTGATATTAATAATAATTATATTAATGATAAAAACAATTATATTCATAATGATAACAATAATATTTAGTAATAATAATAATATAACAAATTAAGTGTATCGAATTTTATATCTATATATTATTTATCATACAATTGTTAATACTGATATTATTATATTATTTTAATAAAAGTAATATTATATTTTAATTTGTAAGTAAGTTTAATAGGTTGAGGTTACATATTATTAACTATGTAATATTTGTTAACTATCTAATATATATAATAACATCTTAATTATTTTGTATATTACTCTACATATTTAATTCGAATGATTAAATGGTATTATATTAATTTAACTTAATAAATACACTTATTTTTATATTTACATATATATATATATATACACGTATATATATATTTACTTATTTATTTACGCAAAATTGTTCGTGAATCGTCGGGAATAGTCAAAGGTTTACTGAATCCATATAAATATTTCAAAGGTCAAATGTATGCATGAACACAGTTCAAAGTTTTTGAGGTTCAATTAAATAGACTTTGCTTATCGTGTCGAAATTATTTAAAGATAAAGTTTAAATTTGGTCGGAAATTCCCGGGTCGTCACATGAACAGCAGTTGTAGAGCCCAAAGTGGCCTGCTGAGGGTGGGAATGGCAGTGTTGCTCAGCCATCATCTGATGTCGAGATTATTGAAACCACCCCTCAACCATCTAGCGCAAAGAAATCTGGCAGGCGCTCAAAACGCGCAGGGAAGCGCCCAGTGAGTGAAGCTACTGAGAAACCTAAGAGGAGAAGTATGTTTCACAATTATACTTCGTAAATAATACTGTCAATATGTCTTGATGCTATTTTGCATACTTATTTGTTTCTTCATTTCATAGGGATGATTTTGCAAGAAGAAAATGTTGAAACTACTGCTGGTGATGTTGATGATGATGAATGCAATAAGGCTGTTGATGTTGAAGATGATGATGACGACGACGATGATGATGATGATGAGACAAATGATGAAGAAACCCAGGATGATGATACTTTTGAAACACCACCTTTTACCAACCCGCCGATCTCTAAGGGTATTGGTACCACACAATCTTCATCCTCTTCCCAACCACCATCTGTGGTGCCCTTGGCTGGTTTGAAAACCTTTCTTGAAGATCCCCTAAACAAATCTGATAAATTTGTTGATTTTTTGAAGGTATATCTTTTACATAAAACATTAAAACTTGTTTCCAAATTCTCAATTATTAACACTTTTGTGTTATATATTTTTTGTGCAGGCAAACACAGTTGCTGAGGTATCTTCCTCACTTTCCACCATGACTCATAAGGAGAGTTGCCATGTCACACCCCCAAATAGGGCCTGTGGTATTTGTGACTAATTATATCAAATCACAGTTGTATAAATGAGAACGACTCTATATGAGACGTTTTATTGAGTTTCGCAGCAGAATATAAATAGATTACATTGTATTTAAAGCATTAAATGTTTTTAAATGAATTGATAAGTAATGCATGAAGATTCCAATCATGGCAAGCAATCATCATTCAAAGCAGCAGATATACAGCGGAAGCAATATTTAAGTACATGAGAATAAACATGCTTAAAAAGTCAACACGAGGTTGAGTGAGTTCATAGGTTTGTCATAAATAATGATTTCAGTAATAGATGTAGACCACAAGATTTTTATTTATAAAAGTAGATCTCGCAGGGATCTAAAAGTAGTGCCAAGTTTGTGATATTTAGACTAAACAGTTTCAAAGTTTACCCCGTGACAAGTGGTAATGTCCTTGTCGGTTTGAATCATTATTAAGTAATACAATGACTTGTTCAAATGTATCGGGGACGTTACTCCTGATAGGCCTACCCCCTATAATTAAGAATGCGTTATGTAAAAATAATTAAAAATATCACAGTGGGGACTTGCAGGACATATCCAGATATAGCACAGTTTAATAGTTGGTACTTGTGTCTAACGTGTAAAACAGTTATAAAAGTTACGCATGTATTCTCAGCCCAAAAATATATATAAAAAGGGAGCTATGAAAACTCACGATACGATACGATAGTTTGTAGTAAATATGCATATGATGGCACTGAACAAGTGCAGAGTTGACCTCGGATTCACGAACCTATATCAAGTATATATATTAACACATATACTCGTAATGGAATAAGTTTATATATATTATTTCACTTGTTATATATTTCTATATATATATATACACTTTTATATATATTCTATATATAAGTATTTATTTGATAAAATAATATTAATAATGTTAATGAATAAAGAGTTGTATTATTTTGTAATAACAATAATAATACTAGTAGTAAAAATGATAATAATTATAATAATAATATAGTTTTGATGATAGCAAAAATAATAATTTTTTTGTAAAAATAATAATAATGATAATACTTTTTAATAATAATAATACTAATAATAATAATTATACTTTATTAATAATGATAGTACTTAATAACAAAAATGATAATGATAATTCTTGATATTAATGATATTAATGATAATAATTCTATTAGTGATAAAAATAATGATATTAATAATAATAATTGTAAAATATTAATTTTACTGTTAATGTTAGTTATGATAATGATTTTAGTAATTACATAATAATACTCATTATAATATAAATAATAATACTTATAACGACAATAATAATAATGATGATTATGATATAGGTATCAAAAATTATAATAATAATATAGTGTTAATGATACTAATAATAATACTTATAATGATGTTAGTAGTAGTAATAATTATTATAACATTAATAATAATAATAATAATAATAATAATAATAATAATAATAATAATAATAATAATAATAATAATAATAATAATAATAATAATAATAATAATAATAATAATAGTAATAGAAATGGAAACTACCTTAGAAAGCTTTCTTAAAAAAATACCCAAGACGAGCTCGAACCCAAGACCTCTCGCTAACCCGAAAGCACCAAAGACCACTCATCTATTTCTGTTTTTCTAATTATATTCACAACACATTTATATTTAACTGGTTTCTATTTTTCCTCCTTCTTTTTCATTTAAAACTAGTCGATCGACCAGAGGACCATAATAACGAGTTTGTAATTTTGAATTAGGACTTGAAATTGAAACATAACAACCTGATATTGTGGTTTTTAATTAACAAAACATTTAAAACAGATCGAGCTGAAAAAAATAAATAAATATCGCTGTAAAAAAAACTTGATGACTCCAAATCAAAATCGTTTTCCAATTGTTTTTAGACCCAAGTTACTTCATGAAAAAATGTTATAAATGATCTTCATAACACGCAGAATCCATTAATTTAACCAGAAACATAAACCTAACTTCAAATTTCTTCAAGAACACAACAGTTGACTTTTTGCTTTTAAACTTTGACCCTAAAATTCAACTTTGATATTAAGAATTGGAAAGTAAGCTTTTGCAGATAGTTTGAGTAAATGATTTCTAACATGACTCCATTTATAGATTTCTAAAATTGATTCGATTTTGAATTTTGGCCCAAAAGGAACAAGAACAGGGTCGTTGGTTTGTTTTCTATAATTGTTTTTATTTAAATTCATAAAAAAAACAGTGAATGATTGATACAAATTATATGGATGTCGACTAGATCACAGCAGAAAGAAAAATAAAAAATTTCAAAATCAATCACGATGATAATAAAAAAAGAAAATAGATCACGATTAAATTTTAAAATCAAAAGCAGATATGATTTTTTTTAAAAAAATATAAAATTTAAAAGCTGATTAGTACATGATTTTTGACTTTTAATTTTATTTTTAATTAATAATAATAATACTATTAATAATAAAAATACTAATAATAATAATAATAGAATTAATAATAAATATTAATCATAATAATTATAATGATAATAATATTAATTAATATCAAGTTTAATAATGATATTAATAATAAAATGTTAATATCAATAACAATAATAATTTAATAAAAATGTTAAATTATCATTATTAATAATGATAACCATATAATGTTAATAATAATAATATTAGAAACAATAATAATAATACTAATAATAATAATATTAGTAATGATAATACTAATAATAATAATGTTAATGATCTATATTATGTTAATGATATTACTAATAATCTTATCACTTTTAGTAAAAGTGATAATACTAACAATATTAATGTTATTAATAATTATTAATAATAATAAAATTAGTAATAATTGTAATAATAATACTTGATAATGATGAGTGATATATTATTAAAAATGATATTAATAATAATATTAATATAACGAATTGATACTAATGCATAATTATTTACGAAGGATTGTTCGTGAATCATCGGAATTAGTCGAGGTTAAATGAAATCATATAAGAATTAGGTTTAAATTTAGTCAAAAATTTTCGGGTTGTGATATGCCAGTCCACTGCTGCAGCTTTGGTACTTCTGTCACAACACGTGGTGCATGGCCTAAAAATGCAAGAGGCCCAAGAGGCTATTATTGCCAATGCTGTTCGCAATGCTACCAGGTTCAAGAATCTTGAAATTGATCTGCAAGATGCTAACTTGAAATGGAAAACTACAGTAAATATGGCAAAGAAGAAGGATGAAACGATGCAGCTTTTCTAAACTACAGGCGGCAGTAAATGAAGTGTCCATGTTGAAAATGGTTTCTTTGGGGGAGGTGTGTGGGAAGGAAGATGCTTCTGTGAAAGATATTCTGGAAGTTCCCATTTGAAAACACTTGATAACTTATCTTGTAATAACAATTTATGATTTGACTGTATGTTAATTTTATGCATATTTTGATTTTTTTGTCATAGAGTTGTCATGTTTCTTTATGCTTAGCATATGCTTGATACTGTATATGTGTCCAACTATTGTTGGCTATAGAAAGCTTGAGTAGCATATGTGACGACCCGGAAATTTCCGACCAAATTTAAACTTGATCTTTATATGATTTCGACACGATAAGCAAAGTCTGTTAGGTTGAGTCTCAAAATTTTTGAACTGTTTCATATATACAATTGACTTTCGACCAATCCCAACGATTCACGAACAACTACTCGTAAAAAGATGTATATCTATTTAAATATAAAAATAAATGTATATATATATATATATAATAAATTGAAATATAAATTGAAATAATATATAGATATGATTGATATACATAATTATTGATTGTATGTATATTAGAATATATAAAATGTATAAATATTAAACTTTCAAAATGTGTAATTATTTGATATATATCATAGAAGTATTAAATATAAATAATTAATAATATGTAATATTAATATATTAAATTTAGGTTTCAAGTTAAAGATATAGTGTTATACTAATATTATTATTATTATTATTACTTCATTATTAATATGAAAAATGTTAATATTAATATAAGTATTATTAATACTACTATATATAATATAAATATGAAATTGATACATTTAATTTGTTATAATAGTATTATTATTATTATTATTACTAATATTATTATCAATATTAATATAATTAGTATTATTTTTACCATTAATAATATTATCAATTTCACCAAAATTTTTGTGACTTATTATTATTATTACTCTTATTATTATTATTAATATTATATTATTTGTATTTAGGTTATTATAATTATAATTATTAATAATAATTATATATAAAATCATACGAATCAAATTCAGTTGCATATATCTATCAAGACTGTAATCAAATTTGTTTCTGTCTCTAGCTTATTAGATATCAAGAATCAATCGTACAAATCTGTTGACATTCACAATCTACTTTAATTTATTTTCAATTTCTTCCTTGATCGAATATTTTCATGTCGATAAACTGTTGCTACAATACAAAATCAAATGAATATAGTACTGTAAAAATATCTGATTTACAGAGTCGATGGCATGAATCACATATACGGATAACTGAAATTTGTTACACGTCGAGATAAATTCAAATTACAAAACAAAATTTTATTACATATCGATATAAAACAATCAAATTTATTCAACTTGTATATATGTATATATATATATATTTTTATCTGTACCCGATTGATTCTTCTGTCGACCCAGTAATAAACTACGAAACAAACTGTAATCGAATCTTGTACTGTATATATCGTACGAATTTGTTACAGGTCATAATCTACTTTTATTTTTCATCTTTTCTTCTTTGTTTCGTTCCTTCTGGCTTCGAATATTTCTGTCGACCACCATCAATCCTACAAAACAAAATGTGATCAGTTATTGTTACGATATCACTCACTATATATACAAATAATTACATATACAAAGCTCATAGAGGTAGAGAGATTTAGAGAATTACATTCACCATCACCATCGAATGATTCTTGTTTCTTTCCTACTTTGAATACCACGATCAATACCCAACCCGTCACTACCTTCACACTCATCGAAACATCACCTAAACGTCTTTGATCATCTTTTATTGTTACTAATTCGTTGTTACTAATGGTACTGTAAACAAACACCAAACAAACACCATTTAATCAACATAACCACATCCCACCATGTTCACCACCCTAAAATCGTGAAACCATTTTCTTTTCTTGTTTCTTATGCGAACCACACCCTGCCTCACTACCATAACCCGATAAACCATTCGAGAAATCCGTAAAACAGTACCTACTGCTACTTTTCCTGTCTGAACCACACCTCTTGCCACTACTATTTGCTACTGCTATGTTATTGTTTCTATTCTTTTCGATCACCATCACCAAACCGTAACCAAACATAACTGCTATTGCTTCCTGTTCTGTCCGGTCGATGACCACAACCAGCCTGCAACCATTGCTGTTATACGTCCAGCCAGCTTCTGTTATAGCTTGTGAAGCTATGTAAATTCTTTTTCTCTTCTAAACTTTCACAACGAGTTTAATATAAATGCTGAGATGATATTAAAAGCTTTATAAAAGCGAAGATGAGTGCTCTATCTTTTTCTGTTGTGGCCGACAAATGATTAATAGACAACCCACTTGATTTATTTAAATCATATGCCTTACCTCTGTTGCAATTCCATCCACATGATAATCCCACTTCTATATTTATTTTAAGCTTCTTTTATAAAGGTTTCGGTCATCACCTAATTGATTGATAAAGGGGTATGATGTCATACATAATAAACCGAAAATAATAACCTCAATAT
Source organism: Rutidosis leptorrhynchoides (assembly GCF_046630445.1). Taxonomy (NCBI): domain Eukaryota; kingdom Viridiplantae; phylum Streptophyta; class Magnoliopsida; order Asterales; family Asteraceae; genus Rutidosis; species Rutidosis leptorrhynchoides. The sequence goes on from NC_092339.1 coordinate 199,382,364, forward strand.
CCAGCTTCTTTATTTTTATGAAACTTGGACCATGATTGTCGTTGGGCTGCCATGATTATAGGTTATAGTGGGCCGAGGCTAGTTTTTAAGGTTGGGCTTGTGTTTTGTTATTTGAGCCGAAAGGTTGAAGGATAGTTGGCAAAGACACGTCAACAAATCTGGTATGTGTGAAATTATATTCCAAACAATCATAGCAATATAAATAAGTATATGATGATGATGATTAACAAGATGATTAGGTTATGATTAAAATAAGATGATAATGTGATGCTATGTTAAACAATGAAGATGACTAAATGATTTGATAATAATTAGGAGGGTGATAATGAAGTATGATTGATATACGATCATAAGATGATGTAATAAGAAAGATGAATAAATGATGTTGATATGAAGTGACGATAATTAATCATAGGTGATGATGTGAGAAACGAATTGTTAATAAGAACATATGATAAAGACGATGATTGATATGATTGTGATGATGTTATGATTGATGAATCATGATTTTCTATTTTGATTAAACCCTCAAAAAAGATATATAGCGAATGATATAAAGATGATGATCGGTGGTATGAGGTGTCTGATGAGGACAACCTGCGTATATTTTTGTTTGTTGTTTCAGCCGAATGAAACCAAACCAAATACCTCGCTTATTGTTTCCTTCTTAAATAACGAATCAGCTAATGAATCCTTAAATCAAAATTGGGCTTAGTTAAGTTGTTGGGCCACTTAGATTGTTACATGGACTTGCAACTTGTGTTGTTATTGTTCGGCTGAAACAAAGACAAGAAAAAATAGAAACGGGTTTTATATATTTAAGTGAGAGATTAGATCATAAAAGTAGGATTGCTTAGATGGTTAGGGTGCGTATTAGGTTAGCGAGACGTCGCTGGTTCAAACCCGGACTTGGGCATTCTTTTAAGGCTACTTCTTTAAGGTAGTTTACTTATAACTTATTATTATTATTATTATTATTATTATTATTATTATTATTATTATTATTATTATTATTATTATTATTATTATTATTATTATTATAATAATAATAATAATAATAATTATTATTATTATTATTATTATTATTATTATTATAATAATAATAATAATAATAATAATTATTATTATTATTATTATTATTATTATTATTATTATTATTATTATTATTATTATTATTATTATTAAAGTTGTCATTATAATTAAAATTATCATTTTAATTAAAGGTATTATTAAAAGTATAATAATAGTAAAAGTATCATTATTATTTTTATTATATTTGTTAATATCATTAAACATGATTTGTTATTACTGTCAATAATATTATCATCATTATTTTTATTACTAGTATTATCATTATTTTTAATATATTATCATTATTACTAGAAATAAAATAACTAGTATTATTATCAAAAATTAATATATGTCATTATGAAACCTAATCAGTTTTATTATCAACACTATTTGAGTATTATTAAAACCATTATTTTAAAAAACCAAAATTTATTTATATAAAAATAGATCAAATACATATATGATAACTATATAAATATTACATTACTATTTTAAATAAGTAATATATAATTAATATATATACATACTGGTTCGATTATTAGTACATGTTAGTTATACGTGTTAATATATATATACTTGATATAGGTTTGTGAATCGGAGGCCAACCCTGCATTGTTCAGTTCCGTCGTATGCATATTTTTACTATAAAATATCGTATTGTGAGTTCATTTGCTCCCTTTTACTCTTTATATTTTTGGGACTGAGAATACATGTGCTGTTTTTATAACTGCTTTATTAAATGCTTTTGAAATATATTTTGAACTGAGAATACATGAAATGCTTTTATAAATATTTGACGAGATAGACACAAGCAAAACATTCCTTGAATGAATTATTATGCAGACAGAAGTTCTGTGGATTATTATTGAATTAGTTGGACATGATAATTGCCACTAATTGTTGTGAATATTTCCCCTGATTATTATTTCTTGGTAACCTAAGAATTAGAAAACGGGTATGACCCTAATTCATGCGAATCCTAAAGGTAGCTACCGGGTTTAACACCCCCACCCAGAATGTTCACTAGACGGAAGAGCTAGTGGGCGTGGTGTTTAGTACTTCGAAGTTTATATATTATACAGCGAGGTGTTCTGTTTTGGAGATATTATTTATGCGCATTATATGTTAAGGCCGGTTACCAAGCCAAGCAATGAAAGCAAAGTGAATGTTATGTATCGAGAGAATGATTTTTATACACAGGTTATGTGTATTATTTTTGTGCATGAGATATGTGTACCGTTATTTAAAAATTGCGAGGCAACCTACGGGGGAGAAAAGGTTACGAACCTACTCTGCTAAGCATTATGTAAAATGGTTTTGTATACGAGATAGGTGTACTGTATTTAAACTTTATGGTCTATTAAAATGATGAATTTTATTGTTTACGATAAACTTATGAACTCACCAACCTTTTGGGTGACACTTTAAAGCATGTTTATTCTCAGGTATGAAAGAAATCTTCCGCTGTGCATTTGCTCATTTTAGAGATATTACTTGGAGTCATTCATGACATATTTCAAAAAACGTTGCATTCGAGTCGTTGAGTTTAACAAGATTATTATTAAGTCAATTATATTGGATGTATTATGAAATGGTATGCATGCCGTCAACTTTCATTGAAATGAAAGTTTGTCTTTTAAAAACGAATGCAATGTTTGTAAAATGTATCATATAGAGGTCAAGTACCTTGCGATGTAACAAAATGTAATGTATTCGTCCAGATGGATTAGGACAGGTCGTTAAAGTTGGTATCAGAGCGGTGGTCTTAACGAACCAGGTCTTGCATTAGTGTGTCTAACTGGTAGTTGTTTAGATGCATTAGTGGGTCTGGACTTCGACCGTGTCTGCATGTCAAAAGTTTTGCTTATCATTTCGTGTCAAAAATTACCTGCTTATCATTCTTAGTCTAGACACGTCCTACTGCATTGGTTGCATGAATAGTGTATAGACAAAATTCATATCTTAGCGTATCTGCTAATCCATATCTTAGCGTATCTGTTACTGTAAACTTTGCCTGACATATTTCGTAAATTCCTTCGTAATCTACGAAATCTTTTGTTCTATATATATAGATATTCTATGTAATTAGAATACCATCTGATAGCCGAAAATCATTTCATACCAAAAAATCCTTTATTCAAAAGTACGAAATGGAACTCGCTACTAATTCAAGTTCTTCAGAATCCGATAGCTATTCTGACATAGATGATCACCTAAGCTCTGAAAGTAGCATCACCGGAATAAATCAACCAATCAGCCACCATCAATTCTGGATGAATTGGGGATGGATTTGTAGTCGACTTAATCAATGGAGACGCGAATAAGGCGATCCCTTCCACCAACCAAATTCACCTCTTGGTGAAGAACCTAAAGCACTTACCGGCGAACCTGTTCGAAACACCATATTCACCCTCATTACAAGGATATTCCACAATGATTATATGATATCCCAAATTTTGACCCTTTATTCATCCGCTTGTTCTAACCGTCAATCATTCCGGGGTAATAGAAGAAGTAAACGAACTTCGCGCTCGAGTAATTAATTTAGAGAATATGGTGCAAAACTTACTAGCTTTAGCAACATCACCAACACCAACAGTACCACCAACATCAATACCAGTACCACCAACAACAACATCCGCATTACATGCCTCAACATCACAATCTATACCTCAAGCATAATCATCGTTCTACATGACGTTTTACATCATTTATCTTCATTCGACATGGCAATTATGTAATCTCTAATGTTTTAGAGATTATATATTCTTGTTCTAATGATAAATCAAATGAGTTTAATATCATATTGACTCATTAAATCCATGGTTACATCTGAAGAAAATATATATGTATATATGTTTTCATAAAAATTGTAATTAAAAATTCTTTTATACAAACTGATAATGGTGAAAATATTTTAACGGGTAGGTAATACCCGATGAATATTTAGATTTCACATTAATAAGTTACACTGTACATTCTTCCAATCTGACTCAACAGTCATTTACTATCCTACTTACATCCACAGATATACGAATCCATTAACCACAGAATAACCATTTTCATCCCAATTCAATTTCATATACAAGTGTATGCCGATCAAAATTCAAGTCAAGATTTGACAAGTGGCATAATGAAGAAAATATCGAATAAACTAAAATTGATTAGTAACCAATTAATTAACTACGTAAAATTTTCTTCATCATCTTCAGATCTTAAATATTTTAAATTCTAAGATTATATATTGGACTACTAACATTGGACTACTAACCTTGGACAATTAAAAAGTGTTAAAAGAGTAGGAAATATTAATTATAACATTTAGACTTAAAATATCGTTAATAAGTTACACTTACTACAATTAAATAATTCCTCAAGTTTGCCACTTGATTTCATCTTAAACATCCTTTGTATCTTGACGATTACAATTAGCGTTTAATCATCTAAAAACACAATTCTCTTGAAATCACCTCGGATTGATAACCAATGATTCAGTTATGATAACTTTGAATGCAGAGGAAATAACAAAATTGTAGATGGTTTAAATGGCTTAAAGGTTTGATAATAAAGAATGGAATTGTTCGGAACGCTCGATAGAAAATTTGGTACTGAAAAAGGGATTGAGCTAACTATGAAGGAGACCAAGGACAAATACAAGGACCAAACCCTATATTCAAAGAACCCAAATAAATCTGGATCCGATGAAATCTCTAGAGAATATCTTGCTCCATACCCACGTTAAAATCTTGCGGAAAATTTTCTCCATCAATCTTCGAACTTAGAAAATTCCAAAATATCATCATAAATATCTTCGATATTTTTGAGGATATTTTCATAAATATTCTCGTCTGAAATTATATACCTCTTTGTGCTATCTGCATTACATTATATTGGAAACTTCTGTAAAACCTAAGTTTAAATTATGAATGATTTCTGGAGTAGTGTTGGGAATTGAAGCATGAATTAGTATAATATAATGACGCCCGGCCAACGTGATTATATTACAATAAGTCATGCTGAATTTCTAATGGAACGTGATGATGGTTCACAGTAGACCATACCCTCATCGTGTGCCATGTTACATAACTCTTTCATTCTGCTTAACCTCTAAACATATCAAGGAAATATATTTGCTTGATATTTCTAATTTTCTGTAATTCCTGGTAAATTGCAAATCAAATCGTGCTATTACAATTCCTTTCTGCTTAGAACATTAATTATGTTCATTCAAACTTCATACCTACAAATTCGAGATGTCTTGATCGATTTACTTTAAGTCGGGAAGAAAACAAAAGCATGAAGCTTCAAAGTAGAAGAAAGTATAGGAGTGGTGAAATTAATGGAACGGAAGAGGTTAATTTATAAGGGAAATATCAGACTTAGCAAACGAAGCAGATTGACCGCATTTAATCAAAGAGGATCCTAATTTCCTCAATTTTTGAAGGATCAAATCTTATACAGATTACGAAAATTTTCTTTAAATTCCTTGAATTCCAGAATTCAACCCTGACTACGTCAAAAGTTATGAAAAATCTTTATTTCTCATTCCACTATTTTGTGATAGCTTCACTCGTACTCTTCAAGTAATCGATTTATCTTATCCATATTATTCAACAGTAATAAAACTCTAATTATCAGGTCATATTCATCATGAAAATATTTTTTATTGTTAGCCATGACAACCACATTCAAATTTCGGGACAAAATTTCTTTAACGGGTAGGTACTGTGACGACCCGGAAATATCCGACCAAATTTAAACTTGATCTTTATATGATTTCGACACGATAAGCAAAGTCTGTTAGGCTGAGTCTCAAAAATTTTGAACTGTTTCATATATACAATTGACTTTCGACCAATCCTGATGATTCACGAACAACTACTTGTAAAAAGATGTATATCTATTTAAATATAAAAATAAATGTATATATATATATATATATATATATATATATATATATATATATCTATTTAAATATATATATATATATATATATATATATATATATATATATATATATATATATATATATATATATATATATATATATAATAAATTGAAATATAAATTGAAATAACATATAGATATGATTGATATACATAATTATTGATTGTATGTATATTAGAATATATAAAATGTATAAATATTAAACTTTCAAAATGTGTAATTATTTGATATATATCATAGAAGTATTAAATATAAATAATTAATAATATGTAATATTAATATATTAAATTTAGGTTTCAAGTTAAAGATATAGTGTTATACTAATATTATTATTATTACTTCATTATTAATATCAATAATTTTAATATTAATATAAGTATTATTAATACTACTATATATAATATAAATATGAAATTGATACATTTAATTTGTTATAATAGTATTATTATTACTACTAATATTATTATCAATATTAATATATTTAGTATTATTTTTACCATTAATAATATTATCAATTTCACCAAAAATTTGTGACTTATTATTATTATTATTATTATATTATTTGTATTTAGATTATTATTAATATAATTATAATTATTAATAATAATTATATATAAAATCATACGAATCAAATTCAGTTGCATATATCTATCAAGACTGTAATCAAATTTGTTTCTTTCTCCAGCTTATTAGATATCAAGAATCAATCGTACAAATCTGTTGACAGTCACAATCTACTTTAATTTATTTTCAATTTCTTCCTTGATCGAATATTTCATGTCGATCAATTGTTGCTATAAAACAAAATCAAATGAATATAGTACTGTAAAAATATCTCATTTACAGAGTCGATGGCATGAATCACATATACGGATAACTGAAATTTGTTACACGTCGAGATAAATTCACATTACAAAACAAAATTTTATTACATATCGATATAAAACAATCAAATTTATTCAACTTGTATATATGTATATATATATATTTTTATCTGTACCACAACCCACCAAGTTCACCACCCTAAAATCGTGAAACCATTTTCTTTTCTTGTTTCATACTTGAACCACACCCTCCCTCACTACCATAACTAGACAAACCATTCGAGAAATCCATAAAACAGTACCTACTGCTACTTTTCTTGACTGAACTACACCTCTTGCCACTACTATTTGCTACTGCTATGTTATTGTTTCTATTCTCTTCGATCACCATCACTAAACTGTAACCAAACATAACTGCTATTACTTCCTGTTCTGTCCGGTCGATGACCACAACCAGCCTGCAACCATTGCTGTTATACGTCCAGCCAGCTTCTATTATAGCTTGTGAAGCTACGTAAATTCTTTTTCCTCTTCTAAACTTTCACAACGAGTTTAATATAAATGTTGAGATGATATTAAAAACTTAATAACAGCGAAGATGAGTGCTCTATCTTTTTCTGTTGTGGCCGACAAATGATCAATAGACAACCCACTTGATTTATTTAAATCGTATACCTTACCTCTGTTGCAATTCTAGCCACATGATAATCCCACTTCTATATTTATTTTAAGCTTCTTTTATAAAGGTGTCGGTCATCACCTAATTGATTGATAAAGGGGTATGATGTGATACATAATAAACCAAAAACAATAACCTCAATATACAGCTTCTTTATTTTTATGAAACTTGGACCATGATGGCTGCTATGATTATAGGTTATAGTGGGCCGAGGCTAGTTTTTAAGGTTGGGCTTGTGTTTTGTTATTTGAGCCGAAAGGTTGAAGGATAGTTGGCAAAGACACGTCAATGAATCTGGTATGTGTGAAATTATATTTCAAACAATCATAGCAATATAAATAAGTATATGATGATGATGATTAACAAGATGATTAGGTTATGATTAAAATAAGATGATGATGTGATGCTATGTTAAACAATGAAGAATACTAAATGATTTGATAATAATTAGGAGGGTGATAATGAAGTATGATTGATATACGATCATAAGATGATGTAATAAGAAAGATGAATAAATGATGATGATATGAAGTGACGATAATTAATCATAGGTGATGATGTGAGAAACGAATTGTTAATAAGAACATATGATAAAGACGATGATTGATATGATTGTGATGATGTTATGATTGATGAATCATGATTTTCTGTTTTGATTAAACCCTCAAAGAAGATATATAGCGAACGATATAAAGATGATGATCGATAGTATGAGGTGTCTGATGAGGACAACCTGCGTATATTTTTGTTTGCTGTTGCAGCCGAATGAAACCAAACCAAATACCTAGCTTATTATTTTCTACTTAAATCACGAATCAGCTAATGAACTCTTAAATCGAAATTGGGCTTAGTTAAGTTGTTGGGCCATTTAGATTGTTACATGGACTTACAACTTATGTTGTTATTGTTGGGCTGAAACAAAGATAAGAAAAAATAGAAACGGGTTTTATAGATTTAAGTGAGAGATTAGATCAGAAAAGTTGGATTGCTCAGATGGTTAGGGTGCGTATTAGGTTAGCGAGATGTAGCGGGTTCAAACTCGGACTTGTGCATTCTTTTAAGGGCTACTTCTTTAATGTAGTTTACTTATAACTCATTATTATTATTATTATTATTATTATTGTTATTATTATTATTATTATTATTATTATTATTATTATTATTATTATTATTATTATTATTATTATTATTATTATTATTAAAAGTAACATTTTTATTAAAGTTGTCATTATAACTAAAATTATCATTTTAATTAAAGGTATTATTAAAAGTATGATAATAGTAAAAGTATCATTATTATCATTATTTTTATTATATTTGTTATTATCATTAAACATGATTTTGTTATTACTATCAATAATATTATCATGATTATTTTTATTACTAGTATTATCATTATTTTCAATATATTATCATTATTACTACAAATAAAATAACTAGTATTATTATCAAAAATTAATATTTGTCATTATGAAACCTAATCAGTTTTATTATCAACACTATTTGAGTATTATTAAAATCATTATTTTAACAAACCAAAAGTTATTTATATAAAAATATATCAAATACATATATGATAACTATATAAATTGTGACGACCCGAAAATTTCCGACCAAATTTAAACTTAATATTTATATGATTTCGACACGATAAGCAAAGTCTGTTAGGTTGAGTCTCAAAAATTTTGAACTATTTCATATATGCAATTACCCTTCGACCATTTCTGACGATTCACGAACCATTAATTGTAAATAAATGTGTATACATATAAATATAAATATAATTATATGTAAATATATAATAACTAAAAATAATAATATATGATTTAATCGTTAGAATTGAATATATAAAATAATTAAAATAAGAAAATACATCTATCAAACTTTTCGCCACACCTTTCTATTTTCCAAATTTACCTTACAAAATATTTATTTAATTTTAAGTTATTAAATGAATAAATATTCTATTATAATAGATATTACTATAATCTAATAATAAATAGTAATCTAATAGTATTATACATATTATACTAATTAATATTAACTAATATAGATTAATTTATACCACATCATTCCACTTTCTTATTTAATAAATTATTAAAAGAAATGGAGTAGTTAAAACATCTATCTCTAATCACATCCAAGTTTATCGCTTTCTCTTAAAGTGGTTCTGATCAATCTTATACAACTCCAAATATAATCTACACATTCAATTCAATCCAAGATTAAAGAAGAGAAAATAAACCCATGGAAGTACCCCACTTATCAATATTAATTGCCGTGATTTTTGCTACTTAATGAGTTATTGTATACCACTTTATGCAAGATAAATATTCGGTTGCCAAAAAATTCAAACTTCACGTTCATATGATTAAGCAATCACATCACTTTTCTCTTTTTCCCTATTATTGGTTCGATCTTTTACAACTTCTACTCCATAATCATAATTGAACACCAAATCAAAATATTATCTTGAATTTCTCTTCCTCTCCCCCCTAATTCTAACTATGAGTCACCACCTTCAAACCATGATCATCGAGACCTCCATCACTACCTAACCATCCACCACTGAATACCCATCAATTTCATGCTACTGCAGCTTGAAAGATTACAAACCAAGCATGTTGATTGCATGCTACTGTTAAGTTAATCATCATCACTAACTTAGCTGAATATCACCGCTATTCCGATCACCCATCCACCCTTATTCTATGTCAACGGATTGCTAATCTTGGTCTATTACTCGGTTAAGACCCAACAATTATCAAGTTTGTGACTACAGCCTCTTCGAGACACACCCAGGTAAACCATTTGGTTTAGACTATTGAAGCCATGCTCGAGTACTATTATTGTTTCCTTTCTATTCGACTAAATCCAACCACCATGGTTCACCCGTATCAATCATCTTCTGTCTTTTTATTTTCTCTTTTTCGTTTTCTGTTTAAATCATAACCAAACAACTCTCTTGTTCCAACTCCTACTCGTTATCTGATTCACTATTTTGTTTTGATTCAAGAACAAACCAAAAACCAAGTTTTATTTTTCTGTTTTTCTTCGTGAACTCACAACACCACAAGACCTAACCATTTGCCACCTTCACATCAACCTTGCACCACTGAAAGATCACCGTAAACCGCCACCATTGTCACCACTGGAGCATCACCTACGACAACTACCACCTCACCATCTCTCTTCATTTCTCTCTCTAAAAAATTTATTTGTGTGAATCTTGAAAACTACCATCAAACCAACATTTATTTCTATCCTAACCAAGACATCAACTGTTACGTTTTTCCCTTCTTGCTATTTCGTACTGCTATGTTGACTAAAGGGAATCCACCCCAAAAACCCTACGCATGTTGCAACTTGTTTCCTTATGTTGCTGTTACAACCCACAAACCACAATCCTAATTATTTTACTGTCTCTACTAATGCTAGTTGTTGCTGCAAAATCTTCTGTTTTTCTGTTAAAATCGAGAAACAAATCACCATGACCATCACAATCAACTGCTCAACTTTTCTTTCTGTTTTAATCACATAATAAACACCCATACTGCAACTGCACGACCCTTCTATTTTTCTGTTTCTTAGTCGAACTCATCCACAGCCTAATCAAAACCAAAACTGTTCGTATCCTGCTGTTATATTTGGTTCTATTTTCTGTCAAACTCAAATGAAAACCAAACACCCTTATTAAAGATGATGATAAACGCATGATGATATGAGTTCCTTTTCTTTTTCTTTTTTTTCTTTTTCTTTTGGTCGACAAGCTACAAAACATACAACCCTATTTGATTAAATAAAGGCCTATTATAATTATAAAGTTGAGTGGATGATGACAAGAAGTATGATGGTAGGGTATATAGAGATATTGGAAACGAACTTTAGAAAGAGTTAGTAACGAACTGGACTTCTACCATAATTTGGGCCGTATCCCTTTATTATATTAGGTGAGCCGTATATGATTTTAATGAATTGCAATATGGGCTGCTAATGGCTGTTTAGGATTCTAAATGATCTAGCTAACAAAATTGGGCTTATTGTTTCGGAAGTGATGATAACGACATAAATCAACGATGTTGTGGTGATTTAAATGATAATGATTTAGTGAGATGACGATGGTAATGAAGCAGAAGAGATAACAGATTAAATACGGGTTATATACAATTAAATCGTGATAAAAATTAGGAAATACGAAGTAGAGCATTGGTTTATGGGTGTTGGTGTTATTCCAGAGGTCTCGGGTTCGAGCCTAGGCAGGGGTGTTATTTTTTTTTAAAAGCCATTTCTTTTGAGGTAGAACTTCTAAATTTTATTATTGTTAGTATTATTATTATTAATTATTGTTATTATTGATTAAGGTAACTATTATTATTATTATTATTATAAGTATTACTATTAATATTATCATGATTATCATTATTATTAAAAATTTTATTTTTATTAAAACTACCTTTTTATTTAAAAATTTCATTATCATTATTATGATTATATTATTATAATAAATAAATATTTTGTATATAAAAATATACTTATAGTATAATTATATTAAGATTATCTATAATTAGATATTAAAAATGTTAACCTTTCTATTATGTATATACACAATAAATACATATATAACATGTAATTTAAGATATAATATATACATAAAATATATATATTAGAATTTAGTACAAATTATATATAAACTACAACACTAAATATATAAATACTATATAATTAATAGATGGAATTTTTTGATTTTCATTATATGTTTTAATATATATAACTGATATAGGTTCGTGAATCCGAGGCCAACCCTGCATTGTTCAGTATCGTCGTATGCATATTTTTACTACAAAATATCGTATTGTGAGTTTCATTTGCTCCCCTTTTAAATGCTTTTGCAATATATATTTTTGGGACTGAGAATACATGCGCTGCTTTTATAAATGTTTTACGGAATAGACACAAGTAAGCGAAACTACATTCTATGGTTGGATTACCGAAATCGAATATCACCCTTTTAGCTTGGCAACCTAAGAATTAGGGAACAGACACCCTAACTGACGTGAATCCTAAAGGTAGATCTACGGGCACAAACTCCCCCCATACTGGAAAATGGTATGCTTTAGTACTTCGAGTTTATATTATACAGATGGATTTCTGTTTTGGGGATATTCTATATGAATTATGTTAATGTCGGTTACCAGGTGTTCAAACCATATGAATGATTTTTTTTAAACACTTGCGAGTGTATGATTATTGAATAAAGGAAATCTTGTGGTCTATTAAAATTATGGAAATGATTGATTACGATAAACTAATGAACTCACCAACCTTTTGGTTGACACTTTAAAGCATGTTTATTCTCAGGAATGAAGAAATCTTCCGCTGTGCATTTGCTCATTTTAGAGATACTACTTGGAGTCATTCATGACATATTTCAAAAGACGTTGCATTCGAGTCGTTGAGTTCATCAAGATTATTATTAAGTCAATAATAATTGGATATATTATGAAATGGTATGCATGCTGTCAACTTTCGATGCAATGAAAGTTCGTCTTTCAAAAACGAATGCAATGTTTGTAAAATGTATCATATAGAGGTCAAGTACCTCGCGATGTAACCAAATGTAATGTATTCGTCCAGATGGATTAGGACGGGTCGTTAGAGTTGGTATCAGAGCAATGGTCTTAGCGAACCAGGTCTTGCATTAGTGTGTCTAACTAATAGTTGATTAGATGCATTAGTGGGTCTGGACTTCGACCGTGTCTGCACGTTAAAAGTTTTTCTTATCATTTCTAGTCGGAAATCTTATGCTTATCATCCTTAGGAAATTACCTGCTTATTATCCTTAAAGTCTAGACACATCTTACTGCCTCTATTGCATAGATAGTGTATAGATAAATTCATATCTTTGCGTATCTGTTTTTGTTACCTTTGCCTGACAGCTTCCGTAGATTCCTCCGTAACTTATGGGATTTTAGTATTATATATGCATATGTAAATTATGTATTGCAGGGTACTAATCTACATCCTATAATCTATTTCATAACGAAAATCCTTTATCTAACCATACAAGATGGAACTCGCAACTAGTTCAAATTCCTTAGATTCCGACAACCATTCCGATATGGATTTTCACTCGAACTCCGAAAGCAGTGTGACCGGAATGGAATAACCAACTAGTCATCTTCAATTCTGAATGAATTGGGAATAGGTTCGTAGTCTACTTAACCGATGGAGACGAGAAGAAGGCGACCCTTCCATCCACCACATTGCCCTCTTGGCGAAGAACATGAAACACTTACAGGGGAATCAGTCCGAAACACCATTTTCACCCTCATTTCCAGAGTAGCTCGACACGATTATATTCTATCCACAATTCTAAACCTTATTCATCCGCGCGTTCCGACCGACAAATCATTCCGGAATAATAGAAGAAGTTAACGAACTTCGCGCTCGAGTAATCAATTTGGAGAATATGGTGCAAAATTTACCAGCTTCAGCAACATCACCAGCACCAACAGTACCATCAATAACAGCACCAGTACCATCAATAATCCATGTCTCAACATCTCATTCTGTATCTCGAGTATAATCATCGTTCTACGTATCATTCTACATCAATTATCTTTGTTCTACATGGCAATTATGTAATCTCTAATGTTTTAGAGATTATATATCCTTGTTATAACGGCAAATCAAATGAGATTAATATCATTAACTCATTAAATTCATGATTATATCTGAAGAAAATATATATGTATGTATATTTTCATAAATATTATAATTAAAAAATAATATTCTTTTGTACCAACTGTTAATGGTGAAAATATTTTAACGGGTAGGTAATACCCGAGGAATATTTGGATTTCACATTAATAAGTTACATTGTACATTCTTCGAATCTGATTCAACAATCATTTACTATCCTACTTATATTCACAAATATACGTATCCGTTCACCGCAGAATAACATTTTCATTCAATTTCATATTTGGATTTAGATTTTGACTTATCAGAATCCAACAAGTGGCATAATGAAGAAAACATTGGACAAAAATAAAATTTGTTAGAAACAAATAAATTAACTATGAGAAATTTTGTTAAGAATCCACGCTAACAAAATCCTAGCTAACTGTTCCTAGCTAATTGTTAATTCCTTATTACATTTATTTATCGCAATTTAATTATCGAAATTTTAATTCTCGCAATTTTATTTATCGTCATTTAATTTCTGTTATTTAATTTACGCACTTTAAATATCGGGACACGTATACAAGGTTTTGACATATCATATCGACGCATCTATATATATTATTTGGAATAACCATAGACACTCTATATGCAGTAATGATAAAGTTAGCTATACAGGGTTGAGGTTGATTCTTAAATAATATATATACTTTGAGTCGTGATCGAGTCTGAGACATGTATACGGGTCACGATACGTATTAATTAATTTGAATATTATATATAAAACTATATATGAATTATTGGACTGTCGACTGTGGACTATCGACTGTGAACTATCGACTGTGGACTAATAACATTGGACAATTAAAATGAATTAAAATATTGATTATAACATATGAAACTAAACATTTCTTCAAGTTTGCCACTTGATTTCATCTTAAACTTCATTTGTATCTTGATGATTACAATCTGCGTTCCAATCTTTCATGATTCTTGAAAACACCTCAATCGTGAGGATAAACCAACCGCACTTCATCTACGGAAGAAAAGATTTATGCATATAGTTATGCACCTGAAAACACTCGGAACCTGAGTAAACGTTTAACACGTATCTGTGCTAGCTCCTTTGGCTTTGTTATTACCGAAAATAACTCTGCAATCCCTTTCTAAATTAGAAAATTTTGTCACAACTCTAGCAAGTCAACTTCGACTTTTCAATCGTATCAGTCTTATTATAACCCTGATGTATATGAGTAATCTTTAATTGTTACCGGAAAACCTTTTATATTCCACCATACTACCATCAGCGTTTAATCATCTAAAAACATAATTCTCTTGAAACCACCTCGGATTGATAACCAATAATTCAGGTATGGTAGCATTAAATGCAGAGGAAACAAAAAAATTGTAGATGGTCTAAACGGCCAAGAGTTTGATGATAAAGAAGTGAGTGTTTGGAAGGCTCGATTGAAAATTTGGTACTAAAAAAAAAAACAGATTGAGCAAACCATAAAGGAGACCAAGGCTAAATACAAGGACCATACCATATATTCAAAGAATCCAGGTAATTCTGGATCCGATGAAACTTTCAACGAATATCTTGCTCCGTACTCATGTTAAAATCTTGCGAAAAATCTTTCTTCATCAACCATCGAACTTAGAAATTCCAAAATATCATCATAAATATCTTCGATATTTCTGAAGATATTTTCATAAATATTTTTGTCCGAAATTATTTATCTCTTCGTGCTATCTATATTACATTATAAAGGAAACTACTTTAGTTTCTAAATTTCTTTAAAATTCGAGTTTGAATTATGAATGATTTTGAAGTAGTGTTGGAAATTGATGCATGAATTAGTATAATATAATGACACTTGATCATAGTGATTATATTACAGTAAGTCATGCTGAGTTTCTAATGAAACATGATGATTCACAGACCATACCGTTATCATGTGCCATGTTACATGACTCTTACATTCTATCTAATCTAAAAACATATCAAGAAAATATATTCTTGATGGTTCTATCTTCTGTAATTATGGTAATTTGACAAATCAAATCGTGCTATTACGTTCTTTCTTGTTTAGAACATTAAGTTCATTCGAAACTCCATACTTACGAATTCTGGACTGTTACTCGTTTTACTAGAGATCGAGAGGAGAATAGAAAGGCAAAGAGCTCCGAAACATAAGGGAAGATATAAAACTCGACAACAACACAGAAATTACAAACCGTGGATATTAATACGAATAGCAGTATAAAGACACGGTATAATTAAGAATAGTATCACCCCAAGGTAATAGTAGAAGTAAACAGATTCTTCTGGTGGAAGATTGAAAAGAATGATGATGAAATGATAATTAGGAAAATATCAAGGATTAGAACTGGATTAAGCATTTTCACAATCTTTTGGATGTATGAACTAAGAAAGAAAATATAGGAATGGTGAGAATAATGGAACGGAAGAGTTTAATTTATAAAGGAAATAGCAGATAGAGTAATCGAGGAAGATCACCGTATTTAATTATAGAAATCTTAATTTCCTTACTCGCCGAAGAATCAAATCTTTTAGATTTCGAAGATTTTCTTCTAAATTCCTTGATTTCCGGAAATCAACCATGACTACGTCACTGGTTAAGGCAAATCTGCATTTACTCATTTCATTCTTTTGTGATAGCTTCATTCGTACTCTTCGAGTAATCAAATTGTATTATCCACATTACTCAATGATGATAAAACTTTATTTATCAACTCATATTCGTCATGAAAACATTTTTATTATTAGCCATGACCATCTCACTCAAATTTCGGGACGAAATTTCTTTAACGGGTAGGTACTGTGACGACCCAAAAATTTCTAACCAAATTTAAACTTAATCTTTATATGATTTCGACACGATAAGCAAAGTCTGTTAGGTTGAGTCTCAAAAATTTTGAACTGTTTCATATATGCAATTACCCTTCGACCATTTCCGATGATTCACGAACCATTAATTGTAAATAAATGTGTATACATATAAATATAAATATAATTATATGTAAATATATAATAACTAAAAATAATAATATACGATTTAATCGTTAGAACTAAATATATAAAATAATTAAAATAAGATAATACATCTATCAAACTTTTTGCCACACCTTTCTATTTTCCAAATTCACCTTACAAAATGTGTATTTAATTTTAAGTTATTAAATGAATAAATAGTCTATTAAATAATAGATATTAGTATAATCTAATAATAAACAGTAATCTAATAGTATTATACATATTATACTAATTAATATTAACTAATATAGATTAATTTATACCACATCATTCCACTTTCTTATTTAATAAATTATTAAAAGAAATGGAGTAGTTAAAACATCTATCTCTAATCACATCCAAGTTTATCGTTTTCTCTTAAAGTGGTTCTGATCAATCTTATACAACTCCAAATGTAATCTACACATTGAATTCAATCCAAGATTAAAGAAAAGAAAATAAACCCATGGAAGTACCCCACTTATCAATATTAATTGCCGTGATTTTTGCTACTTAACGAGTTATTGCATACCACTTTATGCAAGATAAATATTCGGTTGCCAAAAAATTCAAACTTCACGTGCATATGATTAAGCAGTCACATCACTTTTCTCTTTTTTCCTATTATTGGTTCGATCTTTTACTACTTCTACTCCATAATCATAATTGAACACCAAATCAAAATATTACCTTGAATTTCTCTTCCTCTCTCCCCTAATTCTAACTATGAGTCACTACCTTCAAACCATGATCATCGAGACCTCCATCACCACCTAACCATCCACCACTGAATACCCATCAATTTCATGTTGATTGCATGCTACTGTTAAGTTAATCATCATCACTAACTTAGTCGAATATCACCGCTATTCCGATCACCCATCCACCCTTATTCTATGTCAACAGATTGCTAATCTTGGTCTATTACTCGGTTAAGACCCAACAATTATCAAGTTTGTGACTACAACCTCTTCGACACTGTGATGACCCGGAAATTTCTGACCAAATTTAAACTTAATCTTTGTATGATTAACATTTCCAACACGATAAGCAAAGTCTGTAAAACTGAATCTCAAAATTTTTAAACTATTCAAATACCTTTCGGTTGTTCTCGACGATTCGCGAACAATTATATGTAAATAGATACATATATACTATAAGTTGAAAAGGTAACAATGTATTAATTGTTTGATACCGTACATTAAACTTATTGGTTTAAATATCTATTTGAACATATATGATAAGTTGGAATTGTAATTGTATGAATAACTTGCGATGTGTACTTAAAACGTGTTTATGAATATTAACTTGGTTATTAAACGTTTTGATTTAAAACAATATTATTAAATTTACTTTGATAGATAATGAGACGATGATTTATAGAAGTAAATGACCAAAACACTCGAATGTATAAGTTATATTTCGAGTGATATAATTTATGGATAGTTAAGTCTATATTTTGACAAATGTACGAGTCACGAAAGGTAAAGTGCCAGTTTTCTCAGTGTACGTAAGGATGTTCGAAAAACCGGAGCCAGGACATAAGTCGTGTGACAACGTACGACTTATCGGAACAAAAATTACAAATCAACTATACACGTGAATTTAATATAATATATAATTAATTATATAAATTATATATATTATATTTATATTTATTTAATATGTCGACAAACTAGAAGTTAAAACAGATGTGAGCTGGATTTACGGGCCATGCGATCGCATGGCATTTACCCACAAAACTCATGCGATCGCATGGGGTCAGATTTCAGGAAAAGTCTATAAATTCGATCGAGTTCTGGCATAATGCACACACACATATCCATCTATATTACACTGTATTATATTTATAATTTATATTATTATTATTATTATTATTAATAATATTAAGATTATTAATATTAATCTTATTATTATTATTATTATTATTATTATTATTATTATTATTATTATTAATATTAATACATAAAATACTACGACGAGGTTATGAGCGTGTCACTTTCAAAACGAGTTTACGAGCAAGCTAAAGCTAAGGAAATTGTGGGTTATTGCCAAGGAGGTTATGGGTAATGTTCGGGGGTATATTTATGAATCAAACCTAGTGTTTATCATCTCCGTTACGTCTACATACTTTTCTACAATATTGAATCTCAATATTAATACGTAAGCATTTATATTTTATATTTTATAAATTAATAGTGTATACATACTAGTGATCGAGTGTATATATTTATACATGCTTGTATACTAAATTTTGTCGTTAAACAGTTTATAATGAATCACGAATTAAATACATATATTACTGGTAAAAGGTATATGATATACATGTTTTCGGAAAGCTGGCGAAAAATCAATAACTTTTCATTTAGATATCGGATAGTTTCGAAGAACGAATCAAAAGATATGGCCAACTGAATTATAATTGACATTAATTGAAATTGGTTTTGAATCTGCAATTAGGATTTAAACAACTTGTTTACGAGATTGATAAAATGGATTTTTGAATATTACCAGCTGAGTAAATGAATCCTTATATAAAACACGTCTCGTTTGGTTAAACAACTGTCAAAATTGACTTTTTGAAACGACTTTGGATAACTTTTGTATATCGATCTCGAGCATTAGGATTGTGATACACTATGACCTGACCTAGCTTGATAGACATTTATTGACCAACATATGTTCTCTAGGTTAAGATCTACGATTATTTGATATACCGAGTTTCGGTCAAATTACGATGAACAACTTTATATGCTGCTAAGGTGAGTTTCATTTGCTCCCTTTTTAATTGCTTTTGCAATCTATATTTTTGGGCTGAGAATACATGTACTTTATTTTAAACGCAATGGATACAAGTACATACTAAATTCTACACTGAGTTTGAACCGAAAATCCCTTAGCTTTGGTAACTAGTAACTGCCGGTTATAAGAACTGGTGGGCGCGAGTAGTAGTATATGGATCCATAGGGCTTGATATCCCCGTCTGAGCTAGAGCACTAGCCTTTTAATGGACGTATGCTATTTGAGAAGCGTACACGTTGGTTTGCGTGTATTATTAAGATGATTATACAAAGGGTATAAATTATATATACGTTAAGTTTAGTTACCAGGGTGCTCAATTTCGTAGAATATTTTGATAAACTTTTCTGGATGAAACAACTGAAATCTTGTGATCCACCTTTATATACAGATTATGCGAAACACTAAAACTATGAACTCACCAACCTTTGTGTTGACACTTGTTAGCATGTTTATTCTCAGGTTTCCTAGAAGTCTTCCGCTGTTTGCTTAGATGTTAGACAAGCTATGTGCATAGAGTCTTACATGACATATTTTTCAAGGAAACGTTGTATTCACCAAATCATCACTATGTATCTTATTTTGACTGCATTGTCAACGGAAGTACTGTTGTAAACTATTATTTATGGTGATTGTCTATATGTAGAAATCATCAGATGTCGAAAACTTTTGATTTAAATATTCATTTATGGTGTGCCTTTTCAAAAAAAAATGCAATGATTACAAAACGTATCATATAGAGGTCAAATACCTCGCAATGAAATCGATGAATGATGTGTTCGTGCATATAGATTTAGAGAGATCGTCACAGTTGGTATCAGAGCATTGGTCCTAGCGAACCAGGCCTTGCATGAGTGTGTCTAACTGATAGTTGTTAGGATGCATTAGTAAGTCTGGACTTCGACCGTGTCTGCATGTCAAAAGTTTTTCTTATCATTTTTTGTCGAAAATTACCTGCTTATCATTCCTAGTCTAGACACGTTTTACTGCATTGATTGCATAAATAGTGTATAGACAAAATTCATATCTTAGCGTATCTGTTACTGTAAACTTTTCCTGACATCTTCCGAAAATTTCTCCGTGATTTATGGAATTTGGTATTATATATACATATGTAAATTATGTATTGAAGAATACCAAACTAAATTCTATAATCTAATTCATATAAAAAAAATCATCTCCCTAATTATACAAGATGGATCCCGTATCTAGTTCAAATTCCTTAAACTCTGACAGCTATTTCGATATGGATATTCACCTGAACTCTGAAGAAAGTGTAACCGGAATGGATCAACCAATTAGCCATCATCTATTCTGGATGAATTGGGGATGGGTTCGTAGCCTACTTAATTATTGGAGACAAGAAGAAAGCGATCCCTTCCATCCACCACATTGCCCTCTTGGCGAAGAACCTGAAGCACTTACCGGCGAACCTGTTCGTAATACCATTTTCTCTCTCATATCCAGAATATCTCGTCATGATCATATACTCTCTCAAATTCTGGATCTTACTCATCCGCTCGTCCGAACCGCCAATCATCCGGGTGTAGTAGAAGAAGTCAACGAGCTTCGCGCTCGGGTAGTGGCTTTGGAGAATATGGTGCAAAGGTTACAAGCACCAGCAGCATCACCGGCATCAACAGTACCACCGACAACAACACCAACAGTACCATTACCACCACCAACGACATCCCCATCGCAAACCTCAACTTCACAATCTGTTCCACGAGCATCAACGTCATACGCACCGTAGTTACCAAGAAATACCAGCAACAATAACCGATGAAGTATTAACTCATTTCCCCTGAAGAAATTTTATGTATATTTAATATATATGAATTTTGAAATCAAAATAAATCTTTTCGTACCAAGTTATTACGTGTGAATCTTAACTGGTAGGTACTACTCGGTTAATTCATATTACTAATATGTTATGATGTACATCCTTCGTTAATGACTTAACCATCGTTAACTACAATCTCTGTTTCCAACTCAATGAATTCCATTTCATAATAAACTAAGTATATTATTCAATTATATGGTTGATTTTATACTTTCATCTTCGATGTATTCGAAACTTTCTAGAAAACATCATTCGTACCTTGCGAAGTTAGCAAGAGTTCCATGAGCACCAACATGATTCACTGAGAAAATATCAATAAAACTGAGTATTGATTACATTAGTGAAATACTCCGTAAAGATTATTAAATCTTTAATGTTTTAGAGATTATTCATTTCTAATTCAAGTCAAAAATCAAATGAGCTTAATATGATATTAACTCATCAAATCTGTATTACATCTGAAGAAAATATACATACATATATTTTCATAAAGACGGTAATAAAAATTCTTTTGTACAAAATATTACTTGTGAAATCTTTAACGGGTAGGTAATTCCCGGGAAATATATAAGTTCACAATTAATATGTTATACTGTACATTCTTCAACTTTGATTCCAAAATTATTAACTATGCTCACAGCGATATACAATCATTTCCATACAAATTCAATTACATATTCTGATATTGACGGATCAGAATACAAGTCAAGATTTAACGGGTGACATCATTCTTAGATCTCTACATCTTTCAAAGCTATACTTTGACTTCAAAAATGTGAAAGATCCTTTAGCATTGCTATTACTGAAAATAACCTTGAAATTTCAAAGCTATCTTTGATCTTTCGAAAAATAACCTTTCAAAGCTAACAAAAAAATAACCTTTCAAAGCTATCTTTTAAAAAAAAAAATAACCTTGCAATTTCTTTTCAAAGTATCCAGTATTATCAACCGTTCAATCAGTCAACGACGACCTTTCAGACTTGTAACTTTGGCATATATTTTTTTTATCGGGGAATCTTTCATGTTCCACCACATTAGCAGTAAATTTACCAACAACTTCATTGATATTTGACCTTCCGAAAAATCCTTATACTCATTGAAACCGTATCATGTACTCATCCACATCTTGTAACGGAAATTGCCATACCAACTATCGGGAATTAGCAATCAGTATTTTGAAATCTTGTAGCACGTCTACGCCAACAGTTATATGTGTACATATAACGTCTACCTCCTGGACTTACATACTTCGAATGTGAAGTTTCCGAAAAACACCCCAAACTACGAAACTAGTTCTCCGAATTTTGGAAAAATGTTGATGAAGCAGCAAAAACTATAAATGACCTTAACAGTCAAAAGTTTGATGATAAAGAATAGTATGGTGGTAAAGCTGAGAAAAAGAGAAGGTTTGGAATTGAAAAACGGATTGAGCAGACCATGAAGGAGGTTGTGGACAAATCACAAAGACTAAATCTACCTTCAAAGAATCCAAATGATTCATAGTCTGCTGAAATCATTAGCGAATACCTTGCTCCTTACTCTAAAACCTTTGCAGACAATATTCTTCATCATCATCTTATCTTAAATATTCTAAGATATCATCGTATCTCCCATTATAAATATCCTCCATATTTTTGAAGATATTTTTCGAAACTATTCTTATCTGAAATCATTACCTCTTCGTGCTAGCTGTGTTACATCATAAAAGAAACTATTTTAGTTTCTAAAATCTGAAAAATTCGAAAAAATGGATGTTTTGAAGTAATGTTGGGAACTGAAGCATGAGTTAGTATAATATAATGACACTTGATCAACGTGATTATATTACAGTAAAGTCATGTTGAGTTTCTAATGGAACGTGACAAAGGTTCACAGATCCCACCCTTATCATGAACCATGTTACATAACTCTTTCATTCTATTTAACCTCTAAACTATCAAGAAAATATTTTCTTAATGATTCGGTCTTTTTTCGAGGTATTCTGGTAATTTGACAAGTCAGATTGTGCCATTACCGTTTCTTTCTTAGAACATTAATTATGTTTATTCCGAAATTCATACCTACGAATTCTGGACCATTATTCGCTTGACTTAAAGTCGGGAAGAGAAAACGAAAGCATGAAGCTCCGAAATGTAATGAAAAATATAAAGCCCGAAAACAACCCCGAAATTACAAACCGTGTATATCAATGCGTATAGCAATATAAAGACACGGGAGAATGAAAAACAATATAACCCCAAGGTAATAGTAGAAGAAAATAACCTCCTCTGGTGGCAGATGAAAAAGAAGAATGAAGGATACGATAGCCAAGAAAATATCAAGAATCAGAACTGGATTAAGTATTTCACAATCTTTTGGAAGTATGAAATAAGGAAGAAGATGTAGGAGTGGTGAAAATAATGAAACGAAAGTGGTTAATTTATAGCGAAATATCAGACATAACAATTGAGGCAGATTACGCATTTAAAGGAAATCTTAATTTCCTTAAATTTCAAAGAATCAAATCTTATTTTGATTATGAAGATTTTCTATTCCTTAAATTCCAGAAATCAATCGTAACTACGTCAAAAGTTAAGACGAATCTCTATTCTTTCATTTCACTCTTTTACGATAACTTCTCTCATACGCTTCTAATAATCGGATTGTTTTATCCATATTATTTAACGGTGATAAAACTCTATTTATCAACACATGTACGGCATGAAAACATTTTTATTGTTAGTCATGACGACCTCACTCAAATTTCGGGACGAAATTTCTTTAACGGGTAGGTACTGTGATGATCTGGAAATTTCTGACCAAATTTAAACTTAATCTTTGTATGATTAACATTTCCAACACGATAAGCAAAGTCTGTAAAACTGAATCTCAAAATTTTTAAACTATTCAAATACCTTTCGGTTGTTCTCGACGATTCGCGAACAATTATATGTAAATAGATACATATATACTATAACTTGAAAAGGTAACAATGTATTAATTGTTTGATACCGTACATTAAACTTATTGGTTTAAATATCTATTTGAACATATATGATAAGTTGGAATTGTAATTGTATGAATAACTTGCGATGTGTACTTAAAACGTGTTTATGAATATTAACTTGGTTATTAAACGTTTTGATTTAAAACAATATTATTAAATTTACTTTGATAGATAATGAGACGATGATTTATAGAAGTAAATGACCAAAACACTCGAATGTATAAGTTATATTTCGAGTGATATAATTTATGGATAGTTAAGTCTATATTTTGACAAATGTACGAGTCACGAAAGGTAAAGTGCCAGTTTTCTCAGTGTACGTAAGGACGTTCGAAAAACCGGAGCCAGGACATAATTCGTGTGACAACATACGACTTATCGGAACAAAAATTACAAATCAACTATGCACGTAAATTTAATATAATATATAATTAATTATATAAATTATATATATTATATTTATATTTATTTAATATGTCGACAAACTAGAAGTTAAAACAGATGTGAGCTGGATTTACGGGCCATGCGATCGCATGGCATTTACCCACAAAACCCATGCGATCGCATGGGGTCAGATTTCAGGAAAAGTCTATAAATTCGATCGAGTTCTGGCATAATGCACACACACATATCCATCTATATTACACTGTATTATATTTATAATTTATATTATTATTATTATTATTATTAATAATATTAAGATTATTAATATTAATCTTATTATTATTATTATTATTATTATTATTATTATTATTATTATTATTATTATTATTATTATTATTATTATTATTATTATTACATAAAATACTACGACGAGGTTATGAGCGTGTCACTTTCAAAACGAGTTTACGAGCAAGCTAAAGCTAGGAAAATTGTGGGTTATTGCCAAGGAGGTTATGGGTAATGTTCGGGGGTATATTTATGAATCAAACCTAGTGTTTATGATCTCCGTTACGTCTACATACTTTTCTACAATATTGAATCTCAATATTAATACGTAAGCATTTATATTTTATATTTTATAAATTAATAGTGTATACATACTAGTGCTCGAGTGTATATATTTATACATGCTTGTATACTAAATTTCGTCGTTAAACAGTTTATAATGAATCACAAATTAAATACATATATTACTGGTAAAAGGTATATGATATACATGTTTTCGGAAAGCTGGCGAAAAATCAATAACTTTTCATTTAGATATCGGATAGTTTCGAAGAACGAATCAAAAGATATGGCCAACTGAATTATAATTGACGTTAATTGAAATTGGTTTTGAATCTGCAATTAGGATTTAAACAACTTGTTTACGAGATTGATAAAATGGATTTTTGAATATTACCAGCTGAGTAAATGAATCCTTATATAAAACACGTCTCGTTTGGTTAAACAACTGTCAAAATTGACTTTTTGAAACGACTTTGGATAACTTTTGTATATCGATCTCGAGCATTAGGATTGTGATACACTATGACCTGACCTAGCTTGATAGACATTTATTGACCAACATATGTTCTCTAGGTTGAGATCTACGATTATTTGATATACCGAGTTTCGGTCAAATTACGATGAACAACTTTATATGCTGCTAAGGTGAGTTTCATTTGCTCCCTTTTTAATTGCTTTTGCAATCTATATTTTTGGGCTGAGAATACATGTACTTTATTTTAAACGCAATGGATACAAGTACATACTAAATTCTACATTGAGTTTGAACCGAAAATCCCTTAGCTTTGGTAACTAGTAACTGCCGATTATAAGAACTGGTGGGCGCGAGTAGTAGTATATGGATCCATAGGGCTTGATATCCCCGTCTGAGCTAGAGCACTAGCCTTTTAACGGACGTATGCTATTTGAGAAGCGTACACGTTGGTTTGCGTGTATTATTAAGATGATTATACAAAGGGTATAAATTATATATACGTTAAGTTTAGTTACCAGAGTGCTCAATTTCGTAGAATATTTTGATAAACTTTTCTGGATGAAACAACTGAAATCTTATGATCCACCTTTATATACAGATTATGCGAAACACTAAAACTATGAACTCACCAACCTTTGTGTTGACACTTGTTAGCATGTTTATTCTCAGGTTTCCTAGAAGTCTTCCGCTGTTTGCTTAGATGTTAGACAAGCTATGTGCATGGAGTCTTACATGACATATTTTTCAAGGAAACGTTGTATTCACCAAATCATCACCATGTATCTTATTTTGACTGCATTGTCAACGGAAGTACTGTTGTAAACTATTATTTATGGTGATTGTCTATATGTAGAAATCATCAGATGTCGAAAACTTTTGATTTAAATATTCATTTATGGTGTGCCTTTTCAAAAAAAAAAAATGCAATGATTACAAAACGTATCATATAGAGGTCAAATACCTCGCAATGAAATCGATGAATGATGTGTTCGTCCATATGGATTTGGAGCGATCATCACAGACACACACCCAGGTAAACCATTTGGTTTAGACTATTGAAGCCATGCTCGAGTACTATTATTGTTTCCTTTCTATTCGACTAAATCCAACCACCATGGATCACCCGTATCAATCATCTTCTGTCTTTTTATTTTCTCTTTTTCGCTTTCTGTTTAAATCATAACCAAACTGAAGGTATTTCATATGCCCGAGAGACATAATTGATTAATGTGGCCAATATGTTATGATCCAAGTCGGGTCATACCCAATAACAAGCCGACAACACTTTAAAAGTATTTGTTTTAATGAATGGATCTTTAAAATAAATACTAGACACTTTGACTTTAGAAATTGGTTTTCTAAAGATAACATGCTTGAATAATTATTTGGATAATTATAAATGTAAGTGTGATAATTTTATAAAATGGTTATAAAATTAAGTATATGTGCAAGTAACAAATGGACAACTTGTAAGTGGCTTATAAGTTTTATAATTTACAAGTAAATAAATATATTTACTTATCTTTATAATGGGTTTTATAAAGAATTATGTGTAAGTATCAAATGGGATTTTCCTCCACAAATTAATCTTGTTAATTTGAATAATAAAGGAAAAATAAAATATTTTCTAACCAATGGTGGGGGTGGCGGTTTTAAGGCTCCAAGACAAGCCACCCCATGCCTTGTCTTGGTTGTTTAAAACTCTCCATTTGATACTACACCTTTTGCACATTCTCACACACTTCATTACTTGCAAATTTGAAAAACCAAAAACTCCTCCCTCCTCCATTTCTTGGCCGAATTCAAGGGAGAACAAAAGGGGTTCTTCAAGTTTGATTTCAAGCTTATTTGGTGTCAAAAATCCTAACTACATACAAGGGTGTTGTTAGATTAAGGCTTGTGGGTATTATCTCTTGAGGTTTCAAGTTAGAAGCTTGCTATTCATCATCTTCATCTTCATTTTGCTTCTACCTCCATTTTAGGAGAAGGTATAACTCCTAACTAGCTCTATTTACATTTTAGTATATTTTCAAGACTAGATCTATAAATGGAATTCATGTTCAAAAGGTTAAACTATACATGCATAAACTTTAAAATGCTTCCGCTTGTTACATACACCCATACACGAATTTATATACTACAAAATGGGTTTTGTGACTTTGTTTATGTGATGAATTCCATCAATGGTATCTAGAGCCAAAGTCTTGTTAATATGCTTCTTGTTTTTGGCTAGTAAACTCATTTATTTTACAATCTACCAACATGCATGAAAGTATAATGTAAAAATCTTGAGTTTTGGTGGGTCTTTGGTTTTGGCCGAAATTTTGAACCCAAAAATGGGTTTTGGGACTTCAAGTTTGGCCAAGTTTGTTGTTATGTTGTTGTTCACAATCGAGCCTAGACCATGTGGTTGAATGTTTGAATGATTTGGTTATTATTCATGGTTGTAATATTCATTCATTTGGTTTGTATAAATTTGTAATAAGTTGTAAGTAATCTTGTAATTTTTCATGTAATTTATTCTATTTGTTTGTAAAAAATAGAATAGGTTGTTATTTCATTTTCTAGAAAATTGTATTTGGATATAATTTTGTAAAATGAAGATGAAGATTACAAGATGGAGCATTTGAAGATTACAAGATTAAGTGGGAGATTTGTTTAAAAATCTCTTACTTTGGTTAACCCTCTTAGGTGACATTTGTTTTTGGCTAAACAAATGTCCACCAAAATGGCTCTTGATTGTGAACACTTTGTTATGCATGTTTGTGTATGTTTGTATGTTTGGTTGCTACAAGATTATCATATGTTTACAACTTGCATAATACATTATAAATGGTTATAATAAAACATAACAAAATGACACTAATAATTGGTTATTAGACTTAAATAAAATGGTTTATTTAAAAGGTAATGAAATGGTTTATAACTAGTAATTGGTTTACTAAAAAGGACATGAAAATGAGTTTTTCATAAATATACTACACACCAAATGCATGTTGGTGTATAGCACTTTGTTTTCTAAACTAGAATGTAGAAAACCTAAAATCCCTTTACTAAAACAAGGTAAACAAGTTAAACGTCATCCTTTTGTGGAAACACTTAGACATATTAGGAATCTCTTGATGGGATAAAGGTCACCTAACCGTCATGAGTGAACTAATATCAATAAGGTACACTTCGCATACATGTGGGATAAAGGTCACCTAACCACTTGTATGTTAAGTCTACATGTTCACACAAGTAGGACGACTTGATTTGGGAATCATGAACTTAGGGTCACTGAAGCATGAGGAACAAATAGGCGTTGATGGGATTAATATGCCATGCAAAAGGATTGCATGATCCCATAACTTAGAAGTTGCAAAAGGATTGCAATTGTCATTATGACTACCTAGCTAAATCAAATGACGGGATAAAGGTCACCTAACCGTAATTTGATTTACCGTTGGATTCTAATATTTAATAAAACAAATTAAAAGGGTATTGTTTATTAAATTTAAAATCGATACTTAAAAGGACTTTGTTGAATTTTGTAGATGGCCGCTAATAACAACAACAACATGAAAAACGCACCACTTAACATGAACAACCTATCGTTATGGTCTCTCCTCGAGAAAGACAAACTCAATCATACCAACTTTATGGATTGGTTCCGCAATCTTCGGATTGTCCTCAAACAAGAGGATAAAGCGTATGTACTTGAGGACCCCATTCCCGATCAACCGGATGAGAATGATGTGGAGGCAATGGCCTCTTACGATAAGTATTGCCACGACTCCCTTCAAGTCTCATGCTTAATGCTTGGGACTATGATACCCGAACTCCAAAAGGATTTCGAGCATCATAGTGCATACGACATGATAACGCAATTGAAGGAGATGTTCCTTCAACAAGCGCGTGTCGAGCGCTTCGAAACGGTTCGGGCGCTACATGCTTGTCGTATGGATGATACCCAATCGGTTTCATCTTATGTACTTAAGATGAAAAGCCTTATTAATCGTGCTAACCGTCTTAACCTAAACATATCTAATGAGTTAGCCACCGATCTTATCCTTAACTCCCTATCAAAAAGGTTTGATCAATTTGTAATTAATTACAATATGAATGGGATGGATAAGAGCATAGGTGAGCTTCACGGTATGCTTAGAACGGCGGAAACTAGCATGGGTAAAAGGGCTTTACCCGTGTTAGAAATCGATCAAGGTGGATCCAAAGGTAACACCTCTAAGCCAAAGGTGGCTAAGAGAAAAGGACCCGCCTATCAAGGCAAAGGGAAGGGGAAGATGGTTAACCCAACCATCAACAAGGCTAAGAAGCAAAAGGTAGCCGAGAAGGCAAACCCCAAGGAAGACCCATGTTTCGGTTGCGGTGAGATGGGTCATTGGAAACGAAACTGTCCGGTCTACCTTAAGGAGTTGAAGGACAAGAGGGATGCAGGGCAAACCTCAGGTAATATATATATGGTATATATAGAGCTTAATATTACTTCTTCTAATACATGGGTATTAGACACGGGATGTGGAACTCATATTTGCAATTCTTTGCAGGGGTTCAAAAGAAGTGATCATATGGCGGGAACATCAAGTCTCTATATGGGCAATGGTGCAAAGGCGCATGTTAAAGCTCAAGGAGATTTTGTTTTGAAGCTTCCAAGCGGATTGGAACTTGTTTTAGAAAATGTTTTGTATGCCCCGGATTTGTGTAGAAACATTATTTCTATTTCTCGCTTAAAACAATGTGGTTACGTTGTTAATTTTATTGATGATGATATTCATGGTTCTAAAGATAATGTGTTCTATTTCAAGGCTTCGCCTTCAAATGGAATTTATGAATTGGTTCATGATGACGCATCATCGAGCTCTATATACCATACTAGCACCAAGAAACTCAAAAGGGATTTGAGTGATTCCTATTTATGGCATTGTCGCCTTGGTCACATAAACAAGAACCGAATGCATACACTTCAAAAGAATGGACTTTTGAAATCAAATGAAATCGATTAGTTTGATGTATGTGAATCTTGTTTACAAGGCAAGATGACTAAAGCACCTTTCAAAGGGACTTATGAAAGGGCTAAATATTTATTGGGATTAATTCATTCGGATGTATGTGGACCCTTTAAACCCATGACTAGGAATGGTGAAAGATACTTTGTTACTTTCATTGATGACTTTAGTCATTTCGGATATGTCTACTTATTAAGACACAAGGACGAAACGTTTGAAGCATTCAAAGAATATCAAAACGAAGTACAAAATCAACTCAATAGGACAATTAAGGTACTTCGTACAGATAGAGGAGGTGAATACCTAAGCGATGCCTTCCAAGATCATCTTAGGAGTTGTGGGATTATCTCACAACTTACTCCACCCGGAACACCCCAACTTAATGGAGTTTCCGAAAGGAGGAACCGAACCCTAATGGATATGGTTCGATCTATGATGGCAAGAAGCTCGTTACCTCTATCATTTTGGGGTTATTGTCTAAGCTCCGTGGCTCGTATTTTAAATATGGCCCCAACCAAGAAAGTGGAACGAACTCCTCATGAGATGTGGTTTGGAAAACCTCCTTCTCTTTCATACTTAAAAGTATGGGGATGTGAAGCTTATCCTAAGCGTTATGTAGCTAATAAGCTACATGCTCGATCCACAAAGTGTATCTTCATAGGATATCCCAAAGATGACATGGGATATTACTTCTATGATCCATCCGAGCAAACGGTATTTGTTGCTCGGAAAGCGGAATTCCTAGAAACCAAGTTCCTTATGGAAGGTGATGGTGAAAGGAAGATAGATCTTGTAGAGGTACAAGATCAAGCCGATGATACACAATTGGTTGGCACTAGTACTCAACATGAGGATGTTGAAAATGATCAAGTGGATGATCAAGGTACACAACACGTTCGAAGATCTAGTAGGATTAGTAATCCTCCCGAGAGATATGGGTTTCTCGTGGATGGTTGCTATACGGTTGATTTGGATGAACCGACAAACTACGAAGATGCTTTATCAAGGATTGATAAAGATAAATGGCAGGAAGCCATGAACGCCGAGATGCAATCCATGTATGAAAATCAAGTTTGGAAACTTGTAGTGCAACCTCCTAGCTCCAAGCTAGTTGATTGCAAATGGCTTTTCAAGAAGAAAACCGACATACATGGAAACTTGGATACATACAAAGCTAGACTTGTAGCAAAAGGTTTCACTCAAACTCAAGGGGTTGATTATGACGAAACTTTCTCGCCAGTGGCAATGCTAAAGTCTATTAGGATATTATTTGCCATTGCTGCTCACTATGACTATGAAATATGGCAAATGGATGTAAAAACCGCTTTCCTAAATGGATATCTTGAGGAAGATGTCTATATGGTACAGCCCGAAGGTTTTGTTGATCCGAAAAATCCTAAGAAGGTATGCAAGTTAAAGAAGTCAATCTACGGATTGAAACAAGCATCTAGAATGTGGAATCATCGTTTTAATGAAGAGGCAAAGAAATTTGGCTTCATAAAAAATGGTGATGAAGCTTGTGTGTACAAGAAGGCTAGTGGGAGCTCTATAATGTTCCTTGTGCTATATGTGGATGATATATTATTATTTGGGAATGATATTACCACAATGCAAGAAATCAAAACTTGGCTAAAGAGTTGCTTCTCCATTAAGGATCTTGGAGAAGCACAATACATATTGGGGATTGGGATCTATAGGAATAGATCCAAGAGATTGATAGGTTTAAGTCAAAGTACATACATTGATAAAATCTTGAAAAGGTTCAAGATGGAAAACTCTAAGAAAGGTTTGGTACCTATTCAAAAGGGAACCCTTCTCAGTTCATCTCAGTGTCCTACCACGAAAGATGAACAAGATAGAATGAAGAAAGTCCCATACGCATCTGCTATTAGGTCTATCATGTATGCAATGATATGTACTAGACCGGATGTGTCATGCGCTCTAAGCTTGACAAGTAGATACCAGAATAACTCGGGAAATAGTCATTGGACTGCGGTTAAATGTATATTGAAATACCTTAGAAGGACTAAGGATATGTTTCTAATATATGGGTCTGGTGAGGAGGAACTCGCTGTAAAAGGTTACGTGGACGCGAGTTTCCAAACTGATCGAGATGACTCTCGATCACAATCCGGTTATATCTTCATGTTGAATGGTGGTGCGGTCTTTTGGAAGAGCTCAAAATAGGAAGTTGTTGCGTTATCCACTACAGAGTCGGAGTACATTGCCGCCTCATTGGCAGCTCAGGAATCTGCATGGATGAAGAAATTCATCGACGACTTAGGAGTGGTCCCTTCCATTCAGGACCCTCTTGAGATCTTTTGTGACAACGAGGGTGCGATTGCTCAAATCAAGGAACCTCGTGCTCATCAAAAGACTCGTCACATTGAGCGGAGATTCAACTACATCAGGGATGAGGTTGAAAAGGGAAAGATATGTATTCACAAGGTTCACACAGATCAAAATGTTGCGGATCCACTCACGAAGCTTTTACATGGGCCAAAACATGAGGGACATGTTTGTGCATTAGGGCTTCGATATTCTAGTGATTGGAATTGATCTATTTTATGTATTGTAACAGAACGAATTAGTTCAAACTCATTAATATAATTATGGTATTAATTTATTTATGAGTCATGTTCCAATTTTGCATATTTTATCCATGAATAAACTATTATTCTGAATTCCGTAGTTGATCACATTTGTGGGAACAAGTGTGAGGTCTAGACTATTATGAACTTGGATTGGTTAGCATTCAAATGGTGAATGTGGGACAAGGTTGCAACCAAGGTTCATAGATATTTGTGGGACACAAATATTGGAAGACCCGCTCTCAAGATTTACTATATGGAGCCTTTGTGGTTGATCACATGTAATCTTGAGTAAAGGAGAATATCATTATATCCTCTGACCTGAGACACATATTGGGTTCAGACATTCACCGAATATTGTGCCTTGATTCTTTCCTTCGCTATTCTAAAACATGGTAGTACATAAGGGAGGCTTCAGGTATGGTACGAAGTGTAGTATCTAGGACGTATGTAGTCAAGATGGAATTTGTCCCTCTTATTCGTTGAGAGTCGGATGTCTAAGGCCTGATAAAGTTAGATCTATAAGAGAGTGATCACTCTATGTCTCTTGGATTTGACATGACATCTAGGACGAAAGGATATATTGAAAGATTCACCTAAATCATATTCGAGATGGGAACTCGAAAGGGATGATGTTATTGAATGGCACCAAGTCATAACACATTGGGGGTGATGGACGGTCGTTAGGTGGTATCCGCGACTTGCATTAATTCCTTATGTTTCTCGTGCAAGTGGGAGATTGAAGGTATTTCATATGCCCGAGAGACATAATTGATTAATGTGGCCAATATGTTATGATCCAAGTCGGGTCATACCCAATAACAAGCCGACAACACTTTAAAAGTATTTGTTTTAATGAATGGATCTTTAAAATAAATACTAGACACTTTGACTTTAGAAATTGGTTTTCTAAAGATAACATGCTTGAATAATTATTTGGATAATTATAAATGTAAGTGTGATAATTTTATAAAATGGTTATAAAATTAAGTATATGTGCAAGTAACAAATGGACAACTTGTAAGTGGCTTATAAGTTTTATAATTTACAAGTAAATAAATATATTTACTTATCTTTATAATGGGTTTTATAAAGAATTATGTGTAAGTATCAAATGGGATTTTCCTCCACAAATTAATCTTGTTAATTTGAATAATAAAGGAAAAATAAAATATTTTCTAACCAATGGTGGGGGTGGCGGTTTTAAGGCTCCAAGACAAGCCACCCCATGCCTTGTCTTGGTTGTTTAAAACTCTCCATTTGATACTACACCTTTTGCACATTCTCACACACTTCATTACTTGCAAATTTGAAAAACCAAAAACTCCTCCCTCCTCCATTTCTTGGCCGAATTCAAGGGAGAACAAAAGGGGTTCTTCAAGTTTGATTTCAAGCTTATTTGGTGTCAAAAATCCTAACTACATACAAGGGTGTTGTTAGATTAAGGCTTGTGGGTATTATCTCTTGAGGTTTCAAGTTAGAAGCTTGCTATTCATCATCTTCATCTTCATCTTGCTTCTACCTCCATTTTAGGAGAAGGTATAACTCCTAACTAGCTCTATTTACATTTTAGTATATTTTCAAGACTAGATCTATAAATGGAATTCATGTTCAAAAGGTTAAACTATACATGCATAAACTTTAAAATGCTTCCGCTTGTTACATACACACATACACGAATTTATATACTACAAAATGGGTTTTGTGACTTTGTTTATGTGATGAATTCCATCACAAACAACTCTCTTGTTTCTACTGCTACTCGTTATCTAATTCAGTATTCTGTTTTAATTCAAGAACAAACCAAAAACCAAGTTTTCATTTTTCTATTTTTCTTCGTGAACTCACAACACCACAAGACCCAACCATTTGCCACCTTCACAGCAACCTTGCACCACCGAAAGATCACCGTAAACCGCCACCATTATCACCACTGGAGCACCACCTACGGCACCTACCACCTCACCATCTCTCTTCATTTCTCTCTCTCCAAAAAAATTTATTTTTGTGAATCTTGAAAACTACCATCAAACCAACATTTATTTCTATGCTAACCAAGACATCCACTGTTGCGTTTTTCCCTTTTTGCTATTTCGTACTGCTATGTTGACCAAAGGAAATCCACCCCAAAAACCCTACGCATGTTGCAACTCGTTTCCTTATGTTGCTGTTACAACCCACAAACCACAATCCTAATTATTTTACTGTCTCTACTAATCCTAGTTGTTGCTGCAAACTCTTCTGTTTTTCTGTTAAAATTGAGCAACAAATCACCACAACCATCACAATCAACTGCTCGACTTTTCTTTCTATTTTAATCACATAATAAACACCCATACTACAACTGCACGATCCTTCTATTTTTCTGTTTCTTAGTCGAACTCATCCACAGCCCAATTGAAACCAAAACTGTTCGTATGCTGCTATTATATTCGGTTCTATTTTCTGTCGAACTCAAATGAAAACCAAACACCCTTATTAAAGATGATGATAAACGCATGATGATATGAGTTCCTTTTCTTTTTCTTTTTTTTTCTTTTTCTTTTAGTCAACAAGCTACAAAACATACAACCCCATTTGATTAAATAAAGGCCTATTATAATTATTAAGTTGAGTGGATGATGACAAGAAGTATGATGGTAGGGTATATAGAGATATTGGAAACGAATTTTAGAAAGAGTTAGTAACGAACTGGACTTCTACTATAATTTGGGCCGTATCCCTTTATTATATGAGGTGAGCCGTATATGATTTTAATCAATTGCAATATGGGCTGCTAATGGCTGTTTAGGATTCTAAATGGTCTAGCTAACAAAATTGGGCTTATTGTTTCGGAAGTGATGATAATGACATAAAGAAACGATGTTGTGGTGATTTAAATGATAATGATTTAGTGAGATGACGATGGTAATGAAGAAGAAGAGATAACAAATTAAATACGGGTTATATACAATTAAATCGTGATAAAAATTAGGAAATACGAAGTAGAGCATTGGTTTATGGGTGTTGGTGTTATTCGAGAGGTCTCGGGTTCGAGCCTAGGTCGCGGCGCTATTTTTTTTAAAATCCATTTCTTTTGAGGTAGAACTTCTAAATTTTATTATTGTTTGTATTATTATTATTGTCTTATTATTATTATTATTATTATTAATTATTGTTATTATTGATTAAGGTAACTATTATTATTATTATTATTATTATTATAAGTATTATTATTAATATTATCATGATTATCATTATTATTAAAAATTTTATTTTTATTAAAACTACCTTTTTATTTAAAAATTTCATTATCATTATTATGATTATATTATTATAATAAATAAATATTTTGTATATAAAAATATACTTATAGTATAATTATATTAATATTACCTATAATTACATGTTAAAAATGTTAACCTTTCTATTATGTATATACACAATAAATACATATATAACATGTAATTTAAGATATAATATATAAATAAAATATATATATAGAATTTAGTACAAATTATATATAAACTACAACACTAAATATATAAATACTATATAATTAATAGATGGAATTATTTGATTTTCATTATATGTTTTAATATATATAACTGATATAGGTTCGTGAATCCGAGGCCAACCCTGCATTGTTCAGTATCGTCGTATGCATATTTTTACAACAAAATATCGTATTGTGAGTTTCATTTGCTCCATTTTTAAATTCTTTTACAATATATATTTTTGGGACTGAGAATACATGCGTTGCTTTTATAAATGTTTTACGGAATAGATACAAGTAAGCGAAACTACATTTTATGGTTGGATTATCGAAAACGAATATCACCCTTTTAGCTTGGTAACCTAAGAATTAGGGAACAGACACCCTAATTGACGCGAATCCTAAGGGTAGATCTACGGGCACTAACTCCCCCATACTAGAAAATGGTATGCTTTATTACTTCGAGTTTATATTATACAGATGGATTTCTGTTTAGGAGATATTCTATATGAATTATGTTAATGTCGGTTACCAGATGTTCAATCCATATGAATGATTTTTTTTAAACACTTGCGAGTGTATGATTATTGAATAAAGGAAATCTTGTGGTCTATTAAAATTATGGAAATGATTGATTACGATAAACTAATGAACTCACCAACCTTTTGGTTGACACTTTAAAGCATGTTTATTCTCAGGTATGAATGAAATCTTACGCTGTGCATTTGCTTATTTTAGAGATACTACTTGGAGTCATTCATGACATATTTCAAAAGACGTTGCATTCGAGTCGTTGAGTTCATCAAGATTATTAAGTCAATTATAATTGGATATATTATGAAATGGTATGCATGCTGTCAACTTTCGATGTAATGAAAGTTTGTCTTTCAAAAACGAATGCAATGTTTGTAAAATGTATCTTATAGAGGTCAAGTACCTCGCGATGTAACCAAATGTAATGTATTCATCCAGATGGATTAGGATGGGTCGTTAGATAAATATTACATTACTATTTTAAATAAGTAATATATAATTAATATATATACAAACGGGTTCGATTATTAGTACATGTTAGTTATACGTGTTAATATATATATATATATATATATATATATATATATATATATATATATATATATATATATATATATATATATATATATATATATATATATATATATACTTAATATAGGTTCGTGAATCCGAGGCCAACCCTGCATTATTCAGTTCCGTCGTATGCATATTTTTACTACAAAATATCGTATTGTGAGTTCATTTGCTC
This sequence comes from Rutidosis leptorrhynchoides, assembly GCF_046630445.1. Taxonomy (NCBI): domain Eukaryota; kingdom Viridiplantae; phylum Streptophyta; class Magnoliopsida; order Asterales; family Asteraceae; genus Rutidosis; species Rutidosis leptorrhynchoides. Next base: position 199,421,014 of record NC_092339.1, read on the forward strand.
CCTTTTACTCTTTATATTTTTGGGACTGAGAATACATGCGCTGTTTTTATAACTGCTTTATTAAATGCTCTTGGAATATATTTTGAACTGAGAATACATGAAATGCTTTTATAAATGTTTGATGAGATAGACACAAGCAAAACATTCCTCGAATGAATTATTATGCAGCCAGAAGTTCTGTGGATTATTATTGAATTAGTTGGACGTGATAATTGCCACTAATTGTTGTGAATATTTCCCCTGATTATTATTGCTTGGTAACCTAAGAATTAGAAAATGGGTATGACCCTAATTCACGCGAATCCTAAAGGTAGTTACTGGGTTTAACACCCCCACCCATAATGTTCACTAGACGGAAGAGCTAGTGGGCGTGGTGTTTAGTACTTCGAAGTTTATATATTATACAGACGAGATGTTCTGTTTTAGGAATATTATTTATGCGCATTATATGTTAAGGTCGGTTACCAAGCCAAGCGATGAAAGCAAAGTGAATGTTATGTATCGAGAGAATGATTTTTATACACAGGTTATGTGTATTATTTTTGTGCACGAGATATGCTTACGGTTATTTAAAAAACGCGAGGCAACCTACGGGGGAGAAAATGATACGAACCTACTCTACTAAGCATTATGAAAAATGGTTTCGTACACGAGATAGGTGTACTGTATTTAAATCTTGTGGTCTATCAAAATGATGAAATTTATTGTTTACAATAAACTTATGAACTCACCAACCTTTTGGTTGACACTTTAAAGTATGTTTATTCTCAGGTATGAGAGAAATCTTCCGCTGTGCATTTGCTCATTTTATAGATATTACTTGGAGTCATTCATGACATATTTCAAAAGATGTTGCATTCGAGTCGTTGAGTTCAACAAGATTATTATTAAGTCAATTATAGTTAGATGTATTATGAAATGGTATGCATGCTGTCAACTTTCATTGAAATGAAAGTTTGTCTTTTAAAAATGAATGCAATGTTTATAAAATGTATCATATAAAGGTCAAGTACCGCGCGATGTAACCAAATGTAATGTATTCGTCCAGATGGATTAGGACGGGTCGTTAAAGTTGGTATCAGAGCGGTGGTCTTAGCGAACCAGGTCTTGCATTAGTGTGTCTAACTGGTAGTTGTTTAGAGGCATTAGTGGGTCTGGACTTCGACCGTGTCTGCATGTCAAAATTTTTGCTTATCATTTCGTGTCGAAAATTACCTGCTTATCATTCTTAGTCTAGATACGTCCTATTGCATTGGTTGCATGAATAGTGTATAGACAAAATTCATATCTTAGCGTATCTGCTAATCCATATCTTAGCGTATCTGTTACTGTAAACTTTGCCTGACATATTCCGTAAATTCCTCCGTAATCTACGAAATATTTTGTTCTATATATATAGATATTCTATGTAATTAGAATACCATCCGATAGTCGAAAATCATTTCATACCGAAAAATCCTTTATTCCAAAGTACGAAATGGAACTCGCCACTAGTTCAAGTTCTTCGGAATCCGACAGCTATTCCGACATAGATGATCACCTAAGCTCCGAAAGCAGCGTCACCGAAATAAATCAATCAATCAGCCACCATCAATTCTGGATGAATTGGGGATGGATTCGTAGTCTACTTAATAAATGGAGACGCGAAGAAGGCGATCCCTTCCACCAACCGAATTCACCTCTTGGTGAAGAACCTGAAGCACTTACCCGCGAACCTGTCCGAAACACCATATTCACCCTCATTGCCATGATATCCCACAACGATTATATGATATCCCAAATTCTGAACCTTATTCATCCGCTCGTTCCAACCGTCAATCATTCTGGGGGTAATAGAAGAAGTCAACGAACTTCGCGCTCGAGTAATTAATTTAGAGAATATGGTGCAAAACTTACCAGCTTCAGCAACATCACCAGCACCAATTGTACCACCAACATCAATACCAGTACCACCAACAACAACATCCGCATTACACGCCTCAACATCACAATCTATACCTCAAGCATAATCATCGTTCTACATGACGTTTTACATCATTTATCTTCATTCGACATGGCAATTATGTAGTCTCTAATGTTTTAGAGATTATATATTCTTGTTCTAATGGTAAATCAAATGAGTTTAATATCATATTGACTCATTAAATTCATGGTTACATATGAAGAAAATATATATGTATATATGTTTTCATAAAGATTGTAATTAAAAATTCTTTTGTACAAACTGATAATGGTGAAAATATTTTAACGGGTAGGTAATACCCGAGGAATATTTAGATTTCACATTAATAAGTTACACTGTACATTCTTCCAATCTGACTCAACAGTCATTTACTATCCTACTTACATCCACAAATATACGAATCCGTTCACCACAGAATAACCATTTTCATCCCAATTCAATTTCATATACAAGTTTCTGCCGATCAAAATTCAAGTCAAGATTTGACAAGTGGCATAATGAAGAAAATATGAATAAACTAAAATTGATTAGTAACCAATTAATTAACTACGTAAAATTTTCTTCATCGTCTTCAGATCTTAAATATTTTAAATTCTAAGATTATATATTGGACTATTGGATTACTAACATTGGACTACTAACCTTGGACAATTAAAAAGTGTTAAAAGAATAGGAAATATTAATTATAATATTTTAACTTAAAATATCGTTAATAAGTTACAACTACTACAATTAAATAATTCCTCAAGTTTGCCACTTAATTTCATCTTAAACATCCTTTGTATCTTAACGATTACAATCAGCGTTTAATCATCTAAAAACACAATTCTCTTGAAACCACCTCGGATTGATAACCAATGATTCAGTTATGATAACTTTGAATGCAGAGGAAATAACAAAATTGTAGATGGTCTAAATGGCCAAAAGGTTTGATAATAAAGAATGGAATTGTTGGGAACGCTCGATAGAAAATTTGGTACTGAAAAACGGATTGAGCTAACTATGAAGGAGACCAAGGACAAATACAAGGACCAAACCCTATATTCAAAGAAACCAGATAAATCTGGATCCGATGAAATCTCTAGAGAATATCTTGCTCCATACCCACGTTAAAATCTTGAGGAAAATTTTCTCCATCAATATTCGAACTTAGAAAATTCCAAAATATCATCATAAATATCTTCGATATTTTTGAGGATATTTTCATAAATATTCTCGTCTGAAATTATATACCTCTTCATGCTATCTGTATTACATTATATTAGAAACTTCTGTAAAACCTAAGTTTAAATTATGAATGATTTCTGGAGTAGTGTTGGGAATTGAAGCATGAATTAGTATAATATAATGACGCCCGCCAACGTGATTATATTACAGTAAGTCATGCTGAATTTCTAATGAAACGTGATGATGGTTCACAGTAGACCATACCCTCATTGTGTGCCATGTTACATAACTCTTTCATTCTGCTTAACCTCTAAACATATCAAGGAAATATATTTGCTTGATATTTCTAATTTTCTGTAATTCCTGGTAAATTGCAAATCAAATCGTGCTATTACAATTCCTTTCTGCTTAGAACATTAATTATGTTCATTCGAACTTCATACCTACAAATTCGAGACGTCTTGATCGATTTACTTTAAGTCGGGAAGAAAACAAAAGCATGAAGCTTCAAAGTAGAAGAAAGTATAGGAGTGGTGAAAATAATGGAACAGAAGAGGTTAATTTATAAGGGAAATAACAGACTTAACAATCGAAGCAGATTGACCGCATTTAATCAAAGAGGATCCTAATTTCCTCAATTTTCGAAGGATCAAATCTTATATAGATTACGAAAATTTTCTTTAAATTCCTTGAATTCTGGAATTCAACCCTGACTACGTCAAAAGTTATGAAAAATCTTTATTTCTCATTCCACTAATTTGTGATAGCTTCACTCGTACTCTTCGAGTAATCGAATTATCTTATCTATATTACTCAACAGTAATAAAACTCTAATTATCAGCTCATATTCTTCATGAAAATAGTTTTTATTGTTAGCCATGACGACCACATTCAAATTTCGGGACGAAATTTATTTAACGGGTAGGTACTATGACGACCCGGAAATATCCGACCAAATTTAAACTTGATCTTTATAAGATTTCGACATGATAAGCAAAGTCTGTTAGGTTGAGTCTCAAAAATTTTGAACTGTTTCATATATACAATTGACTTTCGACCAATCCCAACGATTCACGAACAACTACTCTTAAAAAGATGTATATCTATTTAAATATATATATATATATATATATATATATATATAATAAATTGAAATATAAATTGAAATAACATATAGATATGATTGATATACATAATTATTGATTGTATGTATATTAGAATATATAAAATGTATAAATATTAAACTTTCAAAATGTGTAATTATTTGATATATATCATAGAAGTATTAAATATAAATAATTAATAATATGTAATATTAATATATTAAATTTAGGTTTCAAGTTAAAGATATAGTGTTATACTAATATTATTATTATTACTTCATTATTAATATCAATAATTTTAATATTAATATAAGTATTATTAATACTACTATATATAATATAAATATGAAATTGATACATTTAATTTGTTATAATAGTATTATTATTATTACTAATATTATTATCAATATTAATATAATTAGTATTATTTTTACCATTAATAATATTATCAATTTCACCAAAATTTTTGTGACTTATTATTATTATTACTCTTATTATTATTATTAATATTAATCTTATATTATTTGTATTTAGATTATTATTAATATAATTATAATTATTAATAATAATTATATATAAAATCATACGAATCAAATTCAGTTGCATATATCTATCAAGACTGTAATCAAATTTGTTTCTGTCTCCAGCTTATTAGATATCAAGAATCAATCGTACAAATCTGTTGACATTCACAATCTACTTTCATTTATTTTCAATTTATTCCTTGATCGAATATTTTCATGTCGATCAATTGTTGCTACAAAACAAAATCAAATGAATATAGTACTGTAAAAATATCTCATTTACAGAGTCGATGGCATGAATCACATATACGGATAACTGAAATTTGTTACACGTCGAGATAAATTCACATTACAAAACAAAATTTTATTACATATCGATATCAAACAATCAAATTTATTCCACTTGTATATATATATATTTTTATCTGTACCCGATTGATTCTTCTGTCGACCCAATAATAAACTATGAAACAAACTGTAATCGAATCTTGTGCTGTATATATCGTACGAATTTGTTACAGGTCATAATCTACTTTTATTTTTCTTCTTTTCTTCTTTGTTTCGTTCCTTCTGGATTCGAATATTTCTGTCGACCACCATCAATCCTACAAAACAAAATGTGATCGGTTATTGTTACGATTTCACTCACTATATATACAAATAATTACATATACAAAGCTCATAGAGGTAGAGAGAGTTATAGAATTATATTCACCATCACCATCGAATCATTCTTGTTTCTTTCCTACTTTGAATACCACGATCAATACCCAACCCGTCACCACCTTCACACTCATCGAAACATCACCTAAACATCTTCGATCATCTTTTATTATTACTAATTCGTTGTTACTAATGGCACTGTAAACAAACACTAAACAAACACCATTTAATCACCATAACCACAACCCACCGTGTTCACCACCCTAAAATCGTGAAACCATTTTCTTTTCTTGTTTCATACGTGAACCACACACTCCCTCACTACCATAACTCAACAAACCATTCGAGAAATCCATAAAACAGTACCTACTGATACTTTTCCTGTCCAAACCACACCTCTTGCCACTACTATTTGCTACTGCTACGTTATTGTTTCTATTCTCTTCGATCACCATCACCAAACCGTAACCAAACATAACTGCTATTGCTTCCTGTTCTGTCCGGTCGATGACCACAACCAGCCTGCAACCATTGTTGTTATTCGTCCAGCCAACTTCTGTTGTAGCTTGTGAAGCTACGTAAATTGTTTTTCCTCTTCAAAACTTTCACAACGAGTTTAATATAAATGCTGAGTAAAAGCTTTATAAAAGCGAAGATGAGTGCTCTATCTTTTTCTGTTGTGGCTGACAAATGATCAATACATAACGCACTTGATTTATTTAAATCGTATGCCTTACCTCTGTTGCAATTCCAGCCACATGATAATCCCACTTCTATATTTATTTTAAGCTTCTTTTATAAAGGTGTCGGTCATCACCTAATTAATTGATAAAGGGGTATGATGTGATACATAATAAACCGAAAACAATAACCTCAATATCTAGCTTCTTTATTTTTATGAAACTTGGACCATGATTGTCGTTGGGCTGCCATGATTATAGGTTATAGTGGGCCGAGGCTAGTTTTTAAGGTTGGGCTTGTGTTTTGTTATTTGAGCCGAAAGGTTGAAGGATAGTTGGCAAAGACATGTCAACGAATCTGGTATGTGCGAAATTATATTCCAAACTATCATAGCAATATAAATAAGTATTTGATGATGATGATTAACAAGATGATTAGGTTATGATTAAAATAAGATGATGATGTGATGCTCTGTTAAACAATGAAGATGACTAAATGATTTGATAATAATTAGGAGGATGATAATGAAGTATGATTGATATACGATCATAAGATGATGTAATAAGAAAGATGAATAAATGATGATGATATGAAGTGACGATAATTAATCATAGGTGATGATGTGAGAAACGAATTGTTAATAAGAACATATGATAAAGACGATGATTGATATGATTGTGATGATGTTATGATTGATGAATCATGATTTTCTGTTTTGATTAAACCCTCAAAGAAGATATATATCGAAAAATATAAAGATGATGATCGGTGGTATGAGGTGTCTGATGAGGACAACCTGCGTATATTTTTGTTTGCTGTTGCAGCCAAATTAAACCAAACCAAATACCTCGCTTATTGTTTTCTACTTAAATCACGAATCAGCTAATGAACCCTTAAATCAAAATTGGGCTTAGTTAAGTTGTTGGGCCACTTAGATTGTTACATGGACTTGCAACTTGTGTTGTTATTGTTGGGCTGAAACAAAGACAAGAAAAAATAGAAACGGGTTTTATACATTTAAGTGAGAGATTAGATCAGAAAAGTTGGATTGCTCAGATGGTTAGGGTGCGTATTAGGTTAGCGAGACGTCGCGGGTTCAAACCCGGACTTGGGCATTTTTTTAGGGCTACTTCTTTAAGGTAGTTCACTTATAACTCATTATTATTATTATTATTATTATTATTATTATTATTATTATTATTATTATTATTATTATTATTATTATTATTATTATTATTATTATTATTATTATTATTATTATTATTATTATTGTTATTATTATTATTATTAAAAGTAACATTTTTATTAAAGTTGTCATTATAATTAAAATTATCATTTTAATTAAAGGTATTATTAAAAGTATGATAATAGTAAAAGTATCCTTATTATTATGATTTTTATTATATTTGTTATTATCATTAAACATGATTTTGTTATTACTATCAATAATATTATCATCATTATTTTTATTATTAGTATTATCATTATTTTCAATATATTATCATTATTACTACAAATAAAATAACTAGTATTATTATCAAAAATTAATATTTGTCATTATGAAACCTAATCAGTTTTATTATCAACACTATTTGAGTATTATTAAAATCATTATTTTAACAAACTAAAAGTTATTTATATAAAAATATATCAAATACATATATGATAACTATATAAATATTACATTACTATTTTAAATAAGTAATATATAATTAATATATATACAAACGGGTTCGATTATTAGTCCATGTTAGTTATACGTGTTAATATATATACTTGATATAGGTTCGTGAATTCGAGGCAACCTTGCATTGTTCAGTTCCGTCGTATGCATATTTTTACTACAAAATATCGTATTGTGAGTTCATTTGCTCCCTTTTACTCTTTATATTTTTGGGACTGAGAATACATGCGATGTTTTTATAACTGCTTTATTAAATGCTTTTGAAATATATTTTGAACTGAGAATACATGAAATGCTATTATAAATGTTTGACGAGATAGACACAAGAAAAACATTCCTCGAATGAATTATTATGCAGACAGAAGTTCTGTGGATTATTATTGAATTAGTTGGAAGTTATAATTGTCACTAATTGTTGTGAATATTTTCCCTAATTATTATTTCTTGGTAACCTAAGAATTAAAAAATGGGTATGGCCCTAATTCACACGAATCCTAAAGGTAGCTACCGGGTTTAACACCCCCACCCAGAATGTTCACTAGACGGAAGAGCTAGTGGGCATGGTGTTTAGTACTTCGAAGTTTATATATTATACAGACGAGATGTTCTGTTTTGGGGATATTATTTATGCGCGTTGTATGTTAAGGTCAGTTACCAAGCCAAGCGATGAAAGCAAAGTGAATGTTATGTATCGAGAGAATGATTTTTATACACAGGTTATGTGTATTATTTTTGTGCACTAGATATGTGTACGGTTATTTAAAAATCGTGAGGCAACCTACGGGGGAGAAAAGGATATGAACCTACTCTGCTAAGCATTATGAAAAATGGTTTCGTACACGAGATAGGTGTACTGTATTTAAATCTTGTGGTCTATCAAAATGATGAATTTTATTGTTTACGATAAACTTATGAACTCACCAACCTTTTGGTTGATACTTTAAAGCATGTTTATTCTCAGGTATGAAAGAAATCTTCCGCTGTGCATTTGCTCATTTTATAGATATTACTTGGAGTCATTCATGACATATTTCAAAAGATGTTGCATTCGAGTCATTGAGTTCAACAAGATTATTATTAAGTCAATTATAGTTGAATGTATTATGAAATGATATGCATGCCGTCAACTTTCATTGAAATGAAAGTTTGTCTTTTAAAAATGAATGCAATGTTTGTAAAATGTATCATATAGAGGTCAAGTACCTCGCGATGTAACCAAATATAATGTATTCGTCCAGATGGATTAGGACGGGTCGTTAAACCATATACCATATGATATACAAAAGATTGTTTTTCCTTAAACTGATTTTAACATGGCATATGTATTAAATTTTCATCCGTTTTCCGCTTTCCACCAAAAGTCATTTCATCATCCGCCAATGTTATAATGATACACTTTTTTTAAATGATAATTTTTGCTATTATATGTCATAATGTAGATGATTTATCAAAATTATATGTTTGCTTTGAATCATCTTATTAATGAAACATGTATGCCTTTGTTATTTTTACATATAGAATGTATCAACTCGTTATCTGCCCTCCGTGTTGCATAAGGGCGCTTGTTTTGTAGAGATGTGTTGAATATTTGAAATCACTTTTCAAGAACAAATAATGAATCAATCATGATGTTTTTATGTTGATAATGTATCATAAAAATGATAAGCCTATTTAAGTGTAAAGTATACTGTTAAAAAATACTCCGCTTTTCGTATTGCGCTTAGGTTTTGTGCGGCTTCGAAAATACATTTGTATTTTATGTTAAATTTTTCTACTTTCCGTATATAAATGGATTTATGAATTTGAGATAAACCATTCTGTATGTCATAACATTTTAGAGATATCGTATTTTTGCCTTGGTGCCCTCTAGCGAAGTAAACACTTACGTTAGCCGATCCCTTATATCTATAATGTTGACATAAGAGCCTCTACTATCGAGGGCATAAAAATGCATTGCCTTATGTGGGTAGGTATGAATGCAATGTTCTGCATTCGTAATGCGTAACGTTTTGCGTGAAAGAAAAGAGAAATTTTATTGATATCATTTTGCCGCACTTACAATATTTTGTGTAACATCTTCGTATGGATAGGGTGATCAATCCTATCCAGAAAACTACAAAAAATTGTATTGTACTTATTTGAACTGATGAAATAAAGAACATGCTTATAAAACTGCACTGCCCAATTCATGTTAACAGTATGTTCGTGCAGCGCATTGCGTCATGCCTCTAAGGCTCCCACATTTTAGGCAGTTTGAAATACCCATTCACATCATTTCTATTGAACAACTGCCTTGACGGTCCTCCTTTAACAAAATTCTCCTGTTCCTCATAAACAACGGACATTTCTCTTGCAGGTCCTACGTATTCAGAGTACAACACAGTTATCCCATTTGGAGTTGGAGATCGCAATTCTACGTGTAGTATTGAAGTAATTGCTCCAAATTTTTGAGAGTCCGTCTACCAAACAAGGCGTTGAACCTCGATCTGCCATCAAGTATCGTGAAATTCACAATTTCTGTTTGAACCAAAGGATGTGTTCCCAACATTAAATCTAATTTTACCTTACCAACTGCCGTCATTGATTCTTCCGTGATGCCAGCAATCTTCAAGTTTGTGTAGCGAAGTCTGTCCTTCACGTTGAACGGATAATCTCTAGAACAATGAAAATATAAGATATCTGCCTCACTACCTGTATCAGTTTAGATTCTGGTAATGCTCTTGTTTGTAATTACAGCTGAGATAACCACAGGCTCTTCTGATAGTCGCTAATTTGGGATAGTGTGGAATGTGATAGGAGCGTAAATCCACTGCTCCGTCCTGCCCTCTTCGCCTGACTCTTATTCTTCCACCTCATTCTAAATAACCATAATGTGCCTTTCAGGAGTTGGGTCTCTTTCATCCTTTCTCTCCTCTGTCCTGTTCCAATTATGCCGTCCACCGTGACAAACCTTTTCTTGCCAAGCAAAACGCTTATTTGGATCCTTCCTCCTATATTGTTTTCCTGGTAACAGATGTTTTAACTCTCCAGCTTTAATCTTAGCGATGATTTCCCTCATCAATGACTTACAATTATCACTTTCATGCCCATACACCTCGTGAAAATCACACACCATTTATCACTTTGTGGTCCTTGACGCTCCTCCATTGGTGGTGGAGGGTTAAAGGTTTCCTTAATAGGCTCAGTGAATAAGATCTCCTTTGGAGTTTTTGTTAAAACTTTGATGAGTGGATGCCTGTCTAACGGCTTTCAATTATGGTAGTTGTCGTTCGGGTGATTATTGCCCCGCCAACCATGTTGTTGCCTCTGGTAATTGTTGTCAAACCCAAGTTGTCTCTGATAATTTTCATTCATGTTCCATCCTCCGCCTTGCTGTCTAAAATTTCTGTGGTAGTTATCGAATCTTGGATATCCCATCTCACCAACCCTTAAATGCGTATGTGCAACAACCAACGCCTGATGCAGTGTTTTTGGGACGTCATATCGCAACACATGAATTAAGCTTGCAAAGCAACGTTGATCAAGACAAAAAATGATACCAATAACAAGCTGAGATTCTGGTATATCAAGTATTTTTTGACACTCGATGGTGTAGCGTTTCATAAATTTGCTTAGTGATTCATTCTGATGCATTGTTATTCCATGTGCATCAAGATGCGACAACGTGAAACTTCTCAGACTTTGGTATTGCATTACAAACTTTTCTCTTAAGTCAAGAAAACTGGTAATGCTCCTAGGTGGTAGACTAGCAAACCACTCTCGCACCATTTTCTACAACACCATTGGAAACATATGACACGCAGTCTTATCTTCCCAGCTGCAACCGCATAAGACCCTCAAACATAGTAAGAAAATCTTCTGGATCAGTTATTCCATCATAAACACCTATAGACGAAATCCCCAAGTTTCATGGTAATGGATATTCTGCAATTTGAGGGATAAAGCACTGAGTTGATTCTGCCATTGTCGGCGGTTTGATAGACTCATCCCCTGTAATCAAAGCAAACAAATTGTCTACAGTCATTGCACGGATGGCGGGCTGCGCTAACTTCTGCTTATACCTTGATGGTGCCGTCTTGGTCAAAATCCCGTCCAACAACTTTCCTACCATCTCCTCAGTCATAAAGAATTGTTCTTCTTCTTCCCCATAATCCCAATCATTCTCCACAAAACCTTCATCATTGCGTTCATGATCAGTATCATCAACTAAAGTATTCAACTGATTGAATAGCTTGAACAATTGCTGTTTTGAAATTGACTTTCCTTTGCTGGTATGCTTGACATTCACATCAGCTGTTCTCTTAAAAGAAACATTGTAGGTTCCTCGCATGACTTTCCACATTCCCCCACTAGAACTTTCCATCAATGGCTTCTTCAATCGTGGTATGGTTTCATGCAGATGCTCTTCTGTTGCACCAGTGTGCAATTGATCTTCTTCCTCGATTGAAGTTTCTTCGAGAGTTAGTTGATCCACTGGTATATACTCAATGATGTTTTCATTGATTGGTTCAAGTGCTGCTTTTGTTGAGGTTGTTTCAGTTGCCTTCATCCTCTTGGTATTCTTGCTGGTCTTTAAGATGGATGACGCCATATGTTGGTACGATTTTCCGTGTAGCGGTTGTAAGGTACCAGTCCAATACAATAATAGCTTAGCGTTGAGCGTATGATGTCGACTGATGTTTGCCCTCGAGAAATAATCTCTGCAGACCCGGAACACAGATGAGAGATCTGTGGGGTGGTCTCAATCAGTCTTTGGATCAATCTGTAATTGATCCGTCTAGCATTCTGCTGCTAAGCGGCTAATGTGCATTTAGAGTGAGAAAGAACTCTGTGAGAGAGAAAGTGTACTTCTCTATGACTGAAGTTTAAATGATAAATGCAGTGACCCAAGGGGTCTATTTATACGCGTAGAATGTCTGAAATTCTCGGGATACACATGTCAATCACTGATTAATTATGTTTTGCGTAATATCCAGAACCGACTTTGATGCGGCTGACGTGGCTGCGTGCCACTCACGCGCCTAGTAAAAGGGCTTAAGCATAGAAGCTGCGTGCATGGCTTATGCATGACGCTGAGTGGTCTGCTTAATGCTGGGCAGCAAATGCTAAAAACCGCCAAATATTGTTATCTTTTGTGCTCTTTGATCAATTTTTCTGTATAAAAATGATGCATTTATGCGTGTATCCCCTAGGATACACCATTAGATATTTAAGTACGCATATATGTATGTATATATGATTTCGGGTGATACTTATATCCTTGGAAGATAAGTTGTCTTCCATATCCGATTCACAAAATATTTAGATCATTCATATTCATATCCATATCCGTTACTCATCCATTTAGATAATCCATATTCATTATAAATGAATCGGTTTGAATAGATATTCATGAATGAAACATCCATTGTCATCCTTATTATAACATGATCTAATTATTATATTGTATATATTAACATAACTAATTAACATTAACATAATATATATCAGCAAGGACATGAAATCTCGTTTTGAGTTATAATAATAACAATAAATACATATAATTACAAGTAAACAATAACATCATATAAATAAAAATATGATTGAACACATGCAATTATTTACATAATGTTACACAACAAAAAATATGGATTAGATGTAAAAAAATTAACGTAAAATTATAAGGTCATTACTTATTCAATTTATTCGGGAGACGAGTATTTGGGCTCCATACTCTGTTTTATGTAGGCTAACCGGATTACATAGTGGCTTTTCTAACCCATTCATGGCCCCACAATATTCGATTTTAAACTATTGAACGAGTTTTTGTAAAACTCTAAAAACTTTTCATGCGTCCATCAATTTAATCTTTTTCTTCAAAAATGTGTTCTTGTAATGTCTTTACTTCTTCTATTAACTCCCCCATTTTTAAGCATTAGTTCCACGAGATGATTTCTGTAACACCCCATTTTCAGATTCTAGAAGAAGCCGCGCCACGAAAGATGAGGCCGCGATGCGCCTCAACGAGTGAGCTGAAGGAATGCTTGTTTAACTGAAGCTGGTACCAGAATTAACCACGGGCCACGCCGCGGGCCCATATGGCTATGTTGCGCCTTGTGCTGGACCAGACTCGAATTTCAGTCATTAAAAAGGGGTTTAATGAGGGGTATTATGGTAATTTCGCGTGAGGGTCGATTTTAGGTTACAAATTGCAGATTGGGGACTCATTCCCCACAATCTTATCCTCTCATTTTCTTTATCCGTTCAAACCCTCTCATCTTTTTAGTAAGAGATTAGAGTGAGAAAGCTCAAATCAAGGAAGAAGAAGCTTGATTCGGGTGAAAGCTCAAGAGTTAAAGTTGTTCACCTCGTTCCTAGCTACGTTTGAGTGGTAGTGGTAAGTCTTGAATCCGAGTTTCAATTGTTTTATTATTGTTCAAATTAGGATTTTGAACTTGCATGTTCTTGAGTAAACCTCACTAGTTAGTAAATGGGTGATTTTGGCTAGTGGCGGGTGTGGTTAACCCTCGTTGGTGGAATTTAGGTTGGTTGATGAATTAACCATATTTAAGACTTACAATTTGGGTTTTATCACTAGGTTTAGTGATTATGGATGTATTGGAACCCATTTAGGTGTATTTGGAAGACTAATTTTGAAATGGGTCAAAATTAGGGTTTTGGGTCAAATTGGGAAAGACGAGTATTTACTACTTGTGTTTTGGTTTAATTGGCATTGTAGGACCACTTTCACTAGCGTTATGTGATTATTGTTTAGTTTGGGCATTGGCTGTGCTTGGAAGTGCATTTGGGTCAAAATTGCACTAAGTGTCAATTTGGGTTGGTTTGTAATCCACCTTAATTGTGTTATTTGTTATGTGATAAATGGAATACGTACTTTCCATTGGCGTTTGCGGGTTTGGCTTTGCATTCATCAAGGCGACAAGGTGAGTGTAAATATATTATATGCGTATTTATGCATAGGATGGGTGCGGGTGGGGTAGAATGATCCTTGGGCATTCGGGTTTACGTTACGTGTGTGTGAGATGATGGACTCTATGAGTTTTAGGTCCACTCAGCACATTTGTGCATTTTGGGTTACCACCCTTGGGGTAGTGAATCTCGGGTGTATCGGATTCACGTTGACAAGTAGGTCAACCCCTTCGTTGTTGTTGAGATGAGTTGGGTAGTGAATTGCGTGTGGTTTCGGACATTCCCATTGATGACTTAGGGTAGTGAATCTCGTGTGGTTTCGGATTTACTGGGGTGCGTGTAGTTTCGGCCAATGTCATACCCCCAAATAGGGCCGGGGAAGATATGGCATCACAATATCACAACACAAGTATGTATAAATGAGAACGACTCTATATGAGACGTTTTAATTGATTACCAATGTATTAAAGCAGCGGAAAGTGTTATGTCATTACAATAAATGTTTTAATGCAATAATATGTATGTATAAATGCGGACGCCAATAGCAGCAAAGTCCAAATAGCAAATAATCTTTAGCAATCTTCACCTGAGACAAAACATGCTTAAAAGTGTCAACCAAAATGGTTGAGTGAACAACATAGGTTTAATAATTATAACAAGTTTTTAGACCACAAGATTTAGTTAGGGTTGACTGATATAAAATCAATCAATAGAATGAAGTGTGTTTATTAATATAATGAATATATTAACAGTGACCGATAAAGTTTGTTTATTAATATAATAAATATATTAACAGTGACCGATAAAGTTTGTTTATTAATATAATGAATATATTAACAGTGACCGATAAAGTTTGTTTATTAATATAATGAATATATTAACAGTGAACGATAAAGTTTGTTTATTAATATAACGAATATATTAACAGTGACCGTTATTGTCAACAGACAAAGTATGTGTGATGACCCAGAAATTTCCGAACAAATTTAAACTTAATCTGAATATGTTTCCGACACAATAAGCAAAGTCTGTAATGTTGAGTCTCGAAAGTTTTGAAATCTATATTCATGTAATCAATTACCCTTTGACTATTCCCGACGATTCAAGAACGATTGTTGTAAATAAAAATGAGAACAAATATATGTATGTATATATATATATATATATATATATATATATATATATATATATATATATATATATATATATATATATATATATATATATATATATATATATATGACTTTTGTACATAATTAATACACTATGTATATTGTGAATATGTTATATGAATATTACATAATTAATAAAATGTAATATATTATAGGTAATTGCAAGATGAAATTATAATTGCTATGTTAATATAATTATCATTATTTTATTATAATATTTGTATCATTAATATTATTATATAAAGTATATAAATAAGAAATTCAAAAAGTATAAGTTGTTATATTGTTAATATTATTATTATCATTAATAAAAATAATAAATTTATAACTAATAATATTAATGGAACCAATAATAATATTAATATTGTTATTATTAGGATCTGTATTAGAATCAGTATTAGAAATATTATTATTATCATTATTATAACCAGTATTATTATTAGTATCATTAATAAGATTATTATTATCCTTTTTATTATCATTAACTAAATTTTCATTGTTATATTATTATTTATCAAGTCTACTATCAATAATATTATTATTATTATTATTAGTAATATTATTAATTATTAGTAATATTATTAATATTATTAATATAGTTAGTAAATATCAAAAACTTAATAATTATATATACATATAAACATATATATATATATATATATATATATATATATATATATATATATATATATATATATATATATATATATATATATATATATATATATATATATATATATATATATATATATATATATATATATAACTAGATATATAAAAATCAGATGTCATAAATACATATATATGTAAAATACGATTTATACATAAATAAATAAATAAATACAGCTTTATATATATATAAACATATAAACAGATATAGAAATATATATAAAATATATATACGACTATCTATATTCAGGAGATTAATTTGGGTACGCATTCAGCTTCCTTTCAATATCATACAGTAATCAATTTGTCCTACTACTATTAATCTAGTACGAATCAGAATCAAATATCAGAAACAATCCAAAATCTGTTACCCATCTTTATCTATCGTACAAGTTGATTCCAGTTAAAGAAACGCAAACAAAAATCAGATGAAGTCGATCGTCCTTGTTTTTCTTTTTCTTCTGACTGCTTTTATTCTGTCGGGCCAATCAAGCTATCAAACAAACGTAATTGAGTCACATTAGTTGTAAATATGCCTTTTAACCTCTATACAACTCTTCACTAATGCAATTCAGAAGAAGAAAAGAAAAGAACTAAATCAATTGAATAAGTAAAGAAACTGTTGTCTTCTGTGCTTGAATTCATTTTAGCCAAAATCATATAGTAAGTATTCCTGTCTCCTTTCTAATTCGATGAGACAAAACACGCCATTTATCTTCATTTGTTTTTTTTTCTAATTTCTTCATGAACTTTAACAAACCACAACAAGCTCGATCATCAACCTTGTTCTTTGAATCTGTCGACCTACTACTATAATCACTTTCACCATCAACCGCCACCTTGGAACCCACAGCGATTTTGTTTTCGTTGACATTTATAACCGAGACCAAACCATTCTCTTTGTGGACACTCCATCACCACCTTTCTCTCTCTCTAAGAATCACCACCGAACCATTTTATCTTTGTAGCCTACCATCGAACTTGGACGGCTGTTGTTACAACTATAAACCCACCATAAACCCTAATAAACAACCATCATACACGTAAGACTGCTACAACATTTTTTTTCTTTTCTTTCGATAGTTGCAAGCAAACGATACACTAAACAATCGGCAATTCTTGCTTCCACTTTCTGTTCGCTAATCTTTATCTTCTTTCTGCTTTGATTCATTCGTGGATCATTAAACCTCCATCACCACTCCATCTATCGTCAACCTGCAAATTACATCAAAGCATTTCTTGTTAGAATATTATATGACACCATTTTCATAACCATCTCATACGCATGTATATATAATTCTTTTCCCGAACCCCAAAAGTTAATGGATGCCGACATATATCAACATTTAGCCTAGTGGAACTATTAATAAATTAATATGCCAAGAAAAGTCGACCAATTTGCCCAGAACTCCATAATTTGAGGCAACAAGAAACATATTTTTCCCCATTATATTAATCATGGGGTCGGCTAATCAAGTGGGTATCCAAAGAATTCCATAACATTTATATTATTTTTCTTTATTCCCTTCCATTACGCTAACCAGGAAACCGAAACTGTTGTTGATTTATGCCAACGGGCTGTATTTCATTTCTTAGTTGGGCTGTGGACTTATGTTCCTATTTGGGCCGCAAGCTTTAGTCCTAATTGTTGGGCCAAGTCTTGGTGGTTGGACTGCTATGTTCCTGTTTCCCGATTGAGCTGAACGGTATGATGATAACGAGCTCAAGAAGGGATGATGAGAGTATAAATGATGATGATGATGCAAGTTAATAAATAACACAACGATGATGATAAAGGATGACATGAGATGATTGTAACATCCCGCGTTTTCCGTTAAATTTATTTTAACGCCGTCTTTTTTTTTAAAATAATATCTTTCGTATTTAAATTCGTCGACTCCGTTGACGAACGTTCATAATATTCTTGTTATTTAATTATAACATCTCTCGTTAACTTGCGTTTTAAAAATATTCGATCGGTTAAATCCCGCACCCGCTTTGAAACTCGAGGGACCGGAGTTGCCAAATTGGCAAACTAGTTGACTAGGTCAACTAGTCAACCCATTTTTCATTCCATCATCTCCCTCACCTCTTTTCTCTCCATCTCAAGAACACACACACAAACCCATTCCATTCATTCATCATCTAAATTCAATCTTGGAAGCTCACAACAAATCCGACTACATATTCTTAATCCTCTCTTCATTCTCTACGATTTGATACTAACTTCATCGATTTTGGGTAACATTTCTAAAACTCTAAATTTCTCTAAATTCGTTTTATATACTTGAAATGGTGTTAGTTAGTGTCTATGGCTCGTGTCTAGCATGAATATATGATTTACTTGCTCGATTTGTTGTTTTGAGTAACTAGTTTGAGTTTTTGGAATGGGTTTGCTTAATCCTTGATTTTGGATGAGTTAATGTTGTAGATTGTTAAAGTTCATGTTTTAATTGTGTTACTAGTATCACTAGCTTCGTTTTGATGTGTAGGTTGATTAAGAAAACTTCAAAAACCCGATTAATGATTTTGTGATGTTTGACTAGGGTTTGATAGTTCTTGACATGAACTTTTGATGCTTGAATGCCATGAAATGTTAATTGTTAGTGTTTAGTTGTAATGTATGTTTCATTACCTTCAAAACGGCATATCGTATGTGTAAATTGGATTCCCGGATCATAAAATACGTTTTACGAACTTGAAACTTGAAAATAAACCTCTATTGATCACTTGACGGGATTTCGGTTATAGTATATGATGTTTTTGCTTGATGAAAAGTGCTTAGTTGCGTTCCTTGTCGAAAGAGCTTTCCGATGATATAAAATACATGTTCTAATTGTTTGCGGATCATAAAATGTGATTGTTTGTGTTTTGGTTCGTCCATTTGAGGAATACAGCAAACAGGGCCTGGGAAAAGATCAGGACGCCGTCCAGATACTTGGGACGCCGTCCCACCTTTTGAACTGGGACGCCGTCTAGCTTCTCGGGACGCCGTCCCACCTTTTGAACTGGGACGCCGTCTAGCCATTTGGGACGCCGTCCCATTTGGCTAAAACTGGCTGTTTGCTTTGGTCATTTGACATGAAAATGTTTGCTATGCTACGGATCTCCGATTAACATGAAACTTGGCCAACATGCTCATATATGATTATATAACTTAGAAAAATTGTCGGATATCCAACCCGACCCCGTTGACTTTTCTGTTGACTTTGACCCGACCAAGTTGACTTTTAATCAAACTTAACCAAATAATTGTGCAATCGTTCTAACATGTTTTTATACTTGTACCTTGCATGAAACATGACAATTTGATTCACATGCTATTAGGATCGAGTCTTAACGAGCCATAGGACTAATTGAACATCTTTGACCTATCGTGTTTACCGTTATTGATACAACCTATTTGTTTAGGTCAAGACTAGCATTGTTCTTGCACACATTTACTTGTTGAAGTACTTTACTACTCGTGCATTCAAGGTGAGATCATAGTCCCACTTTTAATCACTTTTATTCTTTACATCGTGGGCTGAGAAACACATACATTTCATACCTATTTACTTTTCATACTTTTACATTGTGAACAAATACGAATACAAAGATGCATACGAGTTTGAACAAAAGTCCTCAATCCAATTATCATTAGTTCCACTTGCAGGGTGTAAGTGTAAGCGTGTAATTATGTTGTGTGGCCATACGGGTTTAACAAACCCTCATTCAGACGGTTCGCTACCGTTAGTGAATGAAATATAATTTCAACAATGTATAGTGTAAGTTCTAACACTAAATTCAAAATTCAGAGGGAAGATTCGGTTAAGCCTTGATAATTGGGTGCTCGTGATACAAATACTATTTTGGAATGTGAACGATTCTGGTTGAGCAATTCTTAAAGAACCTTGTGGTTCAATACAATTTACTTACTAAACCTATGATTTCACCAACGTTTTCGTTGACAGATTCTTCTATGTTTTCTCAGGTTTTGAATGCTTAGTGATACATGCTTCCGCACTCTTTTGATACTTGCTTGGATGTCGAGTATACATGCATACATGGAGCGTCTTTTGGATACTTTTAAATTGTGTCGCATAAGTTTCATTTGTACTTAAAACTTGGTATCGTAACTTGTGGTGGAACTATTCTTGTAAAACTTGAACAACCTTTACATTTGAAATGAATGCGACATATCTTTTGGTCAAACGTTGTTTTAAAGACTTATGACCACGTAACGGGACCTAAGTAGACGGCGCCGTCAATGACGATTTGGTCGGGTCGCTACAGATGGTATCAGAGCCTTGGTTGTAGGGATTTAGAGTTCATTTGTGTCCACCCCGAGTCATAGGGTACATAGGTGAATCTAGACTACAACCGGCATATAGACTGCAGTAGGAATTACTTGACTATTTGTGCATTTATACTCGAACTCTTCTATCATATCTAACTCGTATTCGATCTTGATCTTATGTTGATAAATTTTGTTGACGCGCCACCTTGACTTTATGAAGTAATGTTAAATGCACATGAGAATCAGGGTAATATAATTTCCGGGATTATATTACGGTGATTCACATGGACGTTCCGACATTATGACATAAAGAATTTAGGGCGAGTCAAGGAAAATTTTCTCTCTATCCTTATTCCATACTCCGGTTAGTATTGTTGAAAATACTAACCAACGATATTCTTGTGTCTTGAAGGAACAATGGCTCCTCGTCGTGTACGCCGCAATGAAACTCCCGAACAAGCTCTCGAACGGATGATAGCTACCGGCGTAGATGTGGCCATGGCCGGTCACTCATCCAACAACAATAATAATAACAACCACAACAACAACAACAACAACAACAATGGAGCCGGAAACTCAAACGAGGGATGCTCCTATAAAGCTTTCATGGGGTGCAAACCTCACACTTTTGATGGAACCGGGGGACCGGTCGTGCTCACCCGATGGTTTGAGCAAACGGAAGCCGTCTTTAGCATAAGCGGTTGTCGGGACCAAGACAAGGTCAAATACTCCACTCACACTTTCTCCGGAATTGCTCTAACATGGTGGAACACCTATGTTCAATCGGTGGGTACCGATGAAGCTCATGCCCTCTCTTGGGCCGATCTAAAGGAAAAGATGATTGTTGAATATTTTCCGCGCGAAGAAACCCGAAAGCTTGAGGAAGAACTAAGAGCTTTGAAAGCGGTCGGAAACGATCTTAAAGCTTATAATCAACGCTTCGCCGAACTATCCTTGATGTGTCCTAATCTTGTTAACCCCGAATCTCAAAGGATTGAGCTCTACATGCTCGGTCTTCCAAAAAGCATCAAACAAGGGGTGATGTCATCCAAACCCACTACTCATCAAGCCGCTATGAACATGGCTCGCCAACTAATTGAAACGGTTGACGAAATCGTAGTTCCGGCACCTAAGGCCGAGGATAAATCGGGCGGCAACAAAAGAAAGTGGGAACCCTCCCAATCAAGCAACAACAACTTTACTAAGAAGCTTTACACCTCCGATGGCAAGAGGGGTTATACCGGACACCTACCGTATTGTAACGAGTGCTACAAACATCATTTAGGCGAATGTGGCAAACCATTTTGCTTGAAGTGTCAAAGAAGTGGCCATGTAGCCCACGAGTGTAGGAATACCGCTCCCGTCGCTCAAAAGGAGCACAATGCACCCAAGACGGGTGTTTGTTTTGAATGTGGCCAACCGGGTCATTTTAGGAGTGCGTGCCCAAATAAGAAAATCAACCCCAACGCACGCCGTTAAACTTTCAACATCAACGCCTAGGATGCCCGAGACGACGATGGACTAGTCACGGGTATGTTTCTTCTCGAAATTCTCACGTTTCATGTTTATTCGATTCGGTTACCGTTAGACGTTTTATAAACAAGTCTTTGACTCGTGCTCTTTACATTCCACTTTTTCCCCTAGATACTACTTAGACGATTTAAGTGACCAACGGAAAAATATTGTGTGACTATAAATTTTATTGGAGGATATACATTAAGACTTTTGACTTGACACCTATAGAACTAGGGAGCTCGGAACTTATTCGTTAAAAAAAAAAAAAAAAAAAAAAAAAAATGTTTCCCCATCGTCTTGTATAGATTATTGTGAACTGAGTAATTTTCGGTTGGAAACCGATACCCTCTCCCTCGCATCCATGACCTCATGATTTCTTGCATGAATCCCGTGTGTATTCCAAAACGACCTCCGTTCCGGTTATCATCAATTGGGGGTTAAGGGAGACAATGTCTCCTGAGTCTTTTCCGAACTCGCAACGTTAGTTGTAAATCTCTCTTAGTACCATTCGATTTATCCAAGGCTCGTCCGTATCCATAAACCTCTTGAACCGCGTATGCAAATTCATATAGACTAATCTGTTATCGTATTTATAGATGACATCTTAACTTATTTAAGTAAAGAAGGAAAACGAACAACATCACCATCTTACGCTCGAACTTTTGAGAAAAGAGCAACTTTATACCAAATTCTCCGAGTGAGAATTTCTGTTGAACGAAGTCCAATTTTCTAGACCATAATGTTAATGATCAAGGCATTTCAATCAATCTCAAAATCAAGCCACATGTAATCAGGAAACTCTCCCCACTCAGACTTGTATTCGTAAAATCTTAGACCTCGTCTGTTATTACCGAAAATTCATTTCTGACTTTTCTCGTGTTACACGACTTTAATCTCTCCGCGATCGAACCTTGAGCGTGATTCTTCACACCAACATTTCTAGTTAAATTCGTTATCTTGCACGGAGAAGTCGAATACTAAATTGTGGATCCGATCAATTTTCTCGTCATCACGTACCACACTACACACCCCTGATATTTCACCATTACCGTCTGATATTACTGGAATTTAAGATAACACACAATCCAACGATACTTCACTCTTCTTTGACTTAACGCCCTTGTGTTTCTGATAATCGGCCAACTATTATGCAACCCCGAACCATACAACTACGTGTACTATCTCGTTTCTCTTTCAGACTTCAACTTTTGACAACTAGAGGCACGTTATGGCAACCTCGAGATGTAAGCTCATCCTATTCAAAGTCCTCATTTCACTCCTATCCTCATCGCTCGCATTTCCGTTTAAGGAAACTCCTTGTAACATTTCTCCATGGACAGATAAACTCCTCATATTACATTAGTATTCGCCACGAGGGTGAATAGTCCTAACGAACATTTTTCGAACCCTAACTGACTTGTTCAAACATATCTTAAGAGATTCTATTCCAACACGGTGTATCTTCGTCATTCATCCTGTATCGAAATACTCGTTTCACTTCTAGTTTTACAAGGAACCTTGGGAACCCGCTTAGACATGAGTACCGCGTACCACCCACAAACTGACGAACCGAGCAAACGAACGATTTCGTCTTGGAAAGACATGTCACAAACTCGTATTGTCACCTTTAGTAGATCACTCTTACAACAGTAGTTACCACTCGTGTGTTCACGCGCACTTTCCGAAACCCTATATGACCGCTAATGTCATACCCCTGTTCATTTAACCAAAGCATCAACCACCGAAATCTGAACTCCATCAAGAAACAACAATTGAAATCATTCAAATCCGAGGAGGGCTCGAGACGATCCGTAGTCGCCAGAAGAGTTATACCAAACTTAGATGAAAACCTCACAAATCCCAGTGTGTAACCGCGTAATATTGAGAAACCGCACCTTGGAAAGGTGTAATCCGTTTCGGGAAATCGAGGAAATTTATATCCGCAATATTGATCCTTTTGAAATCTTGGGGCGTATTGGAACCGCTTCCTACCGTTTAGAACCTCCGACTCAATTAAGTTTCCGTTTACCCTACTTTCCATGTAACAAACTTAGATACGTGTCCTGCGGAACAGGAACGTGCTATCCTTCTAGATAAACTTACTATCGATAACAACTCCTCTTCGTAGAAAGACCGGTTGAAACTGTGGATCGTAAAACCAAACCTTAATACAACGTAAAACCCCGACTGTCCAAATTCGTGGGAATGCCCAAGGACGTATTTTCGCTTATTCATAGCATTGACAATGCAAGGTCTCAAGGAAGAGACATCGACTACTACTTCCAACTAAATTTCGGGACGAAATTTCTTTTGAGGTGTGGATAATGTAACATCCCGCGTTTTCCGTTAAATTTATTTTAACGCCGTCTTTTTTTTTTAAAATAATATCTTTCGTATTTAAATTCGTCGACTCCGTTGACGAACGTTCATAATATTCTTGTTATTTAATTATAACATCTCTCGTTAACTTGCGTTTTAAAAATATTCGATCGGTTAAATCCCGCACCCGCTTTGAAACTCGAGGGACCGGAGTTGTCAAATGGGCAAACTAGTTGACTAGGTCAACTAGTCAACCCATTTTTCATTCCATCATCTCCCTCACCTCTTTTCTCTCCATCTCAAGAACACACACACAAACCCATTCCATTCATTCATCATCTAAATTCAATCTTGGAAGCTCACAACAAATCCGACTACATATTCTTAATCCTCTCTTCATTCTCTACGATTTGATACTAACTTCATCGATTTTGGGTAACATTTCTAAAACTCTAAATTTCTCTAAATTCGTTTTATATACTTGAAATGGTGTTAGTTAGTGTCTATGGCTCGTGTCTAGCATGAATATATGATTTACTTGCTCGATTTGTTGTTTTGAGTAACTAGTTTGAGTTTTTGGAATGGGTTTGCTTAATCCTTGATTTTGGATGAGTTAATGTTGTAGATTGTTAAAGTTCATGTTTTAATTGTGTTACTAGTATCACTAGCTTCGTTTTGATGTGTAGGTTGATTAAGAAAACTTCAAAAACCCGATTAATGATTTTGTGATGTTTGACTAGGGTTTGATAGTTCTTGACATGAACTTTTGATGCTTGAATGCCATGAAATGTTAATTGTTAGTGTTTAGTTGTAATGTATGTTTCATTACCTTCAAAACGGCATATCGTATGTGTAAATTGGATTCCCGGATCATAAAATACGTTTTACGAACTTGAAACTTGAAAATAAACCTCTATTGATCACTTGACGGGATTTCGGTTATAGTATATGATGTTTTTGCTTGATGAAAAGTGCTTAGTTGCGTTCCTTGTCGAAAGAGCTTTCCGATGATATAAAATACATGTTCTAATTGTTTGCGGATCATAAAATGTGATTGTTTGTGTTTTGGTTCGTCCATTTGAGGAATACAGCAAACAGGGCCTGGGAAAAGATCAGGACGCCGTCCAGATACTTGGGACGCCGTCCCACCTTTTGAACTGGGACGCCGTCTAGCTTCTCGGGACGCCGTCCCACCTTTTGAACTGGGACGCCGTCTAGCCATTTGGGACGCCGTCCCATTTGGCTAAAACTGGCTGTTTGCTTTGGTCATTTGACATGAAAATGTTTGCTATGCTACGGATCTCCGATTAACATGAAACTTGGCCAACATGCTCATATATGATTATATAACTTAGAAAAATTGTCGGATATCCAACCCGACCCCGTTGACTTTTCTGTTGACTTTGACCCGACCAAGTTGACTTTTAATCAAACTTAACCAAATAATTGTGCAATCGTTCTAACATGTTTTTATACTTGTACCTTGCATGAAACATGACAATTTGATTCACATGCTATTAGGATCGAGTCTTAACGAGCCATAGGACTAATTGAACATCTTTGACCTATCGTGTTTACCGTTATTGATACAACCTATTTGTTTAGGTCAAGACTAGCATTGTTCTTGCACACATTTACTTGTTGAAGTACTTTACTACTCGTGCATTCAAGGTGAGATCATAGTCCCACTTTTAATCACTTTTATTCTTTACATCGTGGGCTGAGAAACACATACATTTCATACCTATTTACTTTTCATGCTTTTACATTGTGAACAAATACGAATACAAAGATGCATACGAGTTTGAACAAAAGTCCTCAATCCAATTATCATTAGTTCCACTTGCAGGGTGTAAGTGTAAGCGTGTAATTATGTTGTGTGGCCATACGGGTTTAACAAACCCTCATTCAGACGGTTCGCTACCGTTAGTGAATGAAATATAATTTCAACAATGTATAGTGTAAGTTCTAACACTAAATTCAAAATTCAGAGGGAAGATTCGGTTAAGCCTTGATAATTGGGTGCTCGTGATACAAATACTATTTTGGAATGTGAACGATTCTGGTTGAGCAATTCTTAAAGAACCTTGTGGTTCAATACAATTTACTTACTAAACCTATGATTTCACCAACGTTTTCGTTGACAGATTCTTCTATGTTTTCTCAGGTTTTGAATGCTTAGTGATACATGCTTCCGCACTCTTTTGATACTTGCTTGGATGTCGAGTATACATGCATACATGGAGCGTCTTTTGGATACTTTTAAATTGTGTCGCATAAGTTTCATTTGTACTTAAAACTTGGTATCGTAACTTGTGGTGGAACTATTCTTGTAAAACTTGAACAACCTTTACATTTGAAATGAATGCGACATATCTTTTGGTCAAACGTTGTTTTAAAGACTTATGACCACGTAACGGGACCTAAGTAGACGGCGCCGTCAATGACGATTTGGTCGGGTCGCTACAATGATGAGGTATAAACATAAACTTTAAGAGTTAAAATATGCTAGTTATACTATAAATAAATGAAGTAAATTGTGGTTATAATAAATTTACAACATAAACTCTTACATGATAATAACGCTCTAAAAGATTATGATTTTGATTATGATCTAAATATCGAGATTTTAAGTTATGGATACTGATAAAATGAAATTAAAATATGCTCATGATTATGTCATTAAAATCGTGATTATAATAATATAAGAATATGATTATATTTATGATTATGATATAGATATAACACAATTAGGAAAAGGGTGATCATAATCTCATTACTTTCATTATTATTTTTATTATTAATATTACCATTATTATTATTATTATTATTATTATTATTATTATTATTATTATTATTATTATTATTATTATTATTGTTAAAGTATTATTATTTTTATCATTATTAGTATTATTACTATTATAAAAATTAGTTAATTTAGAAATATATTTAATAAAAACTATATTAATACTCTTATAAGAAAAATTATTTATTTATTTAAAAGCATATAAAATAAATATATTAATTAAGTTATTAACAAAACATATAATTTATTAAGATAACATTTATATCACTAATAGTATATAAAACTTGTTTGATTACCATTATATGTTTTAATATATATATATGAATAATATAGGTTCGTGAATCCGAGGCCAACCCTATACTTGTTCAATGTCGTTCTATGTATTTTTACTACAAAATACATTAGGTGAGTTTCATTTGCCCTTTTTACTCTTTACGTTTTTGGGCTGAGAATACATGCAAATGCTTTATTAACTGTTTTACAATATTTATATGCGTGAGTTTCATTTACTCCCTTTTTACTCTTTACACTTTTGGGCTGAGAATACATGCAAATGCTTTATAAATTAAATGTACCGGATGCTTTAAATGCTTTATATGCGTGAGTTTCATTAATCCCTTTTTAAATGCTTTCGCAATATATATTTTGGGACTGAGAATACATGCGCTGCTTTTATAACTGTTTTACGAAATAGACACAAGTAATTGAAACTACATTCTATTGTTGGATTATTTAATCGAATATGCCCTTTTTATTTAATCTGGTAATCTAAGAATTAGGGAACAAACACCCTAATTGACGCGAACTCTAAAGATAGATCTATCGGGCCCAACAAGCCCCATCCAAAGTACCGGATGCTTTAGTACTTCGAAATTTATATCATGTCCGAAGGAGGATCCCGGAATGATGGGGATATTCTTATATGCATATTGTGAATGTCGGTTACCAGGTGTTCAATCCATATGAATGATATTTTTGTCTCTATGCATGGGACGTATGATTATGAGAAATGGAAGTATGAAATCTTGTGGTCTATTAAAATTATGAAATGATTCTTTATGATAAACTAATGAACTCACCAACCTTTTGGTTGACACTTTAAAGCATGTTTATTCTCAGGTACGAAAGAAATCTTCCGCTGTGCATTTGCTCATATTAGAGATATTACTTGGAGACATTCATGACATATTTCAAAAGATGTTGCATTCGAGTCGTTGAGTTCATCAAGATTATTATTAAGTCAATTATATTTGGATATATTATGAAATGCTTTACATGCCTGTCAACTGTCGATGTAACGAAAGTTTGTCTTTTAAAAACGAATGCAATGTTTGTAAAATTTATCATATAGAGGTTAATTACCTCGCGATGTAATCAACTGTTGTGAATCATTTGTAATCGATATGGACTTCGTCCGGATGGATTAGGACGGGTCTCCACGGTTGGTATCAGAGAAGAGGTCTTAGTGAACCATGTCTGCATTAGTGTATCTAACTGATAAGTCGTTAGGATGCATTAGTGAGTCTGGACTTCGACCGTGTCTGTATGTCAAAAGTTTTGCTTATCATTTTGTGTCAGAGATTACCTGCTTATCATTCTTAGAGAATCACTTGCTTATCATTCTTAGTCTAGACACGTTTTACTGCATTGACTGCATGAATAGTGTATAGACAAAAATTCATATCATAGCGTATCTGCTACTTCATATCTTAGCGTATCTGTTACTGTAACTTTGCTGACAACTCCCGTAGATTCCTCCGTAACTTATGGAATTTTAGTAATATATATGTATATGTAAACTATGTATTGTAGGGTACTAATCTACATACTATAATTTATTTCTTATCGAAAATCTTTCATCTGATCGTACGAGATGAATCCTGCAGCTAGTTCGAGTCCCTCAGATTCCGATAGCTATTCCGATAGTTATTCCGACAGCTATTCCGACATAGGTGTTCACCTAAACTCCGAAAACAGCGTCATCGGCATGAATCAACCAATCAGCCATTATCAATTCATTTGATGGGTTCGTAGTCGACTTAATTAATGGAAACGCGCAGAAGGCAATTCCTCCCACCAACCGAATTCACCTCTTGACAATGAACCTGAAGCGTTTACCGGCGAACCTGTTCGAGACATCATTTTCAGTCTCATTTCCAGGGTAACTCGACAAGAGTATATTCTATCCACAATTCTGAACCTTATTCATCCGCTCGTTCCGATCGACAATCATCCTGGAGTAATAAGTCAACGAACTTTGCGCTCGAATAATCAATTCGGAGAATGTGGTGCAAAATGTACCAGCTTCAGCAACATCAACAGTACCACCATCACCAACAGCAACATCCGCATCCCACACCTTAACATCACAATCTGTTCCACGAATATCTACATCATATGCACCATGGATACCAAGGAGTACCAACAGCAATTAACAATGAAGTATTGAACCATAACTTCATCAATATTCTGCGAAGAATATGTGGATCCTAATAGTTTTAGAGATTACTTATTCTAGCTCAAATCGAAAATCAAATGAGACTAATATTATATTGACTCGTTAAATCCATAATTACATCTGAAGAAAATATATATGTATATATATTTTCATAAAGATTGTGATTAAAAATTCTTTCGTACAAATTGTTAATGATGAAAATATTTTAATGGGTAGGTAATACCCGAGGAATATTTATATTTCATATTAATAAGTTACATTGTACATTTCTCAAATCTGATTTAACAGTCATTTCTTATCCTACTTACATCCACAGATATACGTATCCGTTCACCACAGAATAACCATTTTCATTCAATTTCATATTTGGATTTTGACCTATCAGAATGCAACAAGTGGCATAATGAAGAAAACATTGGACAAAATAAAATTTGTTAGAAACAAACAAATTAACTATGAGAAATTTTGTTAAGAAACCACGCTAACTAAATCCTAGCTGACTGTTCCTTGCTAACTGTTCCTATATGACTATTTCCTGAAAATATACTAGTTTTGGTTGAACTATTGAACTATTGGACTATTGGACTACTGTCATGGATAATTAAAAAGTAATAAAAGAGTAGGAAATATTAAATACAACACATTTCGACTTAAAAGATTGTAAATAAATTACATCTACTACAGTTAAATATTTCCTCAAGTTTGTCACTTGATTTCATCTTAAACCTCATTTGTATATTGACTATTACAATCTGCGTTCAAACCTTTGTAATCCTTGAAAACACCTCAATCGAGAGGATGAATCAACCGCACTTCATCTACGAAAAAAAAAAGATTTATGCATATAGTTATGCACCTGAAAACTCTCGGAAACTGAGTAAACATTTAACGCGTCGCTGTGCTAATTTCCTTTAGCATTATTATTACCGAAAATAACTTTTCAATCTCTTTCCAAATTAGCCATATTTGTGACAGCCCCCGTAAATCAACTTCAAGTTTTTTATTCGAATAAACCCTATTATAAAGATTACCCCTTCATCATCGTTATCAGGAAACCATTTATATTCCACCACATTAGCATTAAACTTACCAACAACTTCATTACTCATTGATTTAAGACTCTCTGAAGAACCATTATAATTGTTCATTAAAACCCTATCATGTACACATCCGCATCTTGTAACGAGAATTGCCATACCAATTACAGGAAATCAGCAATCAGTATTTTGAATCTCGTAGCAATTCTACATCAACAGTTATATGTATACATATAAAATTTATCTCATAGAATTTGAACTTTCATTCTGAAATTCTGAAAAGCACTCTAGCTTACGAATCAGATCTCTGAGTTCTGAAAAAATGAATCGAGCAAACATGAAGGAGACCAAGGACAAATACAAGGACCAAACCCTGTATTTAAAGAATCCTGATGATTCTGTTTCTGATGAAATCTTTAGCGAATACCTTACTCCTTAACCGCTCTAAATCATCGTGAATGAATTTCTTCATCACAATTTGGTTCTAACATTCCAAGATATTATCGTATCTTTCATTGTAAATATCCTCAATATTTCTGAAGATATCTTCATAAATATTCTCGTTCGATATTTAATTATCTCTCTGTGCTATACGTATTATATCATAAAAGGAAACTGTTTTAGTTTCTAAAATTATGAGAAATTCCAAGTTTAAAATATGAATGTTTTGAAGTAGTGTTGGGAACTGATGCATGAGTTAGTATAATATAATGACACTTGATCAACGTGATTATATTACAGTAAGTCATGCTGAGTTTCTAATGGAATGTGATGATTCACAGAACATACCATCATCATGTGCCATTTACACGACTCTTACATTCTACCCAATCTCTAAACATATTAAGAACATATTTTATTGATAGTTCTATCTTTTCAGATATTCTCGTAATTTACCAAATCAAGATCATGCTATTACGATTTCTTTTTTAGAACATTAACAATGTTCATTCCGAAATTCATATCTGTGAATTCTGGACCATTACAAGCGGTGCTTAATCACAAGAAGAAGAAACGAAAGGACAAAAACTCCGAAACAGAAATTGGAGTATAAATCATAGCAAATAGGAGAGAGCATTAACTGTGGATGACAATAATTATAGAAGACAGAAGCAGGGACATCGAAGTATAAGGGAAGATATAAAACCCAACAACCACCCAGAAATTTTAAACCGTATAAGTCGATGTATATAGCAATATAAAGACACGGGAGGACTAGAAACACTATAAACCTAAGAGTATAATAGAAGTAAATAGATTCTTCTAGCGGTAGATGAAAGAGAAGAATGACAGATATGAAAGTTAAGAGTATATCAAGGATTAGAATGGGATGGAGCATATTAATGAATGCTTTACAGTATGAGTTGAGGGAGAAAGAATAGAAGGTGTGATTTGTAAGGAAACGACGGGGGGTGGATTTATAGTAAGATATCCGACAAAGCAATCAAGACAGATCATCGCATTTAATCAAAGAGGATCCTGATTTCCTTAATCGACGAAGAACCAAATCTTATTACAAAGATTTTCTTTAAATTCCATGAATTCCGGAAATTAATCATAACTACATCATCAGTTAAAACGATTCTACAATTACTCATTTCACTCTCTTGCGATAGCTTCACTTATACCCTTTGCATAATCAAATTGTTTTATCTATATTACTCAATGATGATAAAACCCTATTTATCAACTCACATTCGTCATGAAAACATTTTTATAGTTAGCCATGACGACCTCGATCAAATTTCGGGACGAAATTTCTTTAACGGGTAGGTACTGTGATGACCCAGAAATTTCCGAACAAATTTAAACTTAATCTGAATATGTTTCCGACACAATAAGCAAAGTCTGTAATGTTGAGTCTCGAAAGTTTTGAAATCTATATTCATGTAATCAATTACCCTTTGACTATTCCTGACGATTCAAGAACGATTGTTGTAAATAAATATGAGAACAAATATATGTATATATATATATGACTTTTGTGCATAATTAATATACTATGTATATTGTGAATATGTTATATGAATATTACATAATTAATAAAATATAATATATTATATGTAATTGCAAGATGAAATTATAATTGCTATGTTAATATAATTATCATTATTTTATTATAATATTTGTATCATTAATATTATTATATAAAGTATATAAATACGAAATTCAAAAAGTATAAGTTGTTATATTGTTAATATTATTATTATCATTAATAAAAATAATAAATTTATAACTAATAATATTAATGGAACCAATAATAATATTAATATTGTTATTATTAGGATCTGTATTAGAATCAGTATTAGAAATATTATTATTATCATTATTATAACCAGTATTATTATTAGTATCATTAATAAGATTATTATTATCCTTTTTATTATCATTAACTAAATTTTCATTGTTATATTATTATTTATCAAGTCTACTATCAATAATAATATTATTATTATTATTAGTAATATTATTAATTATTAGTAATATTATTAATATTATTAATATAGTTAGTAAATATCAAAAACTTAATAATTATATATATATATATATATATATATATATATATATATATATATATATATATATATATATATATATATATATATAACTAGATATATAAAAATTAGATTTCATAAAAGCATATATATGTAAAATACGATTTATACATAAATAAATAAATAAATACAGCTTTATATATATATAAACATATAAACAGATATAGAAATATATATAAAATATATATACGACTATCTATATTCAGGAGATTAATTTGGGTATGCATTCAGCTTCCTTTCAATATCATACAGTAATCAATTTGTCCTACTACTATTAATCTAGTACGAATCAGAATCAAATATCAGAAACAATCCAAAATCTGTTACCCATCTTTATCTATCGTACAAGTTGATTCCAGTTAAAGAAACGCAAACAAAAATCAGATGAAGTCGATCATCCTTGTTTTTCTTTTTCTTCTGACAGCTTTTATTCTGTCGGGCCAATCAAGCTATCAAACAAACGTAATTGAGTCACATTAGTTGTAAATATGCCTTTTAACCTCTATACAACTCTTCACTAATGCAATCAGAAGAAGAAAAGAAAAGAACTAAATCAATTGAATAAATAAAGAAACTGTTGTCTTCTGTGCTTGAATTCATTTTAGCCAAAATCATATAGTAAGTATCCCTGTCTCCTTTCTAATTCGATGAGACAAAACACGCCATTTATCTTCATTTGTTTTTTTCTAATTTCTTCATGAACTTTAACAAACCACAACAAGCTCGATCATCAACCTTGTTCTTTAAATCTGTCGACCTACTACTATAATCACTTTCACCATCAACCGCCACCTTGGAACCCACATCGATTTTGTTTTCGTTGACATTTATAGCCGAGACTAAACCATTCTCTTTGTGGACACTCCATCACCACCTTTCTCTCTCTCTAAGAATCACCACCGAACCATTTTATCTTTGTAGCCTACCATCGAACTTGGACGGCTGTTGTTACAACTATAAACCCACCATAAACCCTAATAAACAACCATCATACACGTAAGACTGCTGCAACATTTTTTTTCTTTTCTTTCGATAGTTGCAAGCAAACGATACACTAAACAATCAGCAATTCTTGCTTCCACTTTCTGTTCGCTAATCTTTATCTTCTTTCTGCTTTGATTCCTTCTTGGATCATTAAACCTCCATCACCACTCCATCTATCGTCAACCTGCAAATTACATCAAAGCATTTCTTGTTAGAATATTATATGAAACCATTTTCATAACCATCTCATACGCATGTATATATAATTCTTTTCCCGAACCCCAAAAGTTAATGGATGCCGACATATATCAACCTTTAGCCTAGTGGAACTATTAATAAATTAGTATGCCAAGAAAAGTCGACCAATTTGCCTATAACTCCATAATTTGAGGCAACAAGAAACATATTTTTCCCCATTATATTAATCATGGGGTCGGCTAATCAAGTGGGTATCCAAAGAATTCCATAACATTTATATTATTTTTCTTTATTCCCTTCCATTACGCTAACCAGGAAACCGAAACTGTTGTTGTTTTTATGCCAACGGGCTGTATTTCATTTCTTAGTTGGGCTGTGGACTTATGTTCCTATTTGGGCCGCAGGCTTTAGTCCTAATTGTTGGGCCAAGTCTTGGTGGTTGGACTGCTATGTTCCTGTTTCCCGATTGAGCTGAACGGTATGATGATAACGAGCTCAAGAAGGGATGATGAGAGTATAAACGATGATGATGATGCAAGTTAATAAATAACACAACGATGATGATAAAGGATGACATGAGATGATGAGGTATAAACATAAACTTTAAGAGTTAAAATATGCTAGTTATACTATAAATAAATGAAGTAAATTGTGGTTATAATAAATTTACAACATAAACTCTTACATCATAATAACGCTCTAAAAGATTGTGATTTTGATTATGATCTAAATATCGAGATTTTAAGTTATGGATACTGATAAAATGAAATTAAAATATGCTCATGATTATGTCATTAAAATCGTGATTATAATAATATAAGAATATGATTATATTTATGATTATGATATAGATATAACACAATTAGGAAAAGGGTGATCATAATCTCATTACTTTCATTATTATTTTTATTATTAATATTACCATTATTATTATTATTATTATTATTATTATTATTATTATTATTATTGTTAAAGTATTATTATTTTTATCATTATTAGTATTATTACTATTATAAAAATTAGTTAATTTAGAAATATATTTAATAAAAAATATATTAATACTCTTATAAGAAAAATTATTTATTTATTTAAAAGCATATAAAATAAATATATTAATTAAGTTATTAACAAAACATATAATTTATTAAGATAACATTTATATCACTAATAGTATATAAAACTTGTTTGATTACCATTATTTGTTTTAATATATATATATATATATATATGAATAATATAGGTTCGTGAATTCGAGGCCAACCCTATACTTGTTCAATGTCGTTCTATGTATTTTTACTACAAAATACATTAGGTGAGTTTCATTTGCCCTTTTTACTCTTTACGTTTTTAGGCTGAGAATACATGCAAATGCTTTATTAACTGTTTTACAATATTTATATGCGTGAGTTTCATTTACTCCCTTTTTACTCTTTACACTTTTGAGCTGAGAATACATGCAAATGCTTTATTAAATGTTTTACAATATTTATATGCGTGAGTTTCATTAATCCCTTTTTAAATGCTTTCGCAATATATATTTTGGGACTGAGAATACATGCGCTGCTTTTATAACTGTTTTATGAAATAGACACAAGTAATCGAAACTACATTCTATGGTTGGATTATCTAATCGAATATGCCCTTTTTATTTAGTCTGGTAATCTAAGAATTAGGGAACAGACACCCTAATTGACGCGAACTCTAAAGATAGATCTATCGGGCCCAACAAGCCCCATCCAAAGTACCGGATGCTTTAGTACTTCGAAATTTATATCATGTCTGAAGGAGGATCCCGGAATGATGGGGATATTCTTATATGCATATTGTTAATGTCGGTTACCAGGTGTTCAATCCATATGAATGATATTTTTGTCTCTATGCATGGGACGTATGATTATGAGAAATGGAAGTACGAAATCTTGTGGTCTATTAAAATTATGAAATGATTCTTTATGATAAACTAATGAACTCACCAACCTTTTGGTTGACACTTTAAAGCATGTTTATTCTCAGGTACGAAAGAAATCTTCCGCTGTGCATTTGCTCATATTAGAGATATTACTTGGAGTCATTCATGACATATTTTAAAAGATGTTGCATTCGAGTCGTTGAGTTCATCAAGATTATTATTAAGTCAATTATATTTGGATATATTATGAAATGCTTTACATGCCTGTCAACTGTCGATGTAACGAAAGTTTGTCTTTTAAAAACGAATGCAATGTTTGTAAAATTTATCATATAGAGGTTAATTACCTCGCGATGTAATCAACTGTTGTGAATCGTTTGTAATCGATATGGACTTCGTCCGGATGGATTAGGACGGGTCTCCACAGTATGTTTACTAATATAACGAATTATATTAGCAGTGACCGTTATTGTTAACAAACAACATGTATATAGTTAACATTTGAGTACTTGTGTCTAATCATAAAACAGTTTAAAAACAAGCATGTGTCTCACCCCAAAGTTTATAAAACAGTTAAGAAATAGTAAAAAGAGGGGCTATGAAGTTCACCTCAATAGCAGATAGATATTCCACGCAAGTTATATGATCGGAGTGTTGAACACGGAGATCTCAACCTAGAGATATTATGTTCGCTTAGTTAATGTCTAATAGACATAAAGTTTGTTTATTAATATAGTAAACTATATTAACAGTGACCGTTCTCGAGAAAAGTTATATTTATATAAGTGATAATATACTTAGTGTAATTAAGTGTTACTATATAGATTAGTGTATAAGTTATAATAATAGTATTAGTAATTACTTTAATAATCAACTATTATGTTATACCTATATGATACATACATATATATTCTTTATTATTGTTATACATGTTCATCACTATATAGTATATATGTATATATATATATTAGGTATATGTGTTACATATAAATAAGTGTAAGATGTTACATATATATATATACTTATTACTTTTATTATTATATTTACTAACAATATATAACCTACATAATACACATTTATACATACACACGTATATATACATACATATATACACGTATATATACACGTATGCATATATTTACATATACACACACATATACATACAGTGTATACATGCACATACATACGTATGCATGCATGCATGGACATGTATTATTATTATCATTATTCTTTACTAACATTACTAATCTTAAAATCACAGCTTTTATCAAAATCAAACCCTAATCTTTATTAACCATATGTATTATCTAAAACTCCTAACCCTAATCTCTTTAGTCATACTTAACTCATATTCATACTTGTTTATATTCACTTACATAAAATCATTATCATTATCATTACTCCTACAAGATTCATGACCTAAATCTTTTATTACCCCTAATCACAACCTAATATCTTATTAATCTATAATCATAATCCTTCATATTATCAACTACTTGATCATAACCTTTATCATTATCCACTATAACTAATTAATTAATCTCCTATCTTACTTACATAAGATCATACTCTTGTAATCATTCTTTTAACTTTTTCACCCACATAAAATCATAACTTCTTTATCTTTTATCTTTGTTACATACATAAAATCATAAGTTTTTAACATACTAACTAGTAGTCTTTTTAGCCATAATCAATTCATACTTTATATCCAATAATACTTATATTTATTCATACATGATTCATTAACATCTTATAATCCATTAATTATAATACTTGATCAACTCTTATCATTCTTCATTATAGGTTACATCTAAACTTATCATGAAATCATAGACTTTTATCTTAACACATGTAATTATTATTCAAGAGATTTAAGTGGAATTAACTAGGGTTTATTAGTTATACCTTAACAAGGTTGATGACAAGGATTGATGATGAGTCTGGTACGAGCAGAAGGCAGAAACAAGCAGTAACAGCTCTACCCAATAGGGGTCTATTTGGGTCAGAATAACACGACAGCAACTAGCAGCAGATCACGACCAAACAGGCTGTTTGGGTTTGTATGATTCAACAGAAAAACTGATGCAGGAGTAACAACAAAGAATCACGACCCAAAAGAGTCTGTTTGATCGACAGGAATTAGCAGCAGCACAGCAGAACTTGGATGACTTCTTGGAAGCAGAAAATAGGCGTCTAGCAGGCTGGTTTGATCACGTCCAGAATCAGCAGCTTGGAGCAGGTTTAATAGCGAATTGGGCAGGCTTTGTGTGATGGTGGTTGGCAACTGCAGGTGGTGTGTTGATGAGGGTTTGTTGTCGACAGAAAACTGGAGAGGATGAAGGAGAAAAGTCGACAATGTTGCAGATTGTTTATGGTGATAAATCCTGGAATTTACGAGGGCTTTTATATAGAATTGCTAGTTTCCTATTTGCACTATGATTCTTGGGGATTAAGGAAGGAGTTAGAGATAAACTTGGATAGTGAACTTAGGGATCAAGTTGTATTTCTTAAAACAAAACCTCAGACTTATACAACCGATCTTATTTGATGCATACGATTTCTTTATTTATTTTTTTTACGGTATTTTACTTATTTATTTAGGTATTATATAAATTTTCTTTTATTATTATTATTATTATTATTATTATTATTATTATTATTATTACTTATTAATATTGTAAATATTAGGGTTACATTTATTTAAATACATCTTATTTATTTATTAGCCCCTAATCTTTTATAAATTTTATTTGTTCCAATTAGTTTATATATAAATATTGTCAAAATTTTATTAATACATATAATTTATATTTTAGGGTTAGGGTTTAATGTTAAATGGTATTAGGGTTTAGCACTTAATGCATAGGATTAGGTTTAGGGTTTTAAATAATATTAGGGTTTTAACAATACACGCGATCATTTAATGAAAGCATAAATTTTTAGTTCGTTTGTCAAAATGGATAACAACCCTAACGATGACGTACTGAATATGACATTGATATCCTAAGGACAACTTGGTAAATTCAGAAGGGAAAAGTGAGGGTTGTTATAGTACCTCCCCGTTAATTTAAACTTCGTCCCGAAGTTTTAGTAAGACTTCTC
Source organism: Rutidosis leptorrhynchoides (assembly GCF_046630445.1). NCBI lineage: Eukaryota > Viridiplantae > Streptophyta > Magnoliopsida > Asterales > Asteraceae > Rutidosis > Rutidosis leptorrhynchoides. Next base: position 199,460,714 of record NC_092339.1, read on the forward strand.
GAATGCATCAGCGAGTGTGGGTATTTCCGTTTCATCTGGTCTTCATGTTCCCTGGTATACTCGGGGCCTCTTCGTGAATTCCAACAGATCTTAACAACAGGAATAAAGCTTTGTTTCGAACGTTTAACCTCAAAATCCAAAATTTTTAGAAGGTTTTTCGATGAAATGCATTAAATGCGAAGATCATTCAAGGGAATAACAAGTATGTCATCAACAGAACACTTTTTTAAAATTCGAGATGTGAAATGTATGAACTTTAATTAATAGGAAGTGTTGACTAAAGATTACCATTTGGTCAACGTTTTGTTAAAGCAAAGTTTACACTTAATTACAGTGGGGATCTACTTGAGTGAGAGTTGATATTGTATGAAATTTCAGCTAAAAGAGCCTAGGTGATTAGAATATCTAGTCTTATGGACTTCCTCCATGACTAGTTCTTGAAAAATTTCTGAGTAGTGGTGATTTTTATAGAATTGACATGTACTTCTTCACTATTAACTACATGTCCAAGGAATTATACGGTTCGTAGCCAAAGTTCACACTTGGAAAACTTGGCATACATTTGTTCGTTCTTTAAGAGCTCTAGAATCAATTGCAGATGTTACTCATGCTCTTTCTCGCTTCTTGGAATAGATTAAGAAGTCATCAAGGAAAACGGTTACGAATTTATCAAGATAAGGTTGGTACGCATGGTTCATAAGATCCATGAACATAGCAGGAGCATTGGTTAAACCAAAAGGCATGACAAGAAACTCATAATGTCTATAACGAGTTAGGAAGGGAGTCTTAGAAACATCGGTTTCCTTGACTCTCAATTGATGATGACCCGACCTAAGATCAATCTTCAAATAGATACTTGATCCTTGTAGTTGGTCAAACAGGTCATCAATAAGCGGGAATGGATAACGATTTTTGATGGTTAGCTTGTTGAGTTCTTGGTAATCAATACACATTCTCAACTTGCCATCCTTCTTCTTGACAAGTAGAACGGGTGCTCCTCACGGAGGCAAGTTAAGACGAATGAAACCTTTTTCCAAAAATTCTTTGGGATTGGTTAGATAATTCCTTCCTTTCGGGTGGAGCTAAGAGGTATGGTACCTATTCAATAGGTACAGCACAGGGCGTGGATAGTTTACAAGTGAAGGATATATAATATCCAGGGTTGATATATTTAGTTGACAATATAGTGATAAGGAGTATGTAATGGTACACAGTGGTCCTAAGGTTGATCAAATCTTATTCCCATCATGATCCATTAGGATTTTTGTATGACTTATCATAATATAATGACGTTGATCAAGTGTCATTATATTATTCTAAATCATACTTTTATCACTCCATAAGGTTACTACTGTGTGATGGTGGTTGGCGACTGCAGGTGGTATGTTGATGAGGGTTTGTTGTCGACAGAAAACTGGAGAGGATGAAGGAGAAAAGTCGACAATGTTGCAGATTGTTTATGGTGATAAATCCTGGAATTTACGAGGGCTTTTATATAGAATTGCTAGTTTCCTATTTGCACTATGATTCTTGGGGATTAAGGAAGGAGTTAGAGATAAACTTGGATAGTGAACTTAGAGATCAAGTTGTATTTCTTAAAACAAAACCTCAGACTTATACAACCGATCTTATTTGATGCATACGATTTCTTTATTTATTTATTTACGGTATTTTACTTATTTATTTAGGTATTATATAAATTTTCTTTTATTATTATTATTATTATTATTATTATTACTTATTAATATTGTAAATATTAGGGTTACATTTATTTAAATACATCTTATTTATTTATTAGCCCCTAATCTTTTATAAATTTTATTTGTTCTAATTAGTTTATATATAAATATTGTCAAAATTTTATTAATACATATAATTTATATTTTAGGGTTAGGGTTTAATGTTAAATGGTATTAGGGTTTAGCACTTAATGCATAGGATTAGGTTTAGGGTTTTAAATAATATTAGGGTTTTAACAATACACGCGATCATTTAAGGACAACTTGGTAAATTCAAAAGGGAAAAGTGAGGGTTGTTATAGCCAACCCTATCGTCGTTGAGGTGAAGGTGGTGAATCGCGTGTGGTTTCGAATTTACTGGATTTGGGTAGACGTATATATATATATATATATATATATATATATATATATATATATATATATATATATATATATATATATATATATATACATTATTGTGTTGTAACTAATCTTGCAGATTTGGCATGGTGGTACGTAATGTATAGCTTGCTAATTATACTTAGATGCGGTATGTGTTTATTATTTGTGTTGGTGATACGTATTCATTTTATACATATGTATGTATATAGTATGTTTATCCTCACTAAGCTTTATAACTTACCCTCTCGTTGATATTATTTTTATAGGTTCGCAAGGTGGCGGATCAGGTAAGTGTGGGAACTAGTGGACTTTTGTAGGTTGCTTTAGAAGACGTGCTTTCGGATTGACTTAGGATTGGGTAGTGTGTCCCCAATCTCCATGCTCGGTTTTATGTAAAGTTTAAACACTTTGGGTCGAAAGTGTATTTTGGGCCATGTTAAAACGGGTCATTGTATTCCCGGGGTCGTTGTACCCGTGTCGTTGATTTAATTAAAGTGACTCGAATTATGTATTTATGTCGTTAAACAAGGTTTGGGGTCAAATGATGTTTTTGGGTGTTAAAATTTGGATATGTGCACTTAAATTGAAAACAGAATTAGGATGCAACGTGAGCCGCGCCACGGAATACAGTGTAAAACGATAACAGAAACTTGTGAAGCTGCTGACCACCAGATCCCCATGTGTGACGCGTCGTGGCTTGGGATGGCGTGCCGCGCCTGTGTGCTGACAAAGGTGGTCAGCATTTTTTTTTAAAAAAGGTGTCGTTTTTCATAAACGGGTATGAGTCGTTTCAAGTGGTAACAGAGCATGGTCTAAGGGATTTAGGCGACTTGATATAGGTGCGTAGACTTAGACTTTTATGTGTACTGAGTTGTTGCGGGACTTGTAGGAGTACGGGTCGGACAGGGATTTGGTTAGTGCCTTAGCATATTGGTGAACTAACTAGGATTATGATTGTGTTGTGATATTACTCTTGCGTGTGTTTATATCGCGTGGAGTTTGTGTTTGTGTTTGTGTAAATCATCGAGCAAGATGCTCGTTGTACTAACAATATGAGATGGCGTGTACACGTAATAATGAACAGCTACCATTGTTACAAGTGCAAATCCTGTCTAACAAGTGATGTACGATGGGTGTTAATCAAGATGGGGCGGTGTTGTGTGTGGTTTATTTGTGTTTCGTTATTTGATCGATTTGCATTCTTTAGAATGATGACGAGAAGCGGGACTTCGAATGGAGAACGAAATGATGATGATGAGATGTAACACCGGCCATTTTTTTTATAACACAGCGGAAGACATTTGGTTACCAAACACAACATCATTATTTATAATTACAGAAAAGCACGTAATTACGTTTAACTTTAACAAACAGTGTTATGCTATTACAAACACGGTTACAAAAGCCTAAATCAGTGTTCCAAGTTAAACATGTCTTCTACATCATGTTCCGATCCCAGTAGCAGTAGCTAAACCTACAGGGGGAGTATTGTGGCGACCCGAAAATTTTCGACCAAATTTAAACCTAATCTTTATATGATTTTGATACGATAAGCAAAGTCTATAATATTGAGCCTCAAAATTTTTGAATTATTTATATAGATTCAGTTAATCTTTGACTATGCCCGACGATTCACGAACAATTGTGTGTAAATAAATGTGTGTATATATATATATATATATATATATATATATATATATATATATATATATATATATATATATATATATATATATATATATATATATCAAAATAAATATAAGAGTATATATATATATATATATATATACACATATATATATATATATATATAATGTTTTGAGTTAATAAAATACACTTTAATAAATTGGAATTAAAAGTGGAAAATGATAAATGAAATAATTAAGTACTATTAAAAAATAAATATATATAAATATCTATATGGTTTATATTAATAAGTATTTGTATTATATATAAAATTTAAAAATATTAAATAAATGTTATATAATTGTAATATTAATATATTAAATGTAATTACAAGTTAAAAAAATAATTTGTATGTTGTTGTTATTGTTCTTATCATTGTTATTAATATTAATATTATTATTTGTATTATTAATATTATTATAACATATAATATATAAATATGAAGTTGATACATTTAATTTGTTATAGTATTATCATATTATTATTAATATCATAATTAATAGTAAAATTATGATATCAATTATTATTTTGATTAATATTATTGTTATTACTAAAAATTCTCATTTTTATTTAAATTTATTAATATCTATACTTTTAATACTTTTATCATTAATTTTATTGTTACTAGTATTATTACTACTATTAATTCTATTAATATTAGTATTTTAATATTAATATGTATTATTATTATATTATTATTATTTTTAATATTAATTATAATTATATGAGGAATCGTAATCTTTTTCATATCCTTTTCAAAGCTGTAGTGATTTGTCCTTCTGTCCAAATAAATCGTACAAATCAGTGCTTATCATAAGAGTAAATCCAAAATCTGTTACCAACCAGTTTCACATTACCATCAAACTGTATGGATTTTTGTTTTCTGTCTCTAAATTCGTTACGAATCGAATCACAGATACACAACAAAAATCTGAGAGAATCAAAAATCAGATATAATAATTCAGTAAGATACAAAGATTACTAGATATTCAACAGATGAAGAATCGAATTCAGATAGGCATCCACATCAACTTTCTTGATATATTTTTTTTACTCGTCCTTCCTGTCTCCAACTTTTTACCCGTCCAGATGAACTTCTCAATACAAATAACCTGATCAAATCAAGCTGTTAGTAGAAATTATACGATACTGTTAGCCATCACTATTTGACTTATTTTTCTTGTTTTCTTCTTCTTGTTTGAAGAATCCTGTCTATGTTCTATTACATGTCGACTTCACAATCGTTCTTCAAATATTGTTACTACATAACCCTGTCAACCAAATGTAGCTACAAAACAACTTCAATTGATTCTTACCTGATTACAAATTGAATCCAATCAATGATACAAACAATTACAGTTGCAAGTCACGATCTGCTTTATTTTTTTCTTGTCTTCTCCTTCTGGCCTCGAATATTTTTGTCAACCACTGTCAACCCTACAAAACAAAATTTGATCAATTATTATTGATGTGTCACTCACATTACATATATAATTATATATAAAAAGCATATGGAGGGAGGGAGAGAGATAGATCATTTTCACAATCACCTTTGATCATCATCTTCAATAATCACCACGAAACCATCTTCATCATCATCTCGCTAATCATCGATCACCTATATCGAACACCATAAAAATGGCCGTCACTTAATCACATGAACAAGATCACAACCACCAACTTAACTGCATCGGATACACCGAGTTAAAACTGCTTTTTCTATTTAGTTCAACAACACAATCACCCCACAACCATCACCATCATCAAGACTCATTTATTTCTATTATCTCATGTTACTCGCATGTTTCTATTCTTCTGTTTAAACATCGCAACCCACCTCAAACCCATCAACAAACACCACCGTGAACATCATCCCCTTTAAACCGATCACCACCTCCTTTATTTCTTTTCTTACGAATGCACCCATCTACCCTACAACCACCATTGATATTTTTTTTCCTTCTTTCTTGCAACTTGACACGAAACCACCCTCCTCCACTACACCACCGAAAACCACCACTCTCCACCTCAACCACCATGAACGTACATCAACAACTCCACTTTTTCTGTTTTAACCGGAATTTCAACTCACCATCACCATTGCTAAACTTTTACTGCTGTGGTTCATCTACCACTACTACCAAGCAATTTCAATTATATTTTAAGCGAAACCATATATAAACAAACGGGATAAAAGAAGAGAAAAAGGAGAATATGCAGTCTACAAATAACAATACCTTTTAAAAAGGTGATGGTGCGTACCTATTCTTTTTATTTTGTTGGCTGACCCAAAGTGATAAAATCACGTTAATATCGTTCTTTATGATATAGTAATGAAGATATTTACGACCCTACTTGAATATTTATTTAACATTATACAAGGGAATTACTTTAGAGTGTCGGTAATCTTTTCTAGTGGGTGGATAATGGAGAGTGACATGATACTTATTAAAACAAACACAAGGATTGATATCCATCTACTTTAATGATTCCTGCCAGCTGCATTCGTGTTACCAGATCAAAGAAGGAGGCCACGAATTTTTATGTTGGGCTTAGGAAATTATTTTGGGCCGAGTTCTATCTAAGGTGTTGGGCCATAACATCTTCTTTCGCAGCTGTTGTATGTAAATTCCCTTTCGGTTTCAAATTGACCAACACCCAACAAGTCCCAACTGATACAATTTCTATTCTTTAAGATGTGAACGATGATGAAGACACAATATTATGATGATTTAAAGATGATAATGACCGTTGCTTTTGATCCTTGCTATTATTATCAAACAGTATAGTTCTATTTCCTGTTTCGTAATTCCTTTTCGAAGAATCAAACCAAACACTGTTATGATAACAAGGTCATAACATGGATTTAATGTAAATAAGGAGATGTTGGTAACAGTGATATCGATGATAATGATATATGATGATAGGTTCGATAATCATAATTGTGATCATGATATGTTAGGATGATGACGTATGATTATAACTATGATGATAACGATGATGAAGTTAAACAATGGTGAAGATCTGTTATAATGATAGATGATATAATGATGATGAAGGAGTGAATTAAATGGGTTATGGTTATGAAGAAACAGAATAATATATGGGTTATCTCTATATGTATGTTGTATTAAAACAGGAAAGCAAGGTTAGAGGGACAGTTAGATTGGGTGTTAGGGTAGCGAGAGTTCAGGGGTTCAAGCCCGGGCTAGGGCAAATATTTTCTTTTTCACCTTTGAGGTAGTTATTCTACTTTTATTATTATTATTACTATTATTATTATTATTATTATTATTATTATTATTATTATTATTATTATTATTATTATTATTATTATTATTATTATTATTATTATTATTATTATTATTATTATTATTATTATTATTATTATTATTATCATAATTATTATTAACATTATTATTAGTATCATTTTTATTAAAAACTATCATTCTTATTAAAAGTATCCTTTTTACTATTATTATTATTATTATTATTATTATTATTATTATTATTATTATTATTATTATTATTATTATTATTATTATTATTATTATTATTATTATTATTATTATTATTATTATTATTATTATTATTATTAGAAAACTTAACATTTTTCTTAAAATTACTATCATTATTGTTATCATTAATGCTATAACTATTATTAGCCTTATTCTAGTATTATTATTAATATTTTGCAAACAAGAAAAATTATATAAAAATATATGTATTACCTAAGTATACTAATATCACCTGATGTTATGTTTTAACTGATATAATATTATAACGTTAATTAGATTTTATATCAAATAAATATTACAAAATATTATAAGTATTAATGAAAAATTTTATAAGAAAATTAATCTTAATACATAACAGAATATATATAAACTTAGTTGATTTATATTATAATGTGTTAATATATATACTTGATATAGGTTCGTGAATTCGTGGCCAACCTTGCATTGTTCAGTATCGTCGTATGCATATTTTTACTACAAAATATCGTATTGTGAGTTCATTTGCTCCCTTTTACTCTTTACATTTTTGGGACTGAGAATACATGCGCTATTTTTATAACTGCTTTATTAAATGCTTTTGAAATATATTTTGAACTGAGAATACATGAAATGCTTTTATAAATGTTTGACGAGATAGATACAAGCAAAACATTCCTCGAATGAATTATTATGCAGACAAAAGATCCGTGGATTATTATTGAATTAGTTGGACGTTATAATTGCCACTAATTGTTGTGAATATTTCCCCTGATTATACTGCTTGGTAACCTAAGAATTAGAATCGGGTATGGCCCTAATTCACGCGAATTCTAAAGGTAGCTACCGGGTTTAACACCCCCACCCAGAATGTTCACTAGACGAAAGAGTTAGTGGGCGTGGTGTTTAGTACTTCGAGGTTTATATATATTATACAGACGAGATGTTCTGTTTTGGGGATATTATTGATGCGCATTATATGTTAAGGTCGGTTACCAAGCCAAGCTATGAAAGCAAAGTGAATGTTATGTATCTAGAGAATGATTTTATACACAGGTTATGTGTATGTTATTTTTGTGCACGAGATATGGGTACGGATATTAAAAATCGCGAGGCAACCTACGGGGGAGAAAAGGATAAGAACCTACTCTGCTAAGCATTATGAAAAATGGTTTCATACACTAGATAGGTGTACTGCATTTAAATCTTGTGGTCTATCAAAATGATAAATTTTATTATTTATGATAAACCTATGAACTTACAAACCTTTTGGTTGACACTTTTAGAACATGTTTATTCTCAGGTATTAAAGAAATCTTCCGCTGTGCATTTGCTCATTTTAAATATATTACATGGAGTCATTCATGGCATATAGAGGTCAGAACCTCGCAATGGAACCATCTGTTGAAGATTTCGGCCAGGTGGATTAGGACGGGTCACTACAGGTGGTATCAGAGCGGTGGTCTTAGCGAACCAGGTCTTGCATTAGTGAGTCTGGACTTCGACCTAGTAGAAGTTAGGATATATCAATGAGTATGGACTTGGTCCTTGTTTGCATGTCAAAAGTTTTGCTTATCATTCCTTGTCGAAAAATATCTACCTATCAAATTCAGTCTCGACACGTTTTATTGCAATTATTGCATAGATGCTGTACAGACAAATTCATATCCCATCACATTAAACCTTGTTTGGCACGTTTCCTTATTTCCCTCCGTAATCTACAGGATCTTCTATACTATAGGTATTCTATGTAATTAGAATATCTTCTGGTATCCGAAAATAATTTCATATCGAAAAATCCTTTATTCAATCATACTAAATGGAACTTGCCACTAGTTCAAGTCCCTCGGATTCCAATATGGAATTCCACTCGAGCTCTGAAATCAGTGTAACCAGAATGGATCAACCAATTAGCCATCATCAATTCTGGATGAATTGGGGATGGGTTGGTAGTCGACTTAATCAATGGAGACGAGAAGAAGGCGATCCTTTCCATCCACCAACCTGCACTCTTGGTGAAGAACCTGAAGCACTTACCGGTGAACCTATCTGAAATACCATTTTCAGCCTCATTTACAGGGTAGCTCGTCACAATTATATTCTATCTACAATTCTAAACCTTATTCATCCGCTAGTTTCGACCGACAATCATCTCGGAATAATGGAAAAAGTCAACGAGCTTCACGCTTGAATAATCAATTTGGAGAATATGGTACAAAACTTACCAGCTTCTGCAACATCACCAGCACCAACAACCACACCAGTACCACCAACAACCTAAGTTTCAATATTACACGCCTCAACATCTCATTCTGTACCTCGAACATAATCATCGTTCTGCGTATTGCTCTGCATCATTTATCTTCGTTCTACCTGGCAATTATATAATCTCTAAAGTTTTAGAGATTATGTATTCTAGTTCTAATGGTAAATTAAATGAGATTAATACCTTATTGACTCATTAACTTCATGATTACATCTGAAGACAATATATATGTAAGTATATTTTCATAAAGTTTGTAATTAAAAATTTCTTCGTACAAACTATTAATGATGAAAATATTTTAACGGGTAGGTAATATCAGAGAAATATTTAGATTTCACATTAATATATTACACGGTACATTCTTCAATTCCGATTTAACAATCATTATCTATCCTATTCAACTCCGAACATATACGTATCCGTTCATCCACGAATAACTATTTTCATTCAAATTCAATTTCATATTCGGATTTTGACCGATCAGAATCCAAGTCAAGATTTGACAGGTGACATAATGAAGAAAATAATAAACAAATAAAATTGATTAGTAACCAATTAATTAACTACGTAAAATTTCTTAATCATCTTTTAATCTTAAATATTTTAAATTCTAAAATTTATATATTGGACTATTGGACTACTAACATTGGACTACTAACCTTGGACAATTAAAAAGTATTAAAAAAGTAGGAAATATTAATTACAACATTTTGATTTAAAATATCGTTAATAAGTTACACTTACTACAGTTAAATAATTCTTCAAGTTTGCCAGTTGATTTCATCTTAAACATCCTTTGTATCTTGACGATTACAATCAGCGTTTAATCATCTAAAAACACAGTTCTCTTGAAACCACCTCGGATTGATAACCAAAGATTTAGATATGGTAGCATTAAATGCAGAGGAAACAACAAAATTGTAGATGGTCTAAATGGCCAAAAGGTTTGATAATAAAAAATGGGATGTTGGGAACACTCGATAGTAAATTGGTACTGGAAAATGGATTGAGCAAACTATGAAGGAGGCTGTGGATAAATCAAAAAATCTGTACTTACAGAATCCAGATGATTCAGTATTTGCTGAATTCTTTAGTGAATACTTTGCTCCTACTTATTCTAAGTCCTTGCGAAAAAGTTCTGCAACATCCTTTGGTTTTAGATATTTTAAATTCTAAGATATCATCGTATATTTCGTTATAAATATCTTCGATATTTCTGAAGATATCTTCATAAATATCTTTATCTGAAATTATCAAGATATCATCGTATATTTCGTTATAAATATCTTCGATATTTCTGAAGATATCTTCATAAATATCTTTATCTGAAATTATCTATCTCCTCATGCTATATATGTTACATCATAAAAGAAACTATTTTAGTTTCTAAATCTCTCTAAAATTCAAGTTGAATTATGAATGGTTTCTGGAGAAGTGTAGGGAATTGAAGCATGAGTTAGTATAACATAATGGTGCTTAGCCAACGTGATTATATTACAGTAAGTCATGCTGAATTTCTAATGGAATGTGATGATGGTCCACAGATCATACCATCATCATGTGCCATGTTACATAACTCTTTCATTCTAATTAACCTCTAAACATATCAAGCAGATATATTCCTCATAGTTCTATCCTCAGGGATTCTAGTAATTCGACAAATCAAATCATGCTAATACATTCCTTTCTGCTTAGAATATTATAGTCATTCAAAACTCTATACCTACGAATTCTGGACTATTATTCGTTTGACTTGAAGTAGGATGAGAATGGTGACAATCAGGAAACAAAGAAGGTGAATTTATAGTGAAATATCAGACACAGCAATCGAGGCAGATTAGCGCATTTAATTAAAGAGGATCCTAAATTTCCTTAATTACCGAAGAATCAAATCTGAAATGTCCCGTTCATATTGATTATAAACGTTCCATATTAATTGATTTCGTTACGAGGTTTTGACCTCTATATGAGACATTTTTCAAAGACTGCATTCATTTTTAAAACAACCATAACCTTTATTTTATCAATAAAGGTTTTAAAAGCATTACGTAGATTATCAAATAATGATAATCTAAAATATACTGTTTACACATGACCATTACATAATGGTTTACAATAGAAATATATTACATCGACATATGTTTCTTGAATGCAGTTTTTACACAATATCATACAAACATGGACTCCAAATCTTGTCCTTATTTTAGTATGCAACAGCGGAAGCTCTTACTATTCACCTGAGAATAAACATGCTTTAAACGTCAACAAAAATGTTGGTCAGTTATAGGTTTAACCTATATATATCAAATCGTAACAATAGACCACAAGATTTCATATTTCAATACACATCCCATACATAGAGATAAAAATCATTCATATGGTGAACACCTGGTTACCGACATTAACAAGATGCATATATAAGAATATCCCCATTATTCCGGGACACCCTTCGGATATGATATAAATTTCAAAGTACTAAAGCATCCGGTACTTTGGATGGGGTTTGTTAGGCCCAATAGATCTTTCTTTAGGATTCACGTCAATTAGGGTGTCTTTTCCCTAATTCTTAGATTACCAGACTTAATAAAAAGGGGCATATTCGATTTCGATAATTCAACCATAGAATTCAGTTTCACGTACTTGTGTCTATTTTGTAAATCATTTATAAAACCTGCATGAATTCTCATCCCAAAAATATTAGATTTTAAAAGTGGGACTATAACTCACTTTCACAGATATTTCCTTCCTCGGAAATAAGACTTGGCCACTGATCGATTCACGAACCTATACAAATATGTACATATATATCAAAGATTTGAGTGTATTAAGTCAGCTGTCCTAAAAATATTTGTTTTAAAGATTATGTTTTAAAGATTTGAGTGTATTAAGTCAGCTGTCCTCGTTAGTAACCTACAACTAGTTGTCCACAGTTAGATGTACAGAAATAAATCGATATATATTATCTTGAATCAATCCACGACCCAGTGTATACACGTCTCAAGCTAGATCTCAACTCAAAGTATATATATTTTTAGAATCAACCTCAACCCTGTATAGCTAACTCCAACATTACTGCATATAGAGTGTCTATGGTTGTTCCAAATAATATATATACATGGGTCGATATGATATGTCAAAATATTTGCATACGTGTCTATGGTATCCCAAGATTACATAATATATTAGAATACATGTATAATATAATATAAGTTAGCTAGGATATGATTTGTATAGATTTGTTAAACATTTCCCGTAGCCAAAAAGATCAAAAATATCCAATCTTGTTTTACCCATAACTTCTTCATTTTAAATCCGTTTTAAGTGAATCAAATTGCTATGGTTTCATATTGAACTCTAATTTAAGAATCCAAACAGAAAAAGTATAGGTTTATAGTCGGAAATTTAAGTTACATGTCAATTACTAAAGAGGTAGTCATTTCCGTCGAAAGAACGACATCTTGATGACCATTTTGAAAAAGATACTTTCACTTTGAGTTTAACCAAGATTTTTGGATATAGTTTCATGTTCATATGAAAAATCATTTTTCCAGAAGAACAACTTTTAAATCAAACTTTATCATAGTTTTTAATTATCCAAACCAAAACAGCCCCGGTTTCACTACGACGGCGTATATCCGATTTTATGGTGTTCATCGTGTTTCCAGGTTTTAAATCATTAAGTTAGCATATCATATAGATATAGAACATGTGTTTAGTTGATTTTAAAAGTCAAGTTAGAAGGATTAACTTTTGTTTGCGAACAAGTTTAGAATTAACTAAACTATGTTCTAGTGATTACAAGTTTAAACCTACGAATAAGATAGCTTTATATGTATGAATCGAATGATGTTATGAACATCATTACTACCTCAAGTTTTCTGGATAAAACTACTGGAAATGAGAAAAATGGATCTAGCTTCAAAGGATCCTTGGATGGCTTGAAAGTTTCTTGAAACAGAATCATGACACGAAAACAGTTCAAGTAAAAATTTCACTCGAAATAAGATTGTTATAGTTGTAGAAATTGAATCAAAGTTTGAATATGAATATTACCTTGAATTAGAAAGATAATCTACTATAAATAACATAGGTTCCTTGATCTTAGATGATTACTTGGAATGGATTAGAAAGCTTGGAAGTATTCTTGATTTTTATGAAACTATACTTATGGAATTTATGAAGAACACTTAGAACTTAAAGATGGAACTTGAGAGAGATCAATTAGATGAAGAAAATTGAAGAATAAAAGTGTTTGTAGGTGTTTTTGGTCGTTGGTATATGGATTAGATATAAAGGATATGTAATTTTGTTTTCATGTAAATAAGTCATGAATGATTACTAATATTTTTGTAATTTTATGAGATATTTCATGCTAGTTGCCAAATGATGGTTCCCACATGTGTTAGGTGACTCACATGTGCTGCTAAGAGCTGATCATTGGAGTGTATATACCAATAATACATACATCTAAAAGCTGTGTATTGTACGAGTACGAATACGGGTGCATACCAGTAGAATTATTGATGAAACTGAACGAGGATGTAATTGTAAGCATTTTTGTTAAGTAGAAGTAATTTGATATGTGTCTTGAGGTCTTTCAAAAGTGTAAGAATACATGTCAAAACACAACATGTATATACATTCTAATGGAGTTGTTAAGTCTTCGTTAGTCGTTACATGTAAGTGTTCTTTTGAAACCTTTAAGTTAACGATCTCAATTAATGTTGTTAACCCAATGTTTATTATATCAAATGAGATGTTAAATTATTATATTATCATGATATTATGATGTATGAATATATCTTAATATGATATATACATTAAAATATCATTACAACGATAATCGTTACATATAAGTCTCGTTTCGTAATTCTTGAGTTAGTAGTCTTGTTTTTACATATGTAGTTCATTGTTAACACACTTAATCATATATTTAAATATCATTTTATCATGTTAAATATAGTGTATCAATATCTTAATATGATACAAATGTATTTAGTAGACGTTATCATAACGATAATCGTTATATATATCATTTCGAGTTTTTTAACTTAGTAATCTCATTTCTTATGTATATCACACATTGTTAATATACTTAGTGAGATACTTACTCATCATAATCTTATGTCAACCATATATATATGTCTATATATACCACAACATGTAGTTTTTACAATTTTGTAACGTTCGTGAATCGCAGGTCAACATGGGTGATCAATTGTCTATATGGAACTTATTTCATTTAATCAAGTCTTAACAAGTTTGATTGCTTAACACATTGAAAACATTTAGTCATGTAAATATCAACCTTATTAATATATATAAACTTGGAAAAGTTCGGGTCACTACAGTACCTACCCGTTAAATAAATTTCGTCCCGAAATTTTAAGCTGTTGAAGGTGTTGATGAATCTTCTGGAAATAGATGCGGGTATTTCTTATTCATCTGATCTTCATGCTCCCAGGTGAACTCGGGTCCTCTACGAGCATTCCATCGAAACCTTAACAATCGGTATCTTGTTTTGCTTAAGTCTCTTAACCTCACGATCCATTATTTCGACGGGTTCTTCAATGAATTGAAGTTTTTCATTGATTTGGATTTCGTCCAACGGAATAGTGAGATCTTCTTTAGCAAAACATTTCTTCAAATTCAATACATGGAAAGTGTTATGTACAGCCGCGAGTTGTTGAGGTAGCTCCAGTTGGTAAGCTACTGGTCCGACGAGATCTATAATCTTGAATGGTCTAATGTACCTTGGATTTAGTTTCCCCCGTTTACCAAATCGAACAACGCCTTTCCAAGGTGAAACCTTAAGCATGACCATTTCTCCAATTTCAAACTCTATATCTTTTCTTTTACTGTCCGCGTAGCTCTTTTGTCGACTCTGGGCGGTTTTCAATCGTTGTTGAATTTGGATGATTTTCTCGGTAGTTTCTTGTATTATCTCTGGACCCGTAATCTGTCTATCCCCCACTTCATTCCAACAAATCGAAGACCTGCACTTTCTACCATAAAGTGCCTCAAACGGCGCCATCTCAATACTAGAATGATAACTGTTGTTGTAGGAAAATTCTGCTAACGGTAGGTGTCGATCCCAACTGTTTCCGAAATCAATAACACATGCTCGTAGCATGTCTTCAAGCGTTTGTATCGTACTTTCGCTCTGCCCATCAGTTTGTGGAAGATAGGCAGAACTCATGTCTAGACGAGTCCCCAATGCTTGTTGCAATGTCTGCCAGAACCTTGAAACAAATCTACCATCCCTATCAGAGATAATAGAGACAGGTATTCCATGTTTGGAGATAGCCTCCTTCAAATACAATCGTGCCAACTTCTCCATTTTGTCATCTTCTCTCATTGGCAAGAAGTGTGCTGACTTGGTGAGACGATTAACTATTACCCAAATAGTATCATAACCACTTGCAGTCCTTGGAAATTTAGTAATGAAATCCATGGTAATGTTTTTCCATTTCCATTCCGGGATTTCAGGTTGTTGTAGTAGACCTGATGGTTTTTGATGTTCAGCTTTGACCTTAGAACACGTCAAACATTCTCCTACATATTTAGCAATATCGGCTTTCATACCCGGCCACCAAAAGTGTTTCTTGAGATCTTTATACATCTTTCCTGCTTCGGGATGTATTGAATATCTGGTTTTATGTGCTTCTTTAAGCACCATTTTTCTCACATCTCCAAACCTTGGTACCCAAATTCTATCAGCCCTATATCGGGTTCCGTCTTTCAGAATATTAAGATATTTCTCTGATCCTTTGGGTATCTCATTCTTCAACTTTCCTTCTTTTACAACCCCGTGTTGCGCGTCCTTTATTTGAGTAGTAAGGTTAGTACGGATAATTATATTCATAGCTTTTACCCGTATAGGTTCTCTGTCCTTTCTACTCAAAGCATCGGCTACAACATTCGTCTTCCCCGGGTGGTATCGAATCTCAAAATCATAATCATTCAACAGTTCAATCCACCTGCGTTGTCTCATATTCACTTGCTTCTGATTAAATATATGTTGGAGACTTTTGTGGTCGGTATGTATAATACTTTTGATCCCATATAAATAATGCCTCCAAGTCTTTAATGCAAAAACAACATCACCCAATTCCAAATCGTGAGTTGTATAATTTTGCTCGTGAATCTTCAATTGTCTAGACGCATAAGCAATCACCTTCATTCATTGCATTAATACACAACCGAGACCTTGCTTTGATGCATCACAATAAATTACAAAATTATCATTCCCTTTAGGCAATGACAATATAGGTGCCGTAGTTAGCTTTTTCTTCAATAACTGAAACGCCTTCTCTTGTTCATCTTTCCATTCAAATTTCTTCCCTTTATGCGTTAATGCAGTCAAGGTTTTTGCTATTTTGGAGAAATCTTGGATGAATCTTCTGTAGCAACCAGCCAATCCTAAAAATTGACGTATATGCTTTGGAGTTTTTAGGGTTTCCCACCTTTCAACGGTTTCGATCTTTGCCGGGTCCACCTGGATACCTTCTTTGTTCACTATGTGACCGAGGAATTGAACTTCTTCCAACCAAAATGCACACTTTGAAAACTTAGCATACAATTTTTCTTTCCTCAATACTTCTAGCACTTTTCTCAAATGTTCTTCATGCTCTTGATCATTCTTTGAGTAAATAAGTACGTCATCGATGAAAACAATGACAAACTTGTCAAGATATGGCTCACACACTAGGTTCATAAGGTCCATGAACACAGCTGGTACGTTAGTCAATCCAAACGGCATAACCATAAACTCGTAAAGACCATAACGCGTCCTGAAAGTAGTTTTTAGAATATCATCCTCCTTTACTCGCATTTGATGATATCCAGAACATAAATCGATTCTCGAATAAACCGACGAGCCTTGTAGTTGATCAAATAAGTCATCAATTCTCGGTAGTGGATAACGGTTTTTGATGATAAGTTTATTCAACTCTCTATAGTCAATACACAACCTAAATGTACCATCCTTCTTCTTGACAAACAAAATATGAGCTCCCCATGGTGATGTGCTTGGTCGAATGAAACCATGTTCTAATAGTTCTTGCAGTTGGCTTTACAGTTCTTTCATCTCGCTGGGTGCGAGTCTGTAAGGAGAACGAGCTATTGGTGCAGCTCCTGGTACAAGATCTATTTGAAATTCAACAGATCGATGTGGAGGTAGTCCCGGTAATTCTTTCGGAAATACATCGGGAAATTCTTTTGCGACGGGAACATCATTGATGCTCTTTTCTTCAGTTTGTACTTTCTCGACGTGTGCTAGAACAGTATAGCAACCTTTTCTTATTAGTTTTTGTGCCTTCAAATTACTAATAAGATGTAGCTTCATGTTGCCCTTTTCTTCGTACACCATTAAGGGTTCTCCTTCTTCTCGTACAATGCTAATTGCATTTTTGTAATATACGATCTCTGCTTTCATCTCCTTCAGCCAGTCCATGCCAACTATTACATCAAAACTCCCTAACTCTACTGGTATCAAATCAATCTTAAATATTTCGCTACCCAGTTTAATTTCTCGATTCCGGCATATATAATTTGCTGAAATTAATTTACCGTTTGCTAATTCGAGTAAAAATTTACTATCCAATGGCGTCAATGGACAACTTAATTTAGCACAAAAATCTCTACTCATATAGCTCCTATCCGCACCCGAATCAAATAAAACGTAAGCAGATTTATTGTCAATAAGAAACATACCCGTAACAAGCTCCGGGTCAGCCTGTGCCTCTGCATTAATATTGAAAACTCTTCCGCGGCCTTGTCCACTCGTGTTCTCCTGGTTCGGGTAATTTCTAATAATGTGGCCCGGTTATCCACATTTATAACAAACTACATTGGCATAATTTGCTTCGACACTACTTACTCCGCCATTACTCGTTCTGACACCATTTGTTCCTTTCGTTCTGTTAACTCCTGGTCCGTAGACCTCACACTTCGCCGCGCTATGACCATTTCTTTTACACTTGTTGCAAAATTTGGTGCAAAACCCCGAGTGATACTTTTCACACCTTTGGCATAGCTGCTTCTGATTGTTGTTGTTGTTACGGTTGTTATTGTTGTTGGGATGATTGTTGTAGTTGTTGTTGTTGTTGTTGTTGTTGTTGTGCCGTTTGTTGTAGTTGCGATTGTTGGGATAGTTGTTGTTGTTTTGGTGAATCTTATCACCGTTTTCCTCCCACTTTCTTTTGACTAACTTCACGTTGGCCTCTTCGGTCGCCTGTTCTTTAATTCTTCCCTCAATCTGGTTTACTAGTTTGTGAGCCATTCTACATGCCTTTTGTATGGAGGCAGGCTCGTGTGAACTTATATCTTCTTGTATTCTCTCCGGTAACCCTTTCACAAACGCGTCGATCTTCTCTTCCTCATCTTCGAATGCTCTCGGACACAATAGGCACAATTCTGTGAATCGTCTTTCGTACGAAGTAATATCAAATCCCTGTGTTCGTAACCCTCTAAGTTCTGACTTGAACTTATTGACCTCGGTTCTGGGATGGTACTTCTCGTTAATCAAGTGCTTGAATGCTGACCACGGTAGCGCGTAAGCAGCATCTTGTCCCACTTGCTCTAGATAGGTATTCCACCATGTTAACGTAATACCTGTGAAGGTATGCGTAGCGTACTTCACTTTGTCTCCTTCAGCACACTTACTTATGGCAAACACTGATTCAACTTTCTCGGTCCACCGTTTCAATCCGATTGGTCCTTCGGTCCCATCAAATTCTGAAGGTTTGCAGGCAGTGAATTCCTTATAGGAGCATCCTACACGATTTCTTGCGCCGTTAGCTGTATTGCTAGATTCAGAGTTATTATTGGTATGTAGCACGGCCTGTACTGTGGCTATGTTTTAAGCAAGAAAGGCACGAAATTCCTCTTCGCTCATATTCAAGGTGTGTCGAGTAGTCGGTGCCATTTCCTTCAAAATAGTCAAATGAAACAATTTAATCATACAGAATATTAAGAGTAGTCAATAGTATCTCGTAGCATAATATGAACTCATTTATAAAAGCTTTTTCTTCATATTAGTGTTTTATAATTTTAAATTCGGGTACTACCTACCCTTTAAGTTAATACTTAGTAGCTAATATACAATTCAACTACTACAATTCCATATGAAAAACTGATTATAATAATATATCACATACAAATATTCTTCAAACTTACAACTTTGCTATATTACATATAACATGAAATATAGTACACTATGATACAGGACAGTTTTGAAGATAAATCTAGTTAATACGCAAGTTGTTTAGCAAAGGAAATAAAGACACGTAATTCATAAGTCCAGAAACAAGTCATGCATTCTGGTTTTACTAAGACGACTTCCCATCCTTGGTCTTGTGGAAAATAACTGTTATGACCATTAGCTAGACAGCATGTTGTAATGTCGTCAAAAGGACGAGGGGTTCGTAATGTCCAACAGCCCCGTAATAATCTAAAAACCTTGTTTCTCACCCCAACTACTGAATCCGTCACTTGTGGGAAAGTTTTATTTAAAAGCTGCAATCCGATGTTCTTTTTCTCACTTTGGTAAGAAGCGAACATCACTAACCTGTAAGCATAACATGCTTCTTTATGTTGCATGTTATAAGCTCTTTCTAATTCACGAAATCCTATGTTGGGATATGTTAAGTCAAAATAGGTTCTTAACCCGTAGCGTAAAATTGCATTTGGGTTCCCCGTATTTAACGCTTTAAAGAAAACACGGCGTAACTTAAAGTCTCCCCAATGTGATATACCCCACCTATCAAAGGAAAACCTTTTATAAACTAAGGCATTTTTGGAAAGTCTTTCAAATGTTTGACAAGTTAATTTCGCCATAACTAAATGTGCTGATGAATTCTGACAGACTCTAGACAAGATTTCCTCAATCATATCCTCTGGTAGGTCTTCTAAAATATTCGGTTGTCTACCCTTAACGTCCATTTTGTTTTATACTTTAAAATAGATAAGGATTAGATTCGTAATAACAAACAATACAACAATTTTTACATAGAACATAAAAGTACAAGCACACTATAATACATTTATTACACAACATGCTCACACCCCTTTAATATGAATCACTGGTTTCTTCTTCTTCGGACTTGGTTCTTTTTCCTAATCTTCTAGGGATATATGATGTTCCTCTAATACGAGTCGTCATTTTCCACATTGGTTTAGAGGTTCCCGGGTTATTGTCACGATATTGAAAATATGAGTGTTGACGGTACATATAAAGTTCATCGGGGTCGAAATCAGATTTCTCTATTTTGATGCCTTTTCCCTTATTATTTTCTTTTGCCTCATTAAATTGGGTCGGGGTAATTTCTATAACATCATCGGAATCCTTATCAGGATCCGATTCATCGAAAAATTGGTAACACCATTGACCATTATTAACTTTGGTCCATTGGTTGAGGATTTTCTTTTATTTGACCGGTTTTCTGTAGTTCCTACTATTCCCCCCTCCGGAACCTCTTCTTCTTCCGGTTCCTCTTCTTCTGGTTCCTCTTCTTCCGGTTCCTCTTCTTCCGGTTCCTCTTCTTTCGGTTCTTCGGGAACTTGTGAATCTTGCCAATATATATTCTACTCTTCGTTATTATTAGGTGAGTCAATGGGATTTGTGCTAGAGGTTGACATCTATCACACAATATCAAACATGTTAAGAGATTAATATATCACATAATATTTACATGTTAATAATATATATTTTCCAACAAAAATGTTAAGCAATCATTTTTAAAGAAAACACGGTCGAAGTCCAGACTCACTAATTCATCCTAACAAACTCTATAAGACGCACTAATGCAAATTTTCTAGTTCTCTAAGACCAACGCTCGGATACCAACTGAAATGTCCCGTTCATATTGATTATAAACGTTCCATATTAATTGATTTCGTTGCGAGATTTTGACCTCTATATGAGACGTTTTTCAAAGACTGCATTCATTTTTAAAACAACCATAACCTTTATTTTATCAATAAAGGTTTTAAAAGCATTACGTAGATTATCAAATAATGATAATCTAAAATATACTGTTTACACATGACCATTACATAATGGTTTACAATAGAAATATATTACATCGACATATGTTTCTTGAATGCAGTTTTTACACAATATCATACAAACATGGACTCGAAATCTTGTCCTTATTTTAGTATGCAACATCGGAAGCTCTTAGTATTCACCTGAGAATAAACATGTTTTAAACGTCAACAAAAATGTTGGTGAGTTATAGGTTTAACCTATATATATATATATCAAATCGTAATAATAGACCACAAGATTTCATATTTCAATACACATCCCATACATAGAGATAAAAATCATTCATATGGTGAACACCTGGTAACCGACATTAACAAGATGCATATATAAGAATATCCCCATCATTCCGGGACACCCTTCGGATATGATATAAATTTCGAAGTACTAAAGCATCCAGTACTTTTGATGGGGTTTGTTAGGCCCAATAGATCTATCTTTAGGGTTCGCGTCAATTAGGGTGTCTGTTCCCTAATTCTTAGATTATGAGACTTAATAAAAAGGGGCATATTCGATTTTGATAATTCAACCATAGAATGTAGTTTCACGTACTTGTGTCTATTTTGTAAATCATTTATAAAACCTGCATGTATTCTCATCCCAAAAATATTAGATTTTAAAAGTGGGACTATAACTCACTTTCACAGATATTTCCTTCCTCAGAAATAAGACTTTGAAATGTCCCGTTCTTATTGATTAAAAACGTTCCATATTAATTGATTTCGTTGCGAGGTTTTGACCTCTATATGAGACGTTTTTCAAAGACTGCATTCATTTTAAAACAAATCATAACCTTTATTTCATCAATAAAAGTTTAAAAAGCTTTACGTAGATTATCAAATAATGATAATCTAAAATATCCTGTTTACATACGACTATTACATAATGGTTTACAATACAAATATGTTACAACGAAATAAGTTTCTTGAATGCAGTTTTTACACAATATCATACAGGCATGGACTCCAAATCTTGTCCTTAATTAAGTATGCGACACGGAAGCTCTTAATAATCACCTGAGAATAAACATGCTTAAAATGTCAACAAAAAATGTTGGTAAGTTATAGGTTTAACCTATATATATCAAATCGTAACAATAGACCACAAGATTTCATATTTCAATATACATCCCATACACAGAGATAAAATCATTCATATGGTGAACACCTGGTAACTGACATTAACAAGATGCATATATAAGAATATCCCCATCATTCCGGGACACCCTTCGGATATGATATAAATTTCGAAGTACTAAAGCATCCGGTACTTTGGATGGGGTTTGTTAGGCCCAATAGATCTATCTTTAGGATTCGCGTCAATTAGGGTGTCTGTTCCCTAATTCTTAGATTACCAGACTTAATAAAAAGGGGCATATTCGATTTCGATAATTCAACCATAGAATGTAGTTTCACGTACTTGTGTCTATTTTGTAAATCATTTATAAAACCTGCATGTATTCTCATCCCAAAAATATTAGATTTTAAAAGTGAGACTATAACTCACTTTCACAGATTTTTACTTCGTCGGGAAGTAAGACTTGGCCACTGGTCGATTCACGAACCTATAACAAATATGTACATATATATCAAAGTATGTTCAAAATATATTTACAACACTTTTAATACATTTTGATGTTTTAAGTTCATTAAGTCAGCTGTCCTCGTTAGTAACCTACAACTAGTTGTCCAAAGTTAGATGTTCAGAAAAAATTGATATATATTATCTTGAATCAATCCACGACCCAGTGTATACACGTCTCAGGCTAGATCACAACTCAAAGTATATATATTTTTGGAATCAACCTCAACCCTGTATAGCTAACTCCCACATTACTGCATATAGAGTGTCTATGGTTGTTCCAAATAATATATACACATGGGTCGATATGATATGTCAAAATATTTGCATACGTGTCTATGGTATCCTAAGATTACATAATATATTAGAATACATGTATAATACAATATAAGTTAGCTAGGATATGATTAATATAGATTTGTTACCAATTTTCACGTAGCTACAACAAGAAAAATTATCCAATGTTGTTTTACCCATAACTTCTTCGTTTTAAATCCGTTTTGAGTGAATCAAATTGCTATGGTTTCATATTAAACTCTATTTTATGAATCAAAACAGAAAAAGTATAGGTTTATAGTCAGAAATATAAGTTACAAGTCGTTTTTGTAAGGGGTAGTCATTATCCAGTCTTGATGACCATTTTGAAAAACATACTTCCACTTTGAGTTTAACCATGATTTTTGGATATAGTTTCATGTTCATAAGAAAAATCATTTTCCCAGAAGAACAACTTTCAAATCAAAGTTTATCATAGTTTTTAACTAACTAACCCAAAACAGCCCGCGGTGTTACTACGACGGCGTAAATCCGGTTTTACGGTGTTTTTCGTGTTTCCAGGTTTTAAATCATTAAGTTAGCATATCATATAGATATAGAACATGTGTTTAGTTGATTTTAAAAGTCAAGTTAGAAGGATTAACTTTTGTTTGCGAACAAGTTTAGAATTAACTAAACTATGTTCTAGTGATTACAAGGTTAAACCTTCGAATAAGATAGCTTTATATGTATGAATCGAATGATGTTATGAACATCATTACTACCTCAAGTTTTCTGGATAAAGCTACTAGAAATGAAAAAAATAGATCTAGCTTCAAAGGATCCTTGGATGGCTTGAAAGTTCTTGAAGCAGAATCATGACACGAAAACAGTTAAAGTAAGATTTTCACTCGAAATAAGTTTGTTATAGTTATAGAAATTTAATCAAAGTTTGAATATGAGTATTACCTTGTATTAGAAATATATCTTACTGTAAATAAGAAAGATTTCTTGAGGTTGGATGATCAATCTACAAGATTGGAAGTAAGCTAGTAAACTTGGAAGTATTCTTGATTTTATGAAACTAGAACTTGTAGAATTTATGAAGAACACTTAGAACTTGAAGATAGAACTTGAGAGAGATCAATTAGATGAATAAAATTGAAGAATGAAAGTGTTTGTAGGTGTTTTTGGTCGTTGGTGTATGGATTAAATATAAAGGATATGTAATTTTGTTTTCATGTAAATAAGTCATGAATGATTACTCATATTTTTGTAATTTTATGAGATATTTCATGCTAGTTGCCAAATGATGGTTCCAACATGTGTTAGGTGACTCACATAGGCAGCTAAGAGCTGATCATTGGAGTATATATACCAATAGTACATACATCTAAAAGCTGTGTATTGTACGAGTACGAATACGGGTGCATACAAGTAGAATTGTTGATGAAACTGAACGAGGATGTAATTGTAAGCATTTTTGTTAAGTAGAAGTATTTTGATAAGTGTCTTGAAGTCTTTCAAAAGTGTATGAATACATATTAAAACACTACATGTATATACATTTTAACTGAGTCGTTAAGTCATCGTTAGTCGTTACATGTAAGTGTTGTTTTGAAACCTTTAGGTTAACGATCTTGTTAAATGTTGTTAACCCAATGTTTATAATATCAAATGAGATTTTAAATTATTATATTATCATGATATTTTGATGTACGAATATCTTTTAATATGATATATATACATTAAATGTCGTTACAACGATAATCGTTACATATATGTCACGTTTCAAAATCATTAAGTTAGTAGTCTTGTTTTTACATATGTAGTTCATTATTAATATACTTAATGATATTTTTACTTATCATAATATCATGTTAACTATATATATAACCATATATATGTCATCATATAGTTTTTACAAGTTTTAACGTTCGTGAATCACCGGTCAACTTGGGTGGTCAATTGTCTATATGAAACCTATTTCAATTAATCAAGTCTTAACAAGTTTGATTGCTTAACATGTTGGAAACACTTAATCATGTAAATAACAATTTCATTTAATATATATATAAACATGGAAAAGTTCGGGTCACTACAGTACCTACCAGTTAAATAAATTTCGTCCCGAAATTTTAAGCAGTTGGAGGTGTTGACGTATCTTCTGGAAATAAA
This sequence comes from Rutidosis leptorrhynchoides, assembly GCF_046630445.1. Classification (NCBI taxonomy): domain Eukaryota; kingdom Viridiplantae; phylum Streptophyta; class Magnoliopsida; order Asterales; family Asteraceae; genus Rutidosis; species Rutidosis leptorrhynchoides. The sequence continues at coordinate 199,486,343 of NC_092339.1, forward strand.
TGCGGGTATTTCTTCTTCATCTGATCTTCTGGTTCTCAGGTGAACTCGGTTCCTCTACGAGCATTTCATTGAACCTTAACAATTGGTATCTTGTTTTGCTTAAGTCTTTTAACCTCACGATCCATTATTTCGACGGGTTCTTCGATGAATTGAAGTTTTTCATTGATTTGGATTTCATCTAACGGAATAGTGAGATCTTCTTTAGCAAAACATTTCTTCAAATTCGAGACGTGGAAAGTGTTATGTACAGCCGCGAGTTGTTGAGGTAACTCAAGTCAGTAAGCTACTGGTCCGACACGATCAATAATCTTGAATGGTCCGATATACCTTGGATTTAATTTCCCTCGTTTACCAAATCGAACAACGCCTTTCCAAGGTGCAACTTTAAGCATGACCATCTCTCCAATTTCAAATTCTATATCTTTTCTTTTAATGTCAGCGTAGCTCTTTTGTCAACTTTGGGCGGTTTTCAACCGTTGTTGAATTTGGATGATCTTCTCGGTAGTTTTTTGTATTATCTCCGGACCCGTAATCTGTCTATCCCCCACTTCTGAAAGGACCCGTCCTAATCCATCTGGATGAAGTCACCAACATCTGGTTCAATTGCGATGATCGACTCCAAATAATGTCTTTAAAATGAGCAAATACACAGCGGAATGTTTCTTTCATACCTGAGAATAAACATGCCTTCAAGTGTCAACCAAAAGGTTGGTGAGTTCATTAGTTTAACATAAATAATCATTTCATAATTTTAATAGACCACAAGATTTCATAATTCCATTTCTCATAACAAACGTCCCATGCATAGAGACAAAAATATCATTCATATGGATTGAACACCTGGTAACCGACATTCACAATATGCATATAAGAATATCCCGATCATTCCGGGATCCTCCTTCGGACATGATATAAATTTCGAAGTACTAAAGCATCCGGTACATTGGATGGGGCTTGTTGAGCCCGATAGATCTATCTTTAGAGTTCGCGTCAATTAGGGTGTCTGTTCCCTAATTCTTAGATTACCAGACTAAATAAAAAGGGGCATATTCAATTTCGATATTTCAACCATATAATGTAGTTTCGATTACTTGTGTCTATTTCGTAAAACAGTTATAAAAGCAGCGCATGTATTCTCAGTCTCAAAAATATATATTGTAAAAGCATTTAAAAAGTGAGCAAATGAAACTCACCATACTGTATTTTGTAGTAAAAATACATATGACGTCATTTAACAATTGTAGGGTTGGCATCGGATTCACGAACCTATATAATTTATAAATATATATCAACACATAATCGTAAACGAATAAGTTTATATATATAACCTATTAATGATGTTATTTTTACTATTTTTATTTATTTATTAATAATATACTTATTTTAGTAATAACTTTATTAGTGATCGAGACATTGATATTACTAATAATACTTGTAAAATTATTAATTTTACAGTCGATGATAGTTATGATAGTAATTTTAATGATTACAGTATTAATAATAATAATTATAATATTTATAATAATAATCCTTTCACTATTAGTAGTAATAATAATATTAACACTAATAACAATACTTATGTTGATTATAATCCTAGTCTTCCTGTTTAATCTCTAAACTAAAAACTAAAGCTCCTATAACATCAATTTGTAATTCTAGTCATAATAATAATAATAATAATAATAGTAATATTTATATTAATAGAAATCATAAATATATTTATTTTACTACTAATGAGAATAATGATAATGAGTTAAATATCAATAATACTAGCAATAAATAATGATGATGAAAATAATAATTTTGATATTTACTACTTAATACTTAATAATAATAATAATAGTAATAAAAATCTTATTACTAATGATGATATTAATAATAATAGTAATTAATAATAATACTATTAATGATACATTATATGTAATAACAATAATAATAATAAATGAACTAAAACTTATGATAGTAATTATACTAACAATGATAATTATAATACAAGTAATACTATCAAGAATTTAATAATAATAATAATAATAATAATAATAATAATAATAATAATAATAATAATAATAATAATAATAATAATAATAATAATAATAATAATAATAATAATAATAATAATAATGGAAATGAGAATAAAAAGTATGCCCTAAAAAGAAATGCACCCAACGGGACTCGAACCCAAGACCTCTCGACACCCAACACCCTTCTTAACCGTTACTCCAACTCTGTCTTTCTGTTTAATATCAAACATTAATGTACTTAACATATAATATTTCTGCTTTGTATTTCTTTTTCTTCATCCTTTATACACGAACCAAGATCAAACAAATTTGGTAACAGCGTAATATTAACTGATTTAAAACTTTTAAACAAAATATATTCAACCTATATAACACTTTGAATCACTTGAAAACGAAAAAAAATATAAAACAAAAAAAATTCTGCTGCCTCTGCAGCCGTCGAAGAACAACAAAAACAATTAATGGGATTTTGATTTTTCGAACGTTATAGCCAAAGGTTATAACACGAATTATGTTTTAAAATACTCCTAGAAACTTTTAAAATCCTTAATTGAACCAAATTCTTTACAGAATACCCGAATTTCTTGATAATCAAATCTGTTGACTTTTATTTTCATAACTTTGACTCAAAAATTCATCCTTGATATTGCAAATTGATACATGTAAATTTGCAGACAGAATCACCATTTGATTTAAAACCTTTCTGCACTTCTAGATTTTGGTTTTTGATTCGAAATCGAGTTATGAAAAAAAACAAATTTACGAACAGAGTTAAAGAGAAAAGAAAAAAATAAATAAATAATTTTGTTTGAATTACCAGTTAGAATCTGATTGAAATAGCGGTGATTGATAAGAAGAGTGAAAAGTCGATTGAATTCTATCACCAACTTGATAATACCGAGCGTTATACAGAACTGAAGGAATCCACTGTTTTCATCAGACAAAGAAAAAAAACAAAAGAATAAAAAGGTGATAGTAACATGTAACAACTTTTGATATTTACATAAAAAAAATCGTTTAAAAATAAGTATAATAATAATATTAATATTATTAATATAAATATAAATATTAATAATAATAATCATAGAAATATTAATATTACTAATACTAATAATAATAATAATAATAATAATAATAATAATAATATAAGTAATAATAATATAATGATCAAAAAATAAAGATTTTTAATAATAATTAAAATAATACCAATAATACTTTTAATACTATTATTTATAATAATATTAGTTATTATTAATGATAATAATAATGCTGGTTATAATATAACAATTTATACAAAACAAATTTTATATATATTTATCTCACATTAGGATTAATAATATTAATTATACTAATATTGATATTAATAGTAATAATAAAAGTATTAATAACATTACTTTAACAATTATATTTTTAACTTGCATTTAGTATGTAATAGTGAAACTTTATATATATATATATATATATATATATATATATATATATATATATATATATATATATATATATATATATATATATATATATATATATATATATTCTAATATACATATCATAATATTTATTTATAGAAATCATATTCATTTATATATAAAGTTTCATTTTATTTTTTTTATTTTTTATTTTTTTATTTTTTTATACTATACATATCTGTTTATACATCTGTATTAATATATATGTATTTACATTATATAATTACTCTTATTAATTAGTAACTATAATTATAATAATAATACACTTAATATTATAAATAATAATATTATTTATCTTATAATACTAATTATAATGTTATAACAAATTATATATATCAATTTCGTACCTATAGATTATATATTTAAGATAATATTAATATCACTAGTATTGACAGTAATATTAGAAGTAATAACAATATTATTTTAACAACTATAGGTATACTTGTATTATATATATATATATATATATATATATATATATATATATATATATATATATATATATATATATATGTATGTATTATTATTTATGTAATATTTATTATTCATATATTATATTATATAATAACTTTTATTGATTAGTTATTAATATATATATATATTACAATATATTAGATATCATATATATATATATATATATATATATATATATATATATATATATATATATATATATATATATATATATATTTATATATAGATTCACTTCTCATACATACTTAATGATTCAGTTTTATCATTTTACCTTTTTAACTCATGTGATTATATTTTATTAACTCAAACTATTATATATATATATATATATATATATATATATATATATATATATATATATATATATATATATATATATATATATATATATATATATATATATGCAAATGTTCGTGAATCATCAAGGATGGTCAAAGGGTAATTGATTATATGAATAAAATTCTAAAAACTTTAAGACCCAACCTTACATACTTTGCTTATCGTGTCAGAAATATATAAAGATTAAGTTTAAATTTGGTCAGAAATTCCCGGGTCTTCACAGTACCTACCCGTTAAAGAAATTTCGTCCCGAAATTTGAGTGGGATAGTCATGGCTAACAATAAAAATGTTTTTATGACGATTATGAGTTGGTAAATAGAGTTTTATGGATTAATATAGATAAAACGATTCGATCATTTGAAACGTACGAGTGAAGCTATCACGTAATAGTGAAATGAGAAAGACAAGTTTCATCATAACTTTTGACTAGTCATGGTTGAGTTTAGAAAATAAAGTTCGTCTTAACTTTTGACGTTGTCTTGATTGAATTCTGAAATTCAAGGAATTTAAAAGATCATCTTCGAAATCTATAAGATTTGATTCTTCGAGATTTAAGGAAATTAGGATCTCTATATTTAAATGCGATCATCTGTCTTGATTGCTCTGTCGGATATTTCCATTATAAATTTACCTTTTCTGTTCCATTAGTTTTCACCACTTCTATACTCAATTCCCAAATTCAAAAGATTTGTGAAAATGCTTAACCCTGTCCTGATCCTTGTTCTTATTCTAACTATCGTAATGATCGTTCTTATTTTCCAACTCCCACCTGAAGAATCTGTTTATTTCTATTATGCTCTAGGGATTATTGTATTTATAATCCTCCCGTATCTTTATATTGCCATACGTACTGATATCCACGGTTTGTAATTTTGGTGTTGTCATTGGGCTTTATATTTTTTCTTATATTTTGGATCTCTTTGCCTTTTTATTATCCTCTCGACCTCTAGTAAAGCGAGTAACGGTCCAGAATTCATAGATATGAATTTTGAATTGAACATAGTTAATGTTCTAAGAAAGAAATGATAATAGCACGATCTTGATTTGTCAAATTACCAGAATATCCGAGAAAGATAGAACTATCAAGAAAATATGTTCTTGATATGTTTATATATCAGATAAAATGTAAGAGTCGTGTAACATGGCACATGATGACGTTATAATTTGTGAATCATCATGTCCCATTTAGAAACTCAGCATGACTTACTGTAATATAATCGCGTTGATCAAGTGTCATTATATTATACTAACTCATGCATCCGTTCTCAACATTACTTCTACAACATTCGTATTTTAAGCTTGAAAGTTTACAGAATATAGAAACTAACAGTTTCTATATGATGTAACACTGATAGTATGAAGAGATTAATGATTTTAGATAAGAATAGTTATAAAAATATCTTCAGAAATATGGAGGGTATTTATAATGAAAGATATGATAATATCTCAGAATATCTAAGATCAGAGGATGATAGAAAACTATTGTCTGCAAGGGTTTAGAGTAAGGAACAAGATATTCACTAAAGACTTTAGCAGACATTGAATCATTTGGATTCTTTGAAGTCAAACTTATTCTTTGTGATTTGTCCACGACTTTCTTCATAGTTTCGCATAATCTGCTTTTCGGTACTAAATTCTCTATTGAATGTTTCCAATATATGATACACAGGAAGCACGAAGAGGTATATAATTTCGGACGAGAATATTTATGAAAATATCCTCAGAAATATCGAAGATATTGATGATGATATTTTGGAATTTCTATGTTCGATGGTTGATGGAGAAAGATTTTCCGCAAGATTTTAACATGACCTCGGAGCAAGATAATCTCTAAAGATTTCAACGGATCCAGAGTTACCTGGATTCTTTGAATATAGGGTATGGTCCTTGTATTTGTCCTTGGTCTCCTTCGTGGTTAGCTCAATCTGTTTTCCAGTTCCAACTATTATGAGTTTTTCTAACATATTATTCTTTATCATCAAACTTCTGATGATTAAGGTCGTTTACAGTTGTCTACGGTTTCTGCTGCTTCATTCAGCTTTTTCAACATTTAGAGTATTGATTTGTGACTGAGTGCTTTTCAGAAATTTCAGAATGAGAGATCATAATTCTAAGAGATAAATGTCATACATATAACTGTTGATGTAAATATGCTGTGAGTTTTCAAAGTACTGATTGTTGATTCTTGTAATTGTTATGGTAGTTATCGTTACAAGATGCGGATGAGTACATGACGAGACTTCAATAGATAAATATAGTGATTTGTCGGAGGGATTTAAACTAAGGAGCAACGAGGTTACTGGTACGTCTGCCGGTAATATGATGGAATATAAAAGGTTCCCCGGTACAATAAAAGAGCACGCATATATATCAAGGTTATAATAAGGTTGTTTCGAACGAAAATTGAAGTTGATTTGCTGGAGCTGTGACAAAATTGACTAATTTGGAAAGAGATTGCAAAGTTATTTTCGATAATAATAACGCTAAAGGAATTAGCACAGCTACGCGTTAAACGTTTACTCAGTTTCCGAGAATTTTTCAGGTGCATACTATATGCATAAACCTTTCCTTCCGTAGATGAAGTACGGTTGGTTCATCCTCTCGATTGAGGTGTTTTCAAGAATCATGAGAAGTTTGAACGTAGGTTGTAATCGTCAAGATACAAATGAGGTTTAAAAATAAAATCAAGTGGCAAACTTGAAGAATTGTTTAGTTTTATATGTTATAATCAGTATTTTAATTCATTTTAATTTTCCAATATTATTCGTCCACAGTCGATAGTCTACAGTTAACAGTCCAATAATTTATATACAGTTTAATATATAATATTCGAATTAATTAATACGTATCGTGACCCGTGTACATGTCTCAGACTCGATCACAACTCAAACTATATATATTATTTGAGAATCAACCTCAACCCTGTATAGAGAACTCGATCATTACTACATATAAAGTGTCTATGGTGATTCTAAATAATATATATAGATGCGTCGATATGATATGTCAAAACTTTGTATACGTGTCCCGATATTTAAAGTGCGTAAAATAAATAACAGAAATTAAATGACGATAAATAAAGTGCGTAAAGTAAATAACAAAAATTAAATGACGATAAATAAAGTGCGTAAAGTAAATAACAGAAATTAAATGACGATAAATAAAGTGCGTAAAGTAAATAACAGAAATTAAATGACGATAAATAAAGTGCGTAAAGTAAATAACAGAAATTAAATGACGATAAATAAAGTGCGTAAAGTAAATAACAGAAATTAAATGACGATAAATAAAATTGCGAGAATGTAAATTGCGATAATTAAATTGTGATAAATAAAATATAATCAGTTAGCTAGGAATAATTAGCTAGGAACAGTTAGTGTGGATTCTTAACAAAATTTCTCATAGTCAATTTGTTTGTTTCTAACAAATTTTATTTTGTCAAATATTTTCTTCATTATGCCACTTGTTGGATTCTGATAAATCAAAATTCCAATATGAAATTGGATGAATATGGTTATTCTGTGGTGAACGGATTTGTATATCGGTGGATATAAGTAGGATAGTAAATGACTGTTGAATCAGATTCGAAGAATGTACAATGTAACTTATTAATGTGAAATCTAAATATTCCTCAGGTATTACCTACCCGTTAAAATATTTTCACCATTAACAGTTTGTACGAAATTTTTTTTTTTTAATTACAATCTTTATGAAAATATACTTACATATATATTTTCTTCAGATGAAATCATGGATTTAATGAGTCAATATGATATTAAACTCATTTGATTTACCGTTAGAACAAGAATATATAATCTCTAGAACATTAGAGATTACATAATCGTCATGTCGTACAAAGATAAATGATGTAAAACGTCATGTAGAACGATGATTATACTCGAAGTATAGAATGAGATGTTGAGACATGTGATGTTGAGACTTGGGTTGTTGGTGGTACTATTGGTGTCGGTGATGTTGCTGAAGCTGGTAAGTTTTGCACCATGTTTTCTAAATTGATTACTTGAGCGCGAAGCTCGTTGACTTCTTCTATTATTCCGGGATAATTGTCGGTCGAAAAGAACGGATGAATAAGGTTTAGAATTTTTGATAAAATATAATCGTGGCGAGATACTCTAGAAATGAGTGTGAAAATGGTGTTTCGAATAGGTTTGCTGGTAAATGCTTCATGTTCATCGCCAAGAGGTAAATTCGGCTGGTGGAAGGAATCGCCTTCTTTGCGCCTCCATTGATTGAGTCGATCACTAACTCATTATATGAATTGGGGATGGATGATTGGTTGATTCATTCTGGCGACGCTTCTTTCGGAGCTTAGGTGAACGTCCATGTCGGAATAGCTGTCGGAATAACTATTGGAATAGTTATCGGAATTCGAGGGACTCGAACTGGTTGAAGGATTCATCCCGTACGATTAGATGAAGGATTTTAGATAAGAAATAGATTATAGGATGTAGATTAGTACCCTGTAAAACATAATTTATATATGCATATATAATACTAAAATCCCATAAGTTACGGAGGAATCTACGAAAGCTGTCAGGCAAAGGTAATAATAACAGATACGCTAAGATATGAATTTTGTCTATACACTAATCTTGCAATCAATGCAATAAGATGTGTCTAGGCAAAGGATGATAAGCAAGTGATTCTCTAAGAATGATAAGCAGGTAATTTTCGACACGAAATGATAAGCAAAACTTTTGACATGCAGACACGGTCGAAGTCCAGACTCACTAATGCATCCTAACGACTATCAGTTAGACACACTCATACAAGACCCGGTTCGCTAAGACCACCGCTCTGATACCAACTGAAAGGACCCGTCCTAATCCATCTGGATGAAGTCACCAACATCTGGTTCCATTGCGATGATCGACTCCAAATAATGTCTTTAAAATGAGAAAATGCACAGCGGAATGTTTATTTCATACCTGAGAATAAACATGCTTTCAAGTGTTAACCAAAAGGTTAGTGAGTTCATTAGTTTAACATAAATAATCATTTCATAATTTTAATAGACCACAAGATTTCATACTTCCATTTCTCATAACAAACGTCCCATGCATAGAGACAAAAATATCATTCATATGGATTGAACACCTGGTAACCGACATTCACAATATGCATATAAGAATATCCCCATCATTCCGGGATCCTCCTTCGGACATGATATAAATTTTGAAGTACTAAAGTATCCGGTACTTTGGATGGGGCTTGTTGGGCCCGATAGATCTATCTTTAGAGTTCGCGTCAATTAGGGTGTCTGTTCCCTAATTCTTAGATTACCAGACTAAATAAAAAGGGGCATATTCGATTTCGACAATTTAACCATATAATGTAGTTTCGATTACTTGTGTCTATTTCGTAAAACAGTTATAAAAGCAGCGCATGTATTCTCAGTTCCAAAAATATATATTGTAAAAGCATTTAAAAAGGGAGCAAATGAAACTCACCATACTATATTTTGTAGTAAAAATACATATGACGTCATTTAACAATTGTAGGGTTGGCATCGGATTCACGAACCTATATAATTTATAAATATATATCAACACATAATCGTAAACGAATAAGTTTATATATATAACCTATTAATGATGTTATTTTTATTATTATTTTTTATTAATAATATACTTATTTTAGTAATAACTTTATTAGTGATAGAGACATTGATATTACTAATAATACTTGTAAAAGTATTAATTTTACAGTCGATGATAGTTATGATAGTAATTTTAATGATAACAGTAATAATAATAATAGTAATTATAAAATTTATAATAATAATCCTTTCACTATTAGTAGTAATAATAATATTAACACTAATAACAATACTTATGTTGATTATAATCCTAGTCTTCCTGTTTAATCTCTAAACTAAAAACTAAAGCTCCTATAACATCAATTTGTAATTCTAGTCATAATAATAATAATAATAGTAATATTTATATTAATAGAAATCATAAATATATTTATTTTACTACTAATGAGAATAATGATAATGAGTTAAATATCAATAATACTAGTAATAAATAATGATGATGAAAATAATAATTTTGATATTTACTACTTAATACTTAATAATAATAATAATAGTACTAAAAATCTTATTACTAATGATGATATTAATAATAATACTAATTATTAATAATAATACTATTAATGATACATTATATGTAATAACAATAATAATAATAATTGAACTAAAACTTATGATAGTAATTATACTAACAATGATAATTATAATACAAGTAATACTATTAAGAATTAATAATAATAATAATAATAATAATAATAATAATAATAATAATAATAATAATAATAATAATAATAATAATAATAATAATAATAATAATAATAATGGAAATGAGAATAAAAAGTATACCCTAAAAAGAAATGCACCCAACGGGACTTGAACCCAAGACCTCTCGACACCCGACACCCTTCTTAACTGTTCCTCCAACTATGTCTTTCTGTTTAATAGCAAACATTAATGTACTTAACATATAATATTTCTGCTTTGTATTTCTTCTTCTTCATCCTTTATACACGAACCAAGATCAAACAAATTTGGTAATAGCGTAATATTAACTGATTTAAAACTTTTAAACAAAATATATTCAACCTATATAACACTTTGAATCACTTGAAAATGAAAAAAAATATAAAACAAAAAAAATTCTGCTGCCTCTGCAGCCGTCGAAGAACAACAAAAACAATTAATGGGATTTTGATTTTTCGAACGTTATAGCCAAAGGTTATAACATGAATTATGTTTTAAAATACTCCTAGAAACTTTTAAAATCCTTAATTGAACCAAATTCTTTACAGAATACCCGAATTTATTGATAATCAAATCTGTTGACTTTTATTTTCATAACTTTGACTCGAAAATTCATCCTTGATATTGCAAATTGATACCTGTAAATTTGTAGACAGAATCACCATTTGATTTAAAACCTTTCTGCATTTCTAGATTTTGGTTTTTGATTCGAAATCGAGTTATGAAAAAAACAAATTTACGAACAGAGTTAAAGAGAAAATAAATAAATAAGAAAATAATTTTGTTTGAATTACCAGTTAGAATCTGATTGAAATATTGGTGATTGATAAGAAGAGTGAAAAGTCGATTGAATTCTATCACCAACTTGATAATACCGAGCGTTATACAGAACTGAAGGAATCTACGGTTTTCATCAAACAAAGAAAAAAAAAACAAAAGAATAAAAAGGTGATAGTAACATGTAACAAATTTTGATTTTACATAAAAAAAATTTCGTTTAAAAATAAGTATAATAATAATATTAATATTATTAATATAAATATAAATATTAATAATAATAATCATAGAAATATTAATATTACTAATACTAATAATAATAATATAAGTAATAATAATATAATGATCACAAAATAAATATTTTTAATAATAATTAAAATAATACCAATAATACTTTTAATACTATTATTTATATTAATATTAGTTATTACTAATGATAATAATAATGCTGGTTATAATATAATAATTTATACAAAAAATTTTATATATATTTATCTCACATTAGGATTAATAATATTAATTATACTAATATTGATATTAATAGTAATAATAAAATTATTAATAACATTACTCTAACAATTATATTTTTAACTTGCATTTAGTATGTAATAGTGAAACTTTATATATATATATATATATATATTCTAATATACATATCATAATATTTATTTATAGAAATCATATTCATTTATATATAAAGTTTCATTTTATTTTATTTTTTATTTATTTTTTATTTTTTATTTTTTTTATACTATACATATCTGTTTATACATCTGTATTAATATATATGTATTTACATTATATAATTACTCTTATTAATTAGTAACTATAATTATTATAATAATACACTTAATATTATAAATAATAATATTATTTATCTTATAATACTAATTATAATGTTATAACAAATTATATATATCAATTTCGTACCTATAGATTATATATTTAAGATAATATTAATATCACTAGTATTGACAGTAATATTAGAAGTAATAACAATATTATTTTAACAACTATAGGTATACTTGTATTATATATATATATATATATATATATATATATATATATATATATATATATATATATATATATATATGTATTATTATTTATGTAATATTTATTATTCATATATTATATTATATAATAACTTTTATTGATTAGTTATTAATATATATATATTACAATATATTAGATATCATATATATATATATATATATATATATATATATATATATATATATATATATATATATATATATATAGATTCACTTCTCATACATACTTAATGATTCAGTTTTATCATTTTACCTTTTTAACTCATGTGATTATATTTTATTAACTCAAACTATTATATACATATATATATATATATATATATATATATATATATATATATATATATATATATATATATATATATATATATATATGCAAATGTTCATGAATCGTCAAGGATGGTCAAAGGGTAATTGATTATATGAATAAAATTCTAAAAACTTTAAGACCCAACCTTACATACTTTGCTTATCGTGTCGGAAATATATAAAGATTAAGTTTAAATTTGGTCAGAAATTCCCGGGTCGTCACAACTACACTGCAACAAATCGGAGACCTGCACTTTCTACCATAAAGTGCTTCAAACGGCGCCATCTCAATGCTTGAATGATAGCTGTTGTTGTAGGAAAATTCTGCTAACGGTAGATGTCGATCCCAACTGTTTTTGAAATCAATAACACATGCTCGTAGCATGTCTTCAAGTGTTTGTATCGTCCTTTCGCTCTGCCCATCAGTTTGTGGATGATAGGCAGTACTCATGTCTTGACGAGTTCCTAATGCTTGCTGTAATGTCTGCCAGAATCTTGAAATAAATCTGCCATCCCTATCAGAGATAATAGAGATTGGTATTCTATGTCTAGAGACGACTTCCTTCAAATACAGTCGTGCTAACTTCTCCATCTTGTCATCTTCTCTTATTGGCAGAAAGTGTGCTGACTTGGTGAGACGATCAACTATTACCCAAATAGTATGTATCATAACTACTTGCAGTCCTTGGCAATTTAGTAATGAAATCCATGGTAATGTTTTCCCATTTCCATTACGGGATTTCAGGTTGTTGTAGTAGACTTGATGGTTTCTGATGTTCAGCTTTGACCTTAGAACACGTCAAACATTCTCCTACATATTTAGCAATATCGGCTTTCATACCTGGCCACCAAAAATGTTTCTTAAGATCCTTGTACATCTTCCCCGTTCCAGGATGTATTGAGTATCTGGTTTTATGAGCTTCTCTAAGTACCATTTCTCTCATATCTCCAAATTTTGGTACCCAAATTCTTTCAGCCCTATACTGGGTTCCGTCTTCCCGAATATTAAGATGCTTCTCCGATCCTTTGGGTATTTCATCCTTTAAATTTCTCTCTTTTAAAACTCCTTGTTGCGCCTCCTTTATTTGAGTAGTAAGGTTAGTGTGAATCATTATATTCATAGATTTTACTCGAATGGGTTCTCTGTCCTTTCTGCTCAAGGTGTCGGCTACCACATTTGCCTTCCCCGGGTGGTAACGAATCTTAAAGTCATAATCATTCAACAATTCAATCCACCTACGCTGCCTCATATTCAGTTGTTTCTGATTAAATATGTGTTGAAGACTTTTGTAGTCGGTATATATAATACTTTTGACCCCATATGTGAAATGTCCAGTTCTTATTGATTAAAAACGTTCCATATTAATTGATTTCGTTGCGAGGTTTTGACTTCTATATGAGACGTTTTTCAAAGGCTGCATTCATTTTTAAAACAAACCATAACCTTTATTTCATAAATAAAGGTTTAAAAAGCTTTACGTAGATTATCAAATAATGATAATCTAAAATATCATGTTTACACACGACCATTACATAATGGTTTACAATACAAATATGTTACATCGAAATCAGTTTCTTGAATGCAGTTTTTACACAATATCATACAAACATGGACTCCAAATCTTGTCCTTATTTTAGTATGCAACAGCGGAAGCTCTTAGTATTTACCTGAGAATAAACATGCTTTAAACGTCAACAAAAATGTTGGTGAGTTATAGGTTTAACCTATATATATCAAATCGTAACAATAGACCACAAGATTTCATATTTCAATACACATCCCATAAATAGAGATAAAAATCATTCATATGGTGAACACCTGGTAACCGACATTAACAAGATGCATATATATAAGAATATCCCCATCATTCCGGGACACCCTTCGGATATGATATAAATTTCGAAGTACTAAAGCATCCGGTACTTTGGATGGGGTTTGTTAGGCCCAATAGATCTATCTTTAGGATTCGCGTCAATTAGGGTGTCTGTTCCCTAATTCTTAGATTACCAGACTTAATAAAAAGGGGCATATTCGATTTCGATAATTCAACCATAGAATGTAGTTTCACGTACTTGTGTCTATTTTGTAAATCATTTATAAAACCTGCATGTATTCTCATCCCAAAAATATTAGATTTTAAAAGTGGGACTATAACTCACTTTCACAGATTTTTACTTCGTCGGGAAGTAAGACTTGGCCACTGGTTGATTCACGAACCTATAACAATATATACATATATATCAAAGTATGTTCAAAATATATTTACAACACTTTTAATATATTTTGATATTTTAAGTTTATTAAGTCAGCTGTCCTAGTTAGTAACCTACAACTAGTTGTCCACAGTTAGATGTACATAAATAAATCGATAAATATTATCTTGAACCAATCCACGACCCAGTGTATACGTATCTCAGTATTGATCACAACTCAAACTATATATATTTTAGAATTAACCTCAACCCTGTATAGCTAACTCCAACATTCACATATAGAGTGTCTATGGTTGTTCCGAAATATATATAGATGTGTCGACATGATAGGTCGAAACATTGTATACGTGTCTATGGTATCTCAAGATTACATAATATATAATACAAGTTGATTAAGTTATGGTTGGAATAGATTTGTTACCAATTTTTACGTAGCTAAAATGAGAAAAATTATCCAATCTTGTTTTACCCCTAACTTCTTCATTTTAAATCCGTTTTGAGTGAATCAAATTGCTATGGTTTCATATTGAACTCTATTTTATGAATATAAACAGAAAAGTATAGGTTTATAGTCAAAAAAATAAGTTACAAGTCATTTTTGTAAAGGTAGTCATTTCAGTCGAAAGAACGACGTCTAGATGACCATTTTAGAAAACATACTTCCACTTTGAGTTTAACCATAATTTTTGGATATAGTTTCATGTTCATAATAAAAATCATTTTCTCAGAATAACAACTTTTAAATCAAAGTTTATCATAGTTTTTAATTAACTAACCCAAAACAGCCCTCGGTGTTACTACGACGGCGTAAATCCGGTTTTACGGTGTTTTTCGTGTTTCCAGGTTTTAAATCATTAAGTTAGCATATCATATAGATATAGAACATGTGTGTAGTTAATTTTAAAAGTCAAGTTAGAAGGATTAACTTTTGTTTGCGAACAAGTTTAGAATTAACTAAACTATGTTCTACTGATTACGAGTTTAAACCTTCGAATAAGATAGTTTTATATATATGAATCGAATGATGTTATGAACATAATTAATACCTCAAGTTTAGTAGGTAAACCTACTGGAAGTGACAAGAAATGATCTAGCTTCAAAGGATCTTGGATGGCTTGAAAGTTCTTGAAGTAGGATCATGACACAAAAACAAGTTCAAGTAAGATTTTTACTCGAATTAAGATAGTTTATAGTTATAGAAATTGAATCAAAGTTTGAATATGAATATTACCTTGAATAAGAAAGATAACCTACTATATATAACAAAGGTTTCTTGATCTTAGATGATTACTTGGAATGGATTAGAAAGCTTGGAAGTAAATTAGTAAACTTGAAGGGATTTTTGAAGTGTTCTTGAAGTGTTCTTCCTATGATGATTATAGCTTGATTCTTGAAGTGATTTTCGATGAATATGATGATTAACTACTGGAAAAATACGTTCATAATAGTGTGTGTGTGTTGAGAGAGAATTAGAAAGAGAATTGGAAGTGAAATGGAGTGAATGATGAGTGGTAATTGGTGAGTGGTGAGTGGGGTTAAAAGGAGTTCTAGTTAGTTGACTAGCTCATGGTAGAAGTTAAAATTGATTAGTCATACATGACATAATCAAGAGTGGAATCCCATGCTAGTTCCTATTGGTATATACTCATAGTAAGTACGTTTTGAAGCTGTGTATAATACGGGTAAGAATACGACTAGAATTCTTGATGAAAGAAAAGAATGGAAAATAACTGTAACCATTTTTGTTAAGTATGAGTGTTTTGATATATGTCTTGAAGTCTTCCAAAAGTATTTTAATACATCTAAATACACTACATGTATATACATTTTAACTGAGTCGTTAAGTCATCGTTAGTCGTTACATGTAAGTGTTGTTTTGAAACCTTTAAGTTAACGATCTCAATTAATGTTGTTAACCCATTGTTTATTATATCTAATGAGATGCTAAATTATTATATTATCATGATATTATGATATATTAATATATCTTAATATGATATATATACATTTAAATGTCGTTACAACGATAATCGTTACATATATGTCTCGTTTCAAAATCCTTAAGTTAGTAGTCTTGTTTATATGTATATAACTCATTGTTAATATACTTATAGAGATACTTACTTATCATAATCTCATGTTAACCATATGTATATCCATATATATATCCTCATGTCGTTTTTACAAGTTTTAACGTTCGTGAATCGCCGATCAACTTGGGTGGTCAATTGTCTATATGAAACATATTTCAATTAATCAAGTCTTAACAAGTTTGATTGCTTAACATGTTGGAAACATTTAATCATGTAACTATCAATCTCAATTAATATATATAAACATGGAAAAGTTCGGGTCACTACAGTTTCCTACCCGTTAAATAAATTTCGTCCCGAAATTTTAAGCTGTTGAAGGTGTTGACGAATCTTCTGGAAATAGATGCGGGTATTTCTTCTTCATCTAATCTTCACGCTCCCAGGTGAACTCGGGTCCTCTACGAGCATTCCATCGAACCTTAACAATTGGTATCTTGTTTTGCTTAAGTCTTTTAACCTCACGATCCATTATTTCGACGGGTTCTTCGATGAATTGGAGTTTTTCGTTGATTTGGATTTTATCTAACGGAATAGTGAGATCTTCTTTAGCAAAACATTTCTTCAAATTCGATACGTGGAAAGTGTTATGTACAGCCGCGAGTTGTTGAGGTAACTCAAGTCAGTAAGCTACTGGTCCGACACGATCAATAATCTTGAATGGTCCAATATACCTTGGATTTAATTTCCCTCGTTTACCAAATCGAACAACGCCTTTCCAAGGTGGAACTTTAAGCATGACCATCTCTCCAATTTCAAATTCTATATCTTTTCTTTTAATGTCAGCGTAGCTCTTTTATCGACTTTGGGCGGTTTTCAACCGTTGTTGAATTTGGATGATCTTCTCGGTAGTTTCTTGTATAATCTCCGGACCCGTAATCTGTCTATCCCCCAATTCACTCCAACAAATCGGAGACCTGCACTTTCTACCATAAAGTGCTTCAAACGGCGCCATCTCAATGCTTGAATGGTAGCTGTTGTTGTAGGAAAATTCTGCTAATGGTAGATGTCGATCCCAACTGTTTCCGAAATCAATAACACATGCTCGTAGCATGTCTTCAAGCGTTTGTATCGTCCTTTCGCTCTGCCCATTAGTTTGTGGATGATAGGCAGTACTCATGTCTAGACGAGTTTCTAATGCTTGCTGTAATGTCTGCCAGAATCTTGAAATAAATCTGCCATCCCTATCAGAGATAATAGAGATTGGTATTCCATGTCTGGAGACGACTTCCTTCAAATACAGTCGTGCTAAATTCTCCATCTTGTCATCTTCTCTTATTGGCAGGAAATGTGCTGATTTGGTGAGACGATCAACTATTACCCAAATAGTATCAAAACCACTTGCAGTCCTTGGCAATTTAGTGATGAAATCCATGGTAATGTTTTCCCATTTCCATTCCGGGATTTCGGGTTGTTGAAGTAGACCTGATGGTTTCTGATGCTCAGCTTTGACCTTAGAACACGTCAAACATTCTCCTACGTATTTAGCAACATCGGCTTTCATACCCGGCCACCAAAAATATTTCCTGAGATCCTTGTACATCTTCCCCGTTCCAGGATGTATTGAGTATCTGGTTTTATGAGCTTCTCTAAGTACCATTTCTCTCATATCTCCAAATTTTGGTACCTAAATCCTTTCAGCCCTATACCGGGTTCCGTCTTCCCGAATATTAAGATGTTTCTCCGATCCTTTGGGTATTTCATCCTTTAAATTTCCCTCTTTTGAAACTCCTTGTTGCGCCTCCTTTATTTGAGTAGTAAAGTTATTATGAATCATTATATTCATAGATTTTACTCGAATGGGTTCTCTGTCCTTCCTGCTCAAGGCATCGGCTACCACATTTGCCTTCCCCGGGTGGTAACGAATCTCAAAGTGGTAATCATTCAATAATTCAATCCACCTACGCTGCCTCATATTCAGTTGTTTCTGATTAAATATGTGTTGAAGACTTTTGTGGTCGGTATATATAATACTTTTGAACCCATATAAGTAGTGCCTCCAAGTCTTTAATGCAAAAACAACCGCGCCTAATTCCAAATCATGCGTCGTATAATTTTGTTCGTGAATCTTCAATTGTCTAGACGCATAAGCAATCACCTTCGTTCGTTGCATTAATACACAACTGAGACCTTGCTTTGATGCGTCACAATAAATCACAAAATCATCATTCTCTTCAGGCAATGACAATATAGGTGCCGTAGTTAGCTTTTTCTTCAATAACTGAAACGCTTTCTCTTGTTCATCATTCCATTCAAATTTCTTCCCTTTATGCGTTAATGCAGTCAAGGGTTTTGCTATTCTGGAAAAGTCTTGGATGAACCTTCTGTAGTAACCAGCTAGTCCTAAAAACTGGCGTATGTGTTTCGGAGTTTTCGGGGTTTCCCATTTTTCAACAGTTTCTATCTTTGTCGGATCCACCTTAATACCTTCTTTGTTCACTATGTGACCGAGGAATTGAACTTCTTCCAACCAAAATGCACACTTTGAAAACTTAGCGTACAATTCTTCCTTCCTCAATACTTCTAACACCTTTCTCAAATGTTCACCGTGTTCTTGGTCATTCTTTGAGTAAATAAGTATGTCATCAATAAAAACAATGACAAACTTGTCAAGGTATGGTCCACACACTCGGTTCATAAGGTCCATGAACATAGCTGGTGCATTAGTTAAACCAAACGGCATGACCATAAACTCGTAATGACCGTAACGTGTTCTGAAAGCAGTCTTTGGAATATCATCTTTTTTCACCCGCATTTGATGATACCCGGAACGTAAGTCAATCTTTGAATAAACATACGAGCCTTGTAGTTGATCAAATAAGTCATCAATTCTCGGTAGTGGGTAGCGGTTCTTGATGGTAAGTTTGTTCAACTCTCGGTAGTCTATACACAACCTGAATGTACCATCTTTCTTCTTGACAAACAAAACAGGAGCTCCCCACGGTGATGTGCTTGGTCGAATGAAACCATGCTCTAAAAGTTCTTGTAATTGGCTTTGCAGTTCTTTCATCTCGCTGGGTGCGAGTCTGTAAGGAGCACGAGCTATTGGTGCAGCTCCTGGTACAAGATCTATTTGAAATTCAACGGATCGCTGTGGGGGTAATCCCGGTAATTCTTTCGGAAATACATCGGGAAATTCTTTTGCAATGGGAACATCATTGATGCTCTTTTCTTCATTCTGTACTTTCTTGACGTGTGCTAGAACAGCATAGCAACCTTTTCTTATTAGTTTTTGTGCCTTCAAATTACTAATAATATGTAGCTTCGTGTTGCCCTTTTCTCCGTACACCATTAAGGGTTTTCCTTTTTCTCGTATAATGCGAATTGCATTTTTGTAACAAACGATCTCTGCTTTCACTTCTTTCAACCAGTCCATACCGATTATCACATCAAAACTCCCTAACTCTACTGGTATCAAATCAATCTTAAATGTTTCGCTAACCAGTTTAATTTCTCGATTCCGACATATATTATCTGCTGAAATTAATTTACCATTTTCTAATTCGAGTAAAAATTTAATATCCAAAGGCATCAATGGATAACTTAATTTAGCACAAAAATCTCTACTCATATAGCTTCTATCCGCACCCGAATCAAATAAAACGTAAGCAGATTTATTGTCAATAAGAAACGTACCCGTAACAAGCTCCGGGTCTTCCTGTGCCTCTGCCGCATTAATATTGAAAACTCTTCCGCGGCCTTGTCCATTCGTGTTCTCCTGGTTCGGGCAATTTCTAATAATGTGGCCCGGTTTTCCACATTTATAACAAACTACATTGGCATAACTTGCTCCGACACTACTTGCTCCGCCATTACTCGTTCCGACACCATTTGTTCCTTTCGTTCTATTAACCCCTGGTCCGTAGACCTCACACTTCGCTGCGCTATGACCATTTCTTTTACTCTTGTTGCAAAATTTGGTGCAGAACCCCGAGTGATACTTTTCACACCTTTGGCATAGCTGCTTCTGATTGTTGTTGTTGTTGCGGTTATTATTGTTGTTGGGATGATTGTTGTAGTTGCTGTTGTTGTTGTTGTTGTTGTTGTTGTTGTTGTTGGGCCGTTTGTTGTAGTTGCGATTGATGTTGCGATTGTTGGGATAATTGTTGCGATTATTGTTGTAATTGCTGTTGTTGTTGTATTGGTGATTCTTATCACCGTTTTCCTCCCACTTTCTTTTGACTTGCTTCACATTGGCCTCTTCAGCAGTCTGTTCTTTAATTCTTTTTTCAATCTGGTTCACTAGTTTGTGAGCCATTCTACATGCCTGTTGTATGGAGGCGGGCTCGTGTGAACTTATATCTTCTTGGATTCTTTCCAGTAATCCTTTCACAAACGCGTCGATCTTCTCTTCCTCATCTTCGAATGCTCCCGGACACAATAGGCACAATTCTCTGAATCGTCTTTCGTACGTGGTAATATCAAATCCTTGGGCTCGTAACCCTCTAAGTTCTGTCTTGAGCTTATTGACCTCGGTTCTGGGACTGTACTTCTCGTTCTTCAAGTGCTTGAATGCTGACCACGGTAGTGCGTACGCATCATCTTGTCCCACTTGCTCTAGATAGGTATTCCGCCATGTTAACGCAGAACCTGTGAAGGTATGCGTAGCGTACTTCACTTTGTCCTCTTCAGTACACTTACTTATGGCAAACACCGATTCGACCTTCTCGGTCCACCGTTTCAATCCGATCGGTCCTTCGGTTCCATCAAATTCCAAAGGTTTGCAGGCAGTGAATTCTTTGTAGGTGCATCCTACACGATTTCCTGTACTGCTAGATCCAAGGTTATTGTTGGTATGTAGCGCAACCTGTACTGCAGCTATGTTTGAAGCTAGAAAAGTACGGAATTCCTCTTCATTCATATTCACGGTGTGTCGAGTAGTCGGTGCCATTTCCTTCAAAATAGTCAAATGGAACAAGTTAATCATACAGAATATTAAGAGTAGTTAATAGTATTTCGTAGCATAATATGAACTCATTTATAAAAGCTTTTTCTTCATATTAGCGTTTTATAAGTTTAAATTTAGGTAGTACCTACCCGTTAAGTTCATACTTAGTAGCTAATATACAATTCAACTACTACAATTCTATATGAAAAACTGATTATAATAATATTTCGCGTTCAAACTTTTACACAATATTTTACAAACTTACAATACCGCTTATTTTACATATAGCATGAAATATAGCACACAATAAATTTGATACAAGATGGTTGTGAAGATAATTCTAGCTAGTACACAAGTCGTTCAGCAAAGGCAATAAAGACACGTAATTCATACGTCCAGAAACAAGTCATGCATTCTGGTTTTACTAGGATTACTTCCCATCCTTGGTCTTGTGGAACATAACCGTTATGGTCGTTGATAAGACAGCGTGTTGTAACGTCGTCAAAGGGACGAGGGTTACGTAATGTCCAACAGTCCCGTAACAATCTAAAAACCTCATTTCTTACCCCAATTACCGACTCCGTCACTTGTGGGAACGTTTTGTTTAATAGTTGTAGCCCGATGCTCTTGTTCTCACTTTGGTGAGAAGCGAACATTACTAATCCATAAGCATAACATGCTTCTTTATGTTGCATGTTAGCCGCTTTTTCTAAATCACGAAGTCCTATATTCGGATATACTGAGTCAAAATAATTTCTTAATCCGTTGCGTAAAATAGCATTTGTGTTCCCCGCAATATATGCGTCAAAGTAAACACATCGTAACTTATGGATTTCCCAATGTGATATCCCCCATCTTTCGAACGAAAGCCTTTTATAAACCAAGGCATTCTTGGAACGTTCTTCGAATGTCTTACAAACTGATCTCGCCTTAAATAGTTGTGCCGAGGAATTCTGACCGACTCTAGACAAGATTTCATCAATCATGTCTCCGGTTAGGTCTCTTAAAATATTGGGTTGTCTATCCATTTTGTGTTTTTATACTATAAAATAGACAAGAGTTAGATTCATAAAAAAAATACTTATTAATACAAGCAATTTTTACATATATCATAAAGCATAAGCACACTATATTACATATATTACACCACACGAATACAACTATCTTATTCCCACTCGTTCATTTCTTCTTCTTCGGTTTTGGTTCATTTTTCCAAGTTTCTAGGGATATATGATGTTCCCTTAATACGAGCCGTCGTTTTCCACATTGGTTTAGAAAAACCATAAACACACGTATACAATGTTTCGACCTATCATGTCGACACATCTATATATATTTCGGAACAACCATAGACACTCTATATGTGAATGTTGGAGTTAGCTATACAGGGTTGAGGTTGATTCCAAAATATATATAGTTTGAGTTGTGATCAATACTGAGATACATATACACTGGGTCGTGGATTGATTCAAGATAATATTTATCGATTTGTTTCTGTACATCTAACTGTGGACAACTAGTTGTAGATTACTAACGAGGACAGCTGACTTAATAAACTTAAAACATCAAAATGTATTAAAAGTGTTGTAAATATATTTTGAACATACTTTGATATATATGTATATATTGTTATAGGTTCGTGAATCAACCAGTGGCCAAGTCTTACTTCCCGACGAAGTAAAAATCTGTGAAAGTGAGTTATAGTCCCACTTTTAAAATCTAATATTTTTGGGATGAGAATACATGCAGGTTTTATAAATGATTTACAAAATAGACACAAGTACGTGAAACTACATTCTATGGTTGAATTATCGAAATCGAATATGCCCCTTTTTATTAAGTCTGGTAATCTAAGAATTAGGGAACAGACACCCTAATTGACGCGAATCCTAAAGATAGATCTATTGGGCCTAACAAACCCTATCCAAAGTACCAGATGCTTTAGTACTTCGAAATTTATATCATATCCGAAGGGTGTCCCGGAATGATGGGGATATTCTTTTATATGCATCTTGTTAATGTCGGTTACCAGGTGTTCACCATATGAATGATTTTTATCTCTATGTATGGGATGTGTATTGAAATATGAAATCTTGTGGTCTATTATTATGATTTGATAATATATAGGTTAAACCTATAACTCACCAACATTTTTTTGTTGACGTTTTAAGCATGTTTATTCTCAGGTGATTATTAAGAGCTTCCGCTGTCGCATACTTAAATAAAGACGAGATTTGGAGTCCATGCTTGTATGATATTGTGTAAAAACTGCATTCAAGAAACTTATTTCGTTGTAACATATTTGTATTGTAAACCATTATGTAATGGTCGTGTGTAAACAGGATATTTTAGATTATCATTATTTGATAATCTACATAAAGCTTTTTAAACCTTTTTGATGAAATAAAGGTTATGGTTTGTTTTAAAATGAATGCGGTCTTTGAAAAACGTCTCATATAGAGGTCAAAACCTCGCAACGAAATCAATTAATATGGAACGTTTTTAATCAATAAGAACGGGACATTTCAGTTGGTATCCGAGCGTTGGTCTTAGAGAACCAGAAAATTTACATTAGTGTGTCTTATCGAGTTTGTTAGGATGCATTAGTGAGTCTGGACTTCGACCGTGTTTTCTTTAAAAATGATTGCTTAACATTTTTGTTGGAAACTATATATTATTAACATGTATATATTATGTGATATAAATCTCTTAACATGTTTGATATTGTGTGATAGATGTCTACCTCTAGCACAAATTCCATTGACTCACCTAATAATAACGAAGGGTCGAATATATATTGGACTGATTCACAAGTTCCCGAAGAAGAACCGGAAGAAGAATCAGAACCGGAAGAGGAGGAACCGGAGGAGGAAATAGAACCGGTGGGGGAAATAATAAAACGGTTAAGTAAAAGAAAATCCTCAACCAACCGACCAAGGTTAATTATGGTCAATGGTGTTTTCGCCAAGGAAGCAAAATATTAGGAGGATTACCAATTCTCCGATGAATCGGATTCCGATGATGTTATAGAAATTACCCCAACTGAATTTAAAAAGGCAAAAGAAAATAATAAGGGAAAGGGCATAAAAATAGAGAAATCTAATTCCAACCCCGATGAACTTTATATGTATCGTCAACCCCCGAAGCCCTTAAGTTGTAACAATGACCCGGGAACCTCTAAACCACCAGGTTTTTCTAAACCGTTGTGGAAAACGACAGCTCGTATTAGGGGAAAATCATATATCCCTAGAAACTTGGCAAAATGAACCAAAACCGAAGAAGAAGAAACGAGCGAGTTGGAATAAGATAGTTGTATTCGTGTGGTGTAATATATGTAATATAGTGTGCTTATGCTTTATGATATATGTAAAAATTGCTTGTATTAATAAGTATTTTTTTTATGAATCTAACTCTTGTCTATTTTACAGTATAAAAACACAAAATGGATAGACAACCCAATATTTTAAGAGACCTACCCGGAGACATGATTGATGAAATCTTGTCTAGAGTCGGTCAGAATTCTTCGGCACAACTATTTTCGGCGAAATCAGTTTGTAAGACATTCGAAGAATGTTCCAAGAATGCCTTGGTTTATAAGAGACTTTCGTTTGAAAGATGGGGGATATCACATTGGGAAACCCATAAGTTACGATGTGTTTACTTTGACGCATATATTGCGGGAAACCCAAATGCTATTTTACGCAACGGGTTAAGAAATTATTTTGACTCAATGTATCCGAATATAGGACTTCATCATTTAGAAAAAGCGGCTAACATGCAACATAAAGAAGCATGCTATGCTTACGGGTTAGTAATGTTCGCTTCTCACCAAAGTGAGAAAAAGAACATCGGGCTACAACTATTAAACAAAAAGTTCCCACAAGTGACGGAGTCGATAATTGGGGTAAGAAATGAGGTTTTTAGATTGTTACGGGACTGTTGGACATTACGTAACCCTCGTCCCTTTGACGACGTTACAACACGCTGTCTTATCAACGGCCATAACGGTTATGTTCTACAAGACCAAGGATGGGAAGTAGTCCTAGTAAAACCCGAATGCATGACTTGTTTCTGGACGTATGAATTACGTGTCTTTATTGCCTTTGCTGAACGACTTGTGTACTAGCTAGAATTATCTTCATAACTATCTTGTATCAAAGTTATTGTGTGCTATATTTCATGCTTTATGTAAAATAAGCGGTATTGTAAGTTTGTAAAATATTGTATAAAAGTTTGAACGCGAAATATTATTATAATCAGTTTTTCATATAGAATTGTAGTAGTTGAATTGTATATTAGCTACTAAGTATGAACTTAACGGGTAGGTACTACCCGAATTTAAACTTATAAAACGCTAATATGAAGAAAAAGCTTTTATAAATGAGTTCATATTATGCTACGAAATACTATTAACTACTCTTAATATTCTGTATGATTAACTTGTTCCATTTGACTATTTTGAAGGAAATGGCACCGACTACTCGACATACCGTGAATATGAATGAAGAGGAATTTCGTACTTTTCTAGCTTCAAACATAGCTGCAGTACAGGCTGCGCTACATACCAACAATAACCTTGGATCTAGCAGTACAGGGAATCGTGTAGGATGCACCTACAAAGAATTCACTGCCTGCAAACCTTTGGAATTTGATGGAACCGAAGGACCGATCGGATTGAAACGGTGGACCGAGAAGGTCGAATCGGTGTTTGCCATAAGTAAGTGAACTGAAGAGGAAAAAGTGAAGTACGCAACGCATACCTTCACAGGTTATGCATTAACATGGTGGAATACCTATCTAGAGCAAGTGGGACAAGATGATGCGTACGCACTACCGTGGTCAACATTCAAGCACTTGATGAACGAGAAGTACCGTCCCAGAACCGAGGTCAATAAGCTCAAGACAGAACTTAGAGGGTTACGAACCGAAGGATTTGATATTACCACGTTCGAAAGACGATTTACAGAATTGTGCCTATTGTGTCCGGGAGCGTTCGAAGATGAGGAAGACAAGATCGACGCGTTTGTGAAAGTATTACCGGAAAGAATCCAAGAAGATATAAGTTCACACGAGCCCGCCTCCATACAACAGGCATGTAGAATGGCTCACAAACTAGTGAACCAGATTGAGGAAAGAATTAAAGAACAGACGGCTGAAGAGGCCAATGTGAAGCAATTCAAAAGAAAGTGGGAGGAAAACGGTGATAAGAATCACCAATACAACAACAACAGCAATTACAATAATAATCGCAACAATTATCCCAACAATCGCAACATCAATCGCAACTACAACAAACGGCCCAACAACAACAACAACAACAACAACAACAACAACAACAACAACAACAACAACAACAACAACAACAACAACAACAACAACAACAACAACAACAACAACAGCAGCAACTACAACAATCATCCCAACAACAATAACAACCGCAACAACAACAACAATCAGAAGCAGCTATGCCAAAGGTGTGAAAAGTATCACTCGGGGTTCTGCACCAAATTTTGCAACAAGTGTAAAATAAATGGTCATAGCGCGGCGAAGTGTGAGGTCTACGGACCAGGGGTTAACAGAACGAAAGGAACAAATGGTGTCGGAACGAGTAATGGCGGAGCAAGTAGTGTCAGAGAAAGTTATGCCAATGTAGTTTGTTATAAATGTGGAAAACAGGGCCACATTATTAGAAATTTCCCGAACCCGGAGAACACGAATGGACAAGGCCGCGGAAGAGTTTTCAATATTAATGCGGCAGAGGCACAGGAAGACCCGGAGCTTGTTACGGGTACGTTTCTTATTGACAATAAATCTGCTTACGTTTTATTTGATTCGGGTGCGGATAGAAGCTATATGAGTAGAGATTTTTGTGGTAAATTAAGTTGTCCATTGATGCCGTTGGATAGTAAATTTTTACTCGAATTAGCAAACGGTAAATTAATTTCAGCAGATAATATATGCCGGAATCGAGAAATTAAACTGGGTAGCGAAATATTTAAGATTGATTTGATACCAGTAGAGTTAGGGAGTTTTGATGTAATAGTTGGCATGGACTGGCTGAAGAAGGTGAAAGCAGAGATCGTATGTTATAAAAATGCAATTCGCATTGTACGAGAAGAAGGAGAACCCTTAATGGTGTACGGAGAAATGGGCAACATGAAGCTACATCTTATTAGTAATTTGAAGGCACAAAAACTAATAAGAAAAGGTTGCTATGCTATTCTAGCACACGTCGAGAAAGTACAAATTGAAGAAAAGAGCATCAATGATGTTCCCGTCGCAAAAGAATTTCCCGATGTATTTCCGAAAGAATTACCGGGACTACCTCCACATCGATCTGTTAAATTTCAAATAGATCTTATACCAGGAGCTGCACCAATAGCTCGTGCTCCTTATAGACTCGCACCCAGCGAGATGAAAGAACTGCAAAGCCAACTGCAAGAACTATTAGAACGTGGTTTCATTCGTCCAAGCACATCACCATGGAGAGCTCCTGTTTTGTTTGTCAAGAAGAAGGATGGTACATTTAGGCTGTGTATTGACTACAGAGAGTTGAACAAACTTACCATCAAAAACCGTTATCCACTGCCGAGAATTTACGACTTATTTTATCAACTACAAGGCTCGTCTGTTTATTCGAAGATCGATTTACGTTCTGGATATCATCAAATGCGAGTAAAGGAGGATGATATTCCAAAAACTACTTTTAGGACGCGTTATGGTCATTACGAGTTTATGGTTATGCCGTTTGGATTGACTAACGCACCAGCTGTGTTCATGGACCTTATGAACCGAGTGTGTGGGCCATATCTTGACAAGTTTGTCATTGTTTTCATTGATGACATACTTATTTACTCAAAGAATGATCAAGAGCACGAAGAACATTTGAGAAAAGGGCTAGAAGTATTGAGGAAAGAAAAACTGTACGCTAAGTTTTCAAAGTGTGCATTTTGGTTGGAAGAAGTTCAATTCCTCGGTCACATAGTGAACAAAGAAGGTATCCAGGTGGACCCGGAAAGATCGAAACCTTTGAAAAGTGGGAAACCCCAAAAACTCCGAAGCATATACGTCAATTTTTAGGATTGGCTGGTTACTACAGAAGATTCATCCAAGATTTCTCCAAAATAGAAAAACCCTTGACTGCATTAACGCATAAAGGGAAGAAATTTAAATGGAAGGATGAACAAGAGAAGGCGTTTCAATTATTGAAGAAAAAGCTAACTACGGCACCTATATTGTCATTGCCTGAAGGGAATGATGATTTTGTGATTTATTGTGACGCATCAAAGCAAGGTCTCGGTTGTATATTAATGCAACGGACGAAGGTGATTGCTTATGCGTCTAGACAATTGAAGATTCACGAGCAAAATTATATGACGCATGATTTGGAATTAGGCGCGGTTGTTTTTGCATTAAAGACTTGGAGGCACTACTTATATGGGGTCAAAAGTATTATATATACCAACCACAAAAGTCTTCAACACATATTTAATCAGAAACAACTAAATATGAGGCAGCGTAGGTGGATTGAATTGTTGAATGATTACGACTTTGAGATTCGTTACCACCCGGGGAAGGCAAATGTGGTAGCCTACGCCTTGAGCAGAAAGGACAGAGAACCCATTCGAGTAAAATCTATGAATATAATGATTCACACTAACCTTACTACTCAAATAAAGGAGGCACAACAAGGAGTTTTAAAAGAGGGAAATTTAAAGGATGAAATACCCAAAGGATCGGAGAAGCATCTTAATATTCGGGAAGACGGAACCCGGTATAGGGCTGAAAGAATTTGGGTACCAAAATTTGGAGATATGAGAGAAATGGTACTTAGAGAAGCTCATAAAACCAGATACTCAATACATCCTGGAACGGGGAAGATGTACAAGGATCTTAAGAAACATTTTTGGTGGCCAGGTATGAAAGCCGATATTTCTAAATATGTAGGAGAATGTTTGACGTGTTCTAAGGTCAAAGCTGAACATCAGAAACCATCAGGTCTACTACAACAACCTGAAATCCCGGAATGGAAATGGGAAAACATTACCATAGATTTCATTACTAAATTGCCAAGGACTGCAAGTAGTTATGATACTATTTGGGTAATAGTTGATCGTCTCACTAAGTCAGCACACTTCCTGCCAATAAGAGAAGATGACAAGATGGAGAAGTTAGCACGACTGTATTTGAAGGAAGTCGTCTCCAGACATGGAATACCAATCTCTATTATCTCTGATAGGGATGACAGATTTATTTCAAGATTCTGGCAGATATTACAGCAAGCATTGGGAACTCGTCTAGACATGAGTACTGCCTATCATCCACAAACTGATGGGCAGAGCGAAAGGACGATACAAACGCTTGAAGACATGCTACGAGCTTGTGTTATTGATTTCGGAAACAGTTGGGATCTACATCTACCGTTAGCAGAATTTTCCTACAACAACAGCTACCATTCAAGCATTGAGATGGCGCCGTTTGAAGCACTTTATGGTAGAAAGTGCAGGTCTCCGATTTGTTGGAGTGAAGTGGGGGATAGACAGATTACGGGTCCGAAGATAATACAATAAACTACTGAGAAGATCATCCAAATTCAACAACGATTGAAAACCGCCCAAAGTCGACAAAAGTGCTACGCTGACATTAAAAGAAAAGATATAGAATTTGAAATTGGAGAGATGGTCATGCTTAAAGTTGTACCTTGGAAAGGCGTTGTTCGATTTGGTAAACGAGGGAAATTAAATCCAAGGTATATCGGACCATTCAAGATTATTGATCGTGTCGGACCAGTAGCTTACCGACTTGAGTTACCTCAACAACTCACGGCTGTACATAACACTTTTCACGTCTCGAATTTGAAGAAATGTTTTGCTAAAGAAGATCTCACTATTCCGTTAGATGAAATCCAAATCAACGAAAAACTTCAATTCATCGAAGAACCCGTCGCAATAATGGATCGTGAGGTTAAAAGACTTAAGCAAAACAAGATACCAATTGTTAAGGTTCAATGGAATGCTCGTAGTGGACCCGAGTTCACCTGGGAACGAGAAGATCAGATGAATAAGAAATACCCGCATTTATTTCCAGAAGATACGTCAACACCTCCAACTGCTTAAAATTTCGGGACGAAATTTATTTAACGGGTAGGTACTGTAGTGACCCGAACTTTTCCATGTTTATATATATATTATGAAATTAATATTTACATGATTAAGTGTTTCCAACATGTTAAGCAATCAAACTTGTTAAGACTTGATTAATTGAAATAGGTCTCATATAGACAATTGACCACCCAAGTTGACCGGTGATTCACGAACGTTAAAACTTGTAAAAAGTATATGATGACATATATATGGATATATATATAGTTAACATGATATTATGATAAGTAAACATATTATTAAGTATATTAACAATGAACTACATATGTAAAAACAAGACTACTAACTTAATGATTTTTTAAACGAGACATATATGTAACGATTATCGTTGTAACGACATTTAATGTATATATATCATATTAAGAGATATTCATAAATCATAATATCATGATAGTATAATAATTTAAAATCTCATTTGATATTATAAACATTGGGTTAACAATATTTAACAAGATCGTTAACCTAAAGGTTTCAAAACAACACTTACATGTAACGACTAACGATGACTTAACGACTCAGTTAAAATGTATATACATGTAGTGTTTTAATATGTATTTATATACTTTTGAAATACTTCAAGAAACTTATCAAAATACTTCTACTTAACAAAAATTCTTACAATTACATCCTCGTTCAGTTTCATCAACAATTCTACTCGTATGCACCCGTATTCGTACACGTACAATACACAGCTTTTAGATGTATGTACTATTGGTATATACACTCTAATGATCAGCTCTTAGCATCCCATGTGAGTCACCTAACACATGTGGGAACCATCATTTGGCAACTAGCATGAAATATCTCATAAAATTACAAAAATATGAGTAATCATTCATGACTTATTTACATGAAAACAAAATTACATATCCTTTATATCTAATCCATACACCAACGACCAAAAACACCTAAAAACACTTTCATTCTTCAATTTTATTCATCTAATTGATCTCTCTCAAGTTCTATCTTCAAGTTCTAAGTGTTCTTCATAAATTCTAAAAGTTCTAGTTTCATAAAATCAAGAATACTTCCAAGATTGCAAGTTTACTTCCAAGTTTTCTAAATCCATTCCAAGTAATCATCCAAGATCAAGAAACCTTTGTTACTTACAGTAGGTTATCTTTCTAATACAAGGTAATAATCATATTCAAACTTTAATTCAATTTCTAAAACTATGACAATCTTATTTCGAGTGGAAATCTTACTTGAAATTGTTTTCGTGTCATGATTCTGCTTCAAGAACTTTCAAGCCATCCAAGGATCCTTTGAAGCTAGATCCATTTTTATCATTTCCAGTAGGTTTATCCAAGGAACTTGAGGTAGTAATTATGTTCATAACATCATTCGATTCATACATATAAAGCTATCTTATTCGAAGGTTTAAACTTGTAATCACTAGAACATAGTTTAGTTAATTCTAAACTTGTTCGCAAATAAAAGGTAATCCTTCTAACTTGACTTTTAAAATCAACTAAACACATGTTCTATATCTATATGATATGCTAACTTAACGATTTAAAACCTGGAAACACGAAAAACACCGTAAAACCGGATTTACGCCGTCGTAGTAACACCGCGGGCTGTTTTGGGTTAGTTAATTAAAAACTATGATTTAAAAGTTGTTATTCTGGGAAAATTATTTTTATTATGAACATGAAACTATATCCAAAAATCATGGTTAAACTCAAAGCGGAAGTATGTTTTCTAAAATGGTCATCTAGACGTCGTTCTTTCGACTGAAATGACTACCTTTACAAAAACGACTTGTAACTTATTTTTCCAACTATAAACCTATACTTTTTCTGTTTAGATTCATAAAATAGAGTTCAATATGAAACCATAGCAATTTGATTCACTCAAAACGGATTTAAAATGAAGAAGTTATGGGTAAAACAAAATTGGATAATTTTTCTCATTTTAGCTACGTGAAAATTGGTAACAAATCTATTCCAACCATAACTTAGTCAACTTGTATTGTATATTATGTAATCTTGAGATACCATAGACACGTATACAATGTTTCGGCCTATCATGTCGACACATCTATATATATTTCGGAACAACCATAGACACTCTATATGTGAATGTTGGAGTTAGCTATACAGGGTTGAGGTTGATTCCAAAATATATATAGTTTGAGTTGTGATCAATACTGAGATACGTATACACTGGGTCGTGGATTGATTCAAGATAATATTTATCGATTTATTTCTGTACATCTAACTGTGGACAACTAGTTGTAGATTACTAACGAGGACAGCTGACTTAATAAACTTAAAACATCAAAATGTATTAAAAGTGTTGTAAATATATTTTGAACATACTTTGATATATATGTATATATTGTTATAGGTTCGTGAATCAACCAGTGGCCAAGTCTTACTTCCCGACGAAGTAAAAATCTGTGAAAGTTAGTTATAGTCTCACTTTTAAAATCTAATATTTTTGGGATGAGAATACATGCAGGTTTTATAAATGATTTACAAAATAGACACAAGTACGCGAAACTACATTCTATGGTTGAATTATCGAAATCGAATATGCCCCTTTTTATTAAGTCTGGTAATCTAAGAATTAGGGAACAGACACCCTAATTGACGCGAATCCTAAACATAGATCTATTGGGCCTAACAAACCCCATCCAAAGTACCAGATGCTTTAGTACTTCGAAATTTATATCATATCTGAAGGGTGTCCCGGAATGATGGGGATATTCTTATATATGCATATTGTTAATGTCGGTTACCAGGTGTTCACCATATGAATGATTTTTATCTCTATGTATGGGATGTGTATTGAAATATGAAATCTTGTGGTCTATTATTATGATTTGATAATATATAGGTTAAACCTATAACTCACCAACATTTTTTTGTTGACGTTTTAAGCATGTTTATTCTCAGGTGATTATTAAGAGCTTCCGCTGTCGCATACTTAAATAAGGACGAGATTTGGAGTCCATGCTTGTATGATATTGTGTAAAAACTGCATTCAAGAAACTTATTTCGTTGTAACATATTTGTATTGTAAACCATTATGTAATGGTCGTGTATAAACAGGATATTTTAGATTATCATTATTTGATAATCTACGTAAAGCTTTTTAAACCTTTATTGATAAAATAAAGGTTATGGTTTGTTTTAAAATGAATGCAGTCTTTGAAAAACGTCTCATATAGAGGTCAAAACCTCGCAACGAAATCAATTAATATGGAACGTTTTTAATCAATAAGAACGGGGCATTTCAATATGATATGTCAAAACATTTGCATACGTGTCTATGGTATCCCAAGATTACATAATATATTAGAATACATGTATAATACAATATAAGTTAGCTAGGATATGATTTGTATAGATTTGTTAAACATTTCCCGTAGCTAAAAAAATCAAAAATATCCAATCTTGTTTTACCCATAACTTCTTCATTTTAAATCCGTTTTGAGTGAATCAAATTGCTATGGTTTCATATTGAAATCTAATTTAAGAATCCAAATAGAAAAAGTATAGGTTTATAGTCAGAAATTTAAGTTACATGTCAATTACTAAAGAGGTAGTCATTTCCGTCGAAAGAACGACATCTTGATGACAATTTTGAAAAACATACTTTCACTTTGAGTTTAACCAAGATTTTTGGATATAGTTTCATGCTCATATGAAAAATAATTTTTCCAGAAGAACAACTTTTAAATCAAAGTTTATCATAGTTTTTAATTATCCAAACCAAAACAGCCCCCGGTTTCACTATGACGGCGTATATCCGATTTTATGGTGTTCATCGTGTTTCCAGGTTTTAAATCATTATGTTTGCATATCATATAGATATAGAACATGTGTTTAGTTGATTTTAAAAGTTAAGTTAGAAGGATTAACTTTTGTTTGCGAACAAGTTTAGAATTAACTAAATTATGTTCTAGTGATTACAAGTTTAAACCTTCGAATAAGATAGCTTTATATGTATGAATCGAATGATGTTATGAACATCATTACTACCTCAAGTTTTCTGGATAAAACTACTGGAAATGAGAAAAATGGATCTAGCTTCAAAGGATCCTTGGATGGCTTGAAAGTTCTTGAAACAGAATCATGACACGAAAACAGTTCAAGTAAGATTTTCACTCGAAATAAGATTGTTATAGTTGTAGAAATTGAATCAAAGTTTGAATATGAATATTACCTTGAATTAGAAAGATAACCTACTATAAATAACAAAGGTTCCTTGATCTTAGATGATTACTTAGAATGGATTAGAAAGCTTGAAAGTAGACTTGCAAACTTAGAAGTATTCTTGATTTTTATGAAACTATACTTATGGAATTTATGAAGAACACTTAGAACTTGAAGATGGAACTTGAGAGAGATCAATTAGATGAAGAAAATTGAAGAATTAAAGTGTTTGTAGGTGTTTTTAGTTATTGGTATATGGATTAGATATAAAGGATATGTAATTTTATTTTCATGTAAATAAGTCATGAATGATTACTAATATTTTTGTAATTTTATGAGATATTTCATGCTAGTTGCCAAATGATGGTTCCCACATGTGTTAGGTGACTCACATGTGCTTCTAAGAGCTGATCATTGGAGTGTATATACCAATAGTACATACATCTAAAAGCTGTGTATTGTATGAGTACGAATACGGGTGCATACGAGTAGAATTGTTGATGAAACTGAACGAGGATGTAATTGAAAGCATTTTTGTTAAGTAGAAGTAATTTGATATGTGTCTTGAAGTCTTTCAAAAGTGTAAGAATACATATCAAAACACAACATGTATATACATTCTAATGGAGTCGTTAAGTCTTCGTTAGTCGTTACATGTAAGTGTTGTTTTGAAACCTTTAAGTTAACGATCTCAATTAATGTTGTTAACCCAATGTTTATTATATCAAATGAGATGTTAAATTATTATATTATCATGATATTATGATGTATGAATATCTCTTAATATGATATATACATTAAAATAACGTTACAACGATAATCGTTACATATAAGTCTCGTTTCGTAATTCTTGAGTTAGTAGTCTTGTTTTTACATATGTAGTTCATTGTTAACACACTTAATCATATATTTAAATATCATTTTATCATGTTAAATATAGTGTATCAATATCTTAATATGATACATATGTATTTAGTAGACGTTATCATAACGATAATCGTTATATATATCATTTCGAGTTTCTTAACTTAGTAATCTCATTTCTTATGTATATCACACATTGTTAATATACTTAGTGAGATACTTACTCATCATAATCTTATGTCAACCATATATATATGTCTATATATACCACAACATGTAGTTTTTACAATTTTGTAACGTTCGTGAATCGTCAGTCAACATGGGTGATCAATTGTCTATATGAAACTTATTTCATTTAATCAAGTCTTAACAAGTTTGATTGCTTAACACGTTGGAAACATTTAGACATGTAAATATCAATCTCAATTAATATATATAAACATGGAAAAGTTCGGGTCACTACAAAATCTTATATAGATTTCGAAGATTTTCATTCCTTGAATTCCGGAAATCCACCGTGACTACATCAAAAGTCAAATATCTATCTCAATCTTTTGCAACAGCTTCACTCGAACGCTCCACATAATCGAATCGTTTTATCTATATTTTTCAATAATGATAAAACCCTATTTATCAACTCATATTCATCATAAAAATATTTTTATTGTTAGTCATGACGACCTCACTCAAATTTCGGGACGAAATTTCTTTAACGGGTAGGTACTGTGACGACCCGAAAATTTCTGACCAAATTTAAACCTAATCTTTATATGATTTCGATACGATAAGCAATGTCTATAATGTTGAGCCTCAAAATTTGTGAACTGTTTATATAGATTCAGTTAATCTTTGACTATGCCCGACGATTCACGAACAATTGTGTGTAAATAAATGTGTGTGTGTATATATATATATATATATATATATCAAAATAAATATAAGGGTATATATATAATGTTTTGAGTTAATAAAATACACTTTAATAAATTGGAATTAAAAGTGTAAAATGATAAATGAAATAATTAAGTACTATTAAAAAATTAATATATATAAATGTCTATATGGTTTATATTAATAAGTATTTGTCTTATATTTAAAATTTATAAATATTAAATAAATGTTATATAATTGTAATAATATTAATATATTAAATGTAATTACAAGTTAAAAATATAATTTTTATGTTGTTGTTATTGTTCTTATCATTGTTATTAATATTAATATTATTATTTGTATTATTAATATTATTATAACATATAATATATAAATATGAAGTTGATACATTTAATTTGTTATAGTATTATCATATTATTATTAATATCATAATTAATAGTAAAATTATGATATCAATTATTATTTTGATTAATATTATTGTTATTACTAAAAATTCTCATTTTTATTTAAATTTATTAATATCTATACTTTTAATACTTTTATCATTAATTTTATTGTTACTAGTATTATTACTACTATTAATTCTATTATTATTAGTATTTTAATATTAATATGTATTATTATTATATCATTATTATTCTTTAATATTAATTATAATTATATGAGGAATCGTAATCTTTTTCATATCCTTTTCAAAGCTGTAGTGATTTGTCCTTCTGTCCAAATAAATCGTACAAATCAGTGCTTAATCACAAGAGTAAATCCAAAATCTGTTACCAATCAATTTCACATTACCATCAAACTGTATGGATTTTTGTTTTCTGTCTCTGAATTGGTTACGAATCGAATCACAGATACACAACAAAAATCTGAGAGAATCAAAAATTAGATATAATAATTCAGTAAGAGACAAAGATTACTAGATATTCAACAGATGAAGAATCGAATTCAGATAGGCATCCACATCAACTTTCTTGATATATTTTTTTTACTCGACCTTCCTGTCTCCAACTTGTTACCCGTCCAGATGAACTTCTCAATACAAACAACCTGATCAAATCAAGCTGTTAGTAAAAATTGTACGATACTGTTAGCCATCACTATCTGACTTATTTTTCTTATTTTCTTCTTCTTGTTTGAAGAATCCTGTCTACGTTCTGTTACATGTCGACTTCACAATCGTCCTTCAAATATTGTTACTGCATAACCCTGTCGACCAAATCTAGCTACAAAACAACTTCAATTGATTCTTACCTGATTACAAATTGAATCCAATCAATGATGCAAACAATTACAGTTGCAAGTCACGATCTGCTTTATTTTTTTCTTGTCTTCTCCTTCTGGCCTCGAATATTTCTGTCAACCACTGTCAACCCTACAAAACAAAATTTGATCAATTATTATTGATGTGTCACTCACATTACATATATAATTATATATACAAAGCATATGGAGGGATGGAGAGAGATAGATCATTTTCACTATCACCTTTGATCATCATCTTCAATAATCACCACGAAACCATCTTCATCATCATCTCACTTATCATCGATCACCTATATCGAACACCATAAAAACGGCCGTCACTTAATCACATGAACAAGATCACAACCACCATCTTAACTGCATCGGATACACCGAGTTAAAACTGCTTTTTCTTTTTAGTTCAACAACATAATCACCCCATAACCGTCACCATCATCAAGACTCATTTATTTCTATTATATCATGTTACTCGTATGTTTCTATTCTTCTGTTTAAACATCACAACCCACCTCAAACCCATCAACAAACACCACCGTGAACATCATCCCCTTTAAACCGATCACCACCTCCTTTGTTTATTTTCTTACGGATGCACCCATCTACCCTACAACCACCATTGATATTTTTTTCCCTTCTTTCCTGCAACTTGACACGAAACCACCCTCCTCTACTGCACCACCGAGAACCACCACTCTCCACCTCAACCGCAATGAACGTACATTAACAACTCCACTTTTTCTGTTTTAACTGGAATTTGAACTCACCATCACCATTGCTAAATTTTTACTATTGTGGTTCTTCTACCACTGCTACCAAGCAATTTCAATTATATTTTGAGCGAAACCATATATAAACAAACGGGATAAAAGAAGAGAAAAAGGAGAATATGCAGTCTACAAATAACAATACCTTTTAAAAAGGTGATGGTGCGTGCCTGTTCTTTTAATTTTGTTGGCTGACCTAAAGTGATAAAATCACGTTAATATCATTCTTTATGATATAGTAATGAAGATATTTACGACCCTACTTGAATATTTATTTAACATTACACAAGGGAATTACTTTAGAGTGTCGGTACTCTTTTCTAGTGGGTAGATAATGGAGAGTGACATGATACTTATTAAAACAAACACAAGGATCGATATCCATCTACTTTAATGATTCCTGCCAGCTGCATTCATGTTACCAGATCAAAGAAGGAGGCCACAAATTTTTATGTTGGGCTTAGCAAATTATTTTGGGCCGAGTTCTATCTAAGGTGTTGGGCCATAACATCTTCTTTCGCAGCTGATGTACGTAAATTCCCTTTCTGTTTCAAAGAGACCAAAACCCAACAAGACCCAACTGCTACAATTTATGTTCTTTAAGATGTGAATGATGATGAAGACACAATATTATGATGATTTAAAGATGCTAATGACCGTTGCTTTTGATCCTTGCTATTATTATCAAACAGTATAGTTCTGTTTCCTGTTTCATAATTCCTTTTCGATGAATCAAACTAAACACTGTTATGATAATGAGGTCATAACAAGGATTTAATGAAAATAAGGAGATGTTGGTAATAGTGATATCGATGATAATGACATATGATGATAGGTTTGATAATCATAATTGTGATCATGATATGTTAGGATGATGATGTATGATTATAAATATGATGATAACGATGATGAAGTTAAACGATGGTGAAGATCTGTTATAATGATATATGATATAATGATGATGAAGGATTGAATTAAATGGGTTATGGTTATGAAGAAACAGAATAATATATGGGTTATCTCTATATGTATATGGTATTAAAACAGGAAAGCAAGGTTAGAGGAACGGTTAGAGTGGGTGTTAGGGTAGCGAGAGGTCGGGGGTTCAAGCTCGGGCTAGGGCAAATATTTTCTTTTTCACCTTTGAGGTAGTTATTCTACTTTTATTATCATTATTATTACTACTACTACTATTATTATTATTATTATTATTATTATTATTATTATTATTATTATTATTATTATTATTATTATTATTATTATTATTATTATTATTATTGTTGTTGTTGTTGTTATTATTATTATTATTATCATAATTATTATTAACATTATTATTAGTATCATTTTTATTAAAAACTATCATTCTTATTAAAAGTATCCTTTTTACTATTATTATTATTATTATTATTATTATTATTATTATTATTATTATTATTATTATTATTATTATTATTATTATTAGAAAACTTAACATTTTTCTTAAAATTACTATCATTATTGTTATCATTAATGCTATAACTATTATTAGCCTTATTCTAGTATTATTATTAATATTTTGCAAACAAGAAAAATTATATAAAAATATATGTATTACCTAAGTATACTAATATCACCTGATATTATGTTTTAACGTTAATTAAATTTTATATCAAATAAAAATTACAAAATATTATAAGTATTAATGAAAAATTTTATAAGAAAATTAATCTTAATACATAACAAAATATATATAAACTTAGTTGATTTATATTATAATGTGTTAATATATATACATTATATAGGTTCGTGAATCTGAGGCCAACCTTGCATTGTTCAGTATCGTCGTATGCATATTTTTACTACAAAATATCGTATTGTGAGTTCATTTGCTCCCTTTTACTCTTTACATTTTTGGGACTGAGAATACATGCGCTGTTTTTATAACTGCTTTATTAAATGCTTTTGATATATATATATATTGAACTGAGAATACATGAAATGCTTTTATAAATGTTTGACGAGATAGTCACAAGCAAAACATTCCTCGAATGAATTATTATGCAGACAGAAGTTCTGTGGATTATTATTGAATTAGTTGGACGTTATAATTGCCACTAATTGTTGTGAATATTTCCACTAATTATTATTGCTTGGTAACCTAAGAATTAGAATCGGGTATGGCCCTAATTCACGCGAATCCTAAAGGTAGCTACCTGGTTTAACACACCCACCCAGAATGTTCACTAGACGGAAGAGCTAGTGGGCGTGGTGTTTAGTACTTCGAGTATTATATATATTATACAGACGAGATGTTCTTTTTTGGGGATATTATTGATGCGCATTATATGTTAAGGTCTGTTACCAAGCCAAGCTATGAAAACAAAGTGAATGTTATGTATCGAGAGAATGATTTTATACACAGGTTATGTGTATGTTATTTTTGTGCACGAGATATGTGTATGGATATTAAAAATCACGAGGCAACCTACGGAGGAGAAAAGGATACTAACCTACTCTGTTAAGCATTATGAAAATTGGTTTCATACACGAGATAGGTGTACTGTATTTAAATATTGTGGTCTATCAAAATGATGAATTTTATTGTTTATGATAAACCTATGAACTCACCAACCTTTTGGCTGACACTTTTAAAACATGTTTATTCTTAGGTATTAAAGAAATCTTCCGCTGTGCATTTGCTCATTTTAAAGATATTACATGGAGTCGTTCATGGCATATAGAGGTCAGAACCTCGCAATGGGACCATTTGTTGAAGATTTCATCCAGGTGGATTAGGACGAGTCACTACAAGTATTGTGGGGGATTAACGCACCGCTAAGTTAATGGAATCTATCTACAGATTAAGCTTAAGCAATCCATCATACAATAATCATCTAACATGCTTACAACCAACAAGCATATGAATAATGACAATATGAGGATCGACGGCTTGTACGGGCACACGAACCTAGCTGATCGGGCTAGGATCAACCGATAGTCCTTCCTACCAAGTCTATGCATAACTATCCAAACGCAACACATGCGTTCTTCTATGCTATACTAAACAGACTGTAGGACTTGGACTCAACCGCTGTGATGACCCGAAAATTTCCGATCAAATTTAAACTTTAATCTTTATATGGTTTCGACACGATAAGTAAAGTCTGTAACGTTGAGTCTAGAAAATTTTGGAACGATGTTCATATATTCAATTGACCTTTGACTTTGCCTGACAATTCACGAACAATCGATTTGTAAATAAAAATGTATATATATATATATATATATATATATATATATATATATATATATATAATTTGAAATTATAAAGTATAATTAAATATGAAATAAAATAATTAAGTGTAATTTAAAAATGAAATTATATATAATAAATATATATGATTATTATATTGTATTATTTATAAAATGTAAATATACAATAAAATTTATTATATAATATATTATACAGGAACTATATATAAATGTATATGGATTCTATAACTAACTATTATTATATATACACTGAATTATATATAAAAAGTATAAAATCATATGTTATTGTATATAGATATAATTATCAAATGATACATAATTTATAATAGGTAATATTGAAATATTGAATTTAATTACAAGTTACAATATAATTATCAGGTTATTATTACATTCATTATTATCATTATGTATTAATATTTGCAGTAATATCAAGTATTATTATTGTTATTAGATATGAATTTAGATACATATAACCTGTTATAGTAATATTATAATTATTATTAAATTTAACATTTCAAAATTATTATACTTATTATTGTTATCATTAATAATATTGTTATCATTTTAAATTAACATTTTTGATTAAAAGTATTATTATCATTATCATTATTATCTTTATCCTTATTCTTATTATTTATATAATTAATATTATTAAATACCATTAAAAATTGATATCATTTTTATTATTAATATTATTTTTATTCTTAATCTTATTATTATTATCTCTATTATTATTAATGGTATTTTGTATTATTTAAAAATATTATTAACTATAATATTATTATTAATCTTATATAGGATATATATATATATATATATATATATATATATATATATATATATATATATATATATATATATATATATATATATATATACAGTGTAAGATCAGTAGGAAATCAACAAAATATATTATAATTCAGTTAAATACAAAAAATGTCGAATATCATACTGATACAGATTTGAAAGCTGTTATATTTCAACATCAAAGTTTTCTTTTAACCGTCCTTTTTGTCTGCAAATTAGGTAATCGTGGAAATCAAATTCTCAATGAAAACAAATCAATTTTTCCTTTTTCAATTATTTGATTACAAACATTATTATCAGATATATATATGTATTATCAGGCACGGCTGTTAAGGAATTAAAACCCAAAAATTTAGAAAACACATGAACACCTCTATACGTTCACTTTTTCAGTCAAAACGCGAATTCGAATCTCTTATCAAAATCTAAAAATGCAAATATGTTATAAATCTTATAGTGAAACTATCTGCAAGTTTTCAAATCTTAATTCGCGAAATCAAGGTTTAATTTTGAGGTCAAAGTTTAAATTTTAAAAGTCAACGAAATTGTTTATCGAGAAATTAGTGATCGTTTTAATGTTATTGTTGAAATTAACGATCCATGAAGTTTCTAAACATGATTTAAAACAGGTTTTATGTTATAAGTATTATCTATAACGCGATAAAAATCGAAAATCAAATTTTTTTTTTTGTTTATACTCGTGAATACAGCAGGTCGCTGTTTCCTTTTCATATTTTTTTTCAATTCAATTAAACACTAAATGATTGTAATTGTGTCTATTTTTAATCCTAAATCAATTTACAATTTGTTATTATAATTTACATTAAATCCCTGATCGATTTAGTAATTGGAGAAGAAGATGAATTTAGAATAAAATAGATACGATCTATATATTTATGGAATGGTAATAATTCATAAAAGAACAGACGGATTGATGGTAAAGGGTGTTAGCGGGTATCCAAGAGGTCTTGGGTTCGATCCTTGCTTGGTGCGTTTTTTTTAAAGGGGGGCTCCTAAGGTAGTACACTTGTATTATTTTTTTTATTTTTATTATTATTATTATTATTATTATTATTATTATTATTATTATTATTATTATTATTATTATTATTATTATTATTATTATTATTATTAATATTATTATTATTATTATTATTATTATTATTATTATTATTATTACTGTTGTTGTTATTGTCATTATGATTGTATTATTATTAAAGATTGTTATTAATTAGTTAATATAGATAATAAGGGTAATATTATTATCACTTTTGTTATTATTAATTAATATCACTAGGTACTATTAGTATTATTATTATTATTAATAGTTTTACAAGTATTATTATTATTATGATTATCATTATTGATTATTGATATTACTACAAGTATTATAGTTATCAGTACCATTATTATTACTA
The DNA here is from genome assembly GCF_046630445.1 of Rutidosis leptorrhynchoides. Lineage (NCBI taxonomy): Eukaryota > Viridiplantae > Streptophyta > Magnoliopsida > Asterales > Asteraceae > Rutidosis > Rutidosis leptorrhynchoides. Next base: position 199,530,873 of record NC_092339.1, read on the forward strand.
ACATACGTATTATTATGATTTTAAGTATTATTATGATTATAGATACAACTAAGAATATTAGTGTTATTATTATTCTTATTACTAGTAGTTGTATTATTATTATTATATTAGGATTACTATTATTATTACCATTATGAAAATAACACAAAATAATAATATTTACATTAATATTAGTATTAGTATCGCTTTTGTAACTATTATTATTATTATTATTATTATTATTATTATTATTATTATTATTATTATTATTATTATTATCATTATTATTATTATTATTATTATTATTTTTATTATTATTATTTTTATTATTATTATTATTATTATTATTATTATTAAACAAAAGTATCATTATTAACAATATCATTATTATTATTAATATTATCATTTTTTTAATAAAGTTATTATTATTATTATTAGTAAATCATTAATATCAAAACTATCATTTTTAAACAAATAAATATTTTTGTATATCAAACATACTTAATACATATACTACAAAAATATTAATATTCTATATAACTATATAGGAATCATATTAACATTACTTATATAAAAACTTACATACAACAAATCATATATTTTTTTTTATAATCCTAAATATATATAGATATTAATATAACTATATTAATCACTTTAAAGACATATACAAGATAAATGCATAAAACATATAATTTAAGATATAACATAAAGTATATATTTTTAAATGAAATTTAATATAAATCTTATATAACTATAATATATATATAAATAATATATATTAATAAATGAAATTATGATATTTCTATTATATGTTTTAATAGAAATGCAATTAATATAGGTTCATGAATCCGAGGCCAACCCTGCATTGTTCAATATAGTCATATTATTTTTACTACAAAATACATTAGGTAAGTTTCATTTGCCCTTTTTACCCTTTATATTTTTGGGCTGAAAATACATGCGCAATATTTATAAATGTTTTACAAAATAGACACAACTACGAAAAACTACATTCTATGGTTGAATTATCAAAATCGAATATGCCCCTTTTTATTAAGTCTGGTAATCTAAGAATTAGGGAACAGACACCCTAATTGACGCGAATCCTAAAGATAGATCTATTGGGCCTAACAAACCCCATCCAAAGTACCGGATGTTTTAGTACTTCAAAATTTATATCATATCCGAAGGGTGTCCTGGAATGATGGGGATATTCTTATATATGCATCGTGTTAATGTCGGTTACCAGATGTTCACCATATGAATGATTTTTATCTCTATGTATGGGATGTGTATTGAAATATGAAATCTTGTGGTCTATTAAAATATTGAAATGATTGTTATGATAAACTAATGAACTCACCAACCTTTTGGTTGACACTTTAAAGCATGTTTATTTTCAAGTATGAAAGAAATCTTCCGCTGTGCATTTGCTCATTTTCAAGATATTACTTGGAGTCATTAATGACATATTTTCAAAAGACGTTGCATTCGAGTCGTTGAGTTCATTAAGATTATTATTAAGTCAATTATATTTGGTTGTATTATGATTTGGTATGCATGTCGTCAACTTTCAATGAAATCAAAGTTTGTCTTTTAAAAACAAATGCAATGTTTGTAAAATGTATCATATAAAGGTCAAGTACCTCGCGATGAAATCAATTATTGTGATTCGTTTGTAATCGATGTATACTTCGTCCGGATGGATTAGGACGGGGCATCACAGTTGGTATCAGAGCGGTGGTCTTAGCGAACTAGGTCTTGCATTAGAGTGTCTAACTAGTAGTTGTTTAGATGCATTAGTGAGTCTGGACTTCGACCGTGTCTGCATGTCAAAAGTTTTGCTTATCATTTCTAGTCGAAAATCATCTGCTTATCATTCTTAGGGAATCAATTGCTTATCATTCTTAGTCTAGACATGTCTTACTGCCTCTATTGCATACACAGTGTATAGATAAATTCATATCTTAGCGCACCTGTTATTGTTATCTTTGCCTGACAGCTTCCGTAGATTCCTCCGTAACATATGGGATATTAGCATTATATATGCATATGTAAATTATGTATTGCAGGGTACTAATCTACATCCTATAATCTATTTCTTATCGAAAATCCTTCATCTGATCGTACGAGATGAATCCCTCAACCAGTTCGAATTCCTCGGATTCCGACAGCTATTCCGATATGGAGTTTCACCTAAGTTCCGAAAGCAGTGTCACCAGAATGAATCAACCAATCATCCATCCCCAATTCATCTGATGAGATCGTAGCCTACTTAATCATTGGAGACAAGAAGAAGGTGATCCTTTTCGTCAATCAAATTCACCTCTTGACGAAGAACCTGAAGTTCTTACCATTAAACTAGTTTGAAACACTATTTTCACCCTCATTTCTCGAATATCTCGTCATGATTACATAATATCTCAGATTCTAAACCTTATTCATTCGCTCGTTCCAACCGACAATCATTCCGGACTAATAGCTGAAGTCAACGAGCTTCGCGCCCGAATTGTAGCCTTAGAAAATATGGTGCAAAACGTATCAGCTTCAGCAATATCACCGACACCAACAGTACCACCAACATCAATACTAGTACCACCAACAACTCAAGTATCAACAAAACACGCCTCAACATCTTATTATGTACCTCGAGCATGATCATCATTCTACGAATTGTTCTACATCATCTATCTTCGTTCGATATGGCGATTATGTAATCTCTAATGTTTTAGAGGTTATATATTCTTTTTCTAACGATAAATCAAATGAGTTTAATATCATATTGACTCATTAAATCCATGATTTACATCTGAAGAATATATATATATATATATATATATATATATATATATATATATATATATATATATATATATATATATATATATATATATATATATATATATATATATATATATTTTCTTCATAAAGATTGTAATTAAAAATTCTTTCGTACAAACTGTTAATGGTGAAAATATTTTAACGGGTAGGTAATACCCGAGGAATATTTAGATTTCACATTAATAAGTATACTGTACATTCTTTCAAATCTAATTCAACAGTCATTTACTATCCTATTTACAACCACCGATATACGTTTCCGTTCACCATAGAATAATCCTTTTAATTTAATTTCATATTTAGATTTTGATCTATCAGAATCCAACAAGTGGCATAATGAAGAAAACGTTGGACACAAAAATAAAATTTGTTAGAAACAAACAAATTAACTATGAGAAATTTGGTTAAGAATCTACGCTAACGAAATCCTAGCTAACTGTTAATTCCGTATTTCATTTTAATTATTGCAATTTATTTATCGCAATTTAATTATCGCAATTTACATTCTCGCAATTTTATTTATCGTTATTTAATTTCTGTTATTTATTTTACGCACTTTAAATATCGGGACACGTATACAAGGTTTTGACATATCATATCGACGTATTTATATATATTATTTGGAATAACCATAGACACTCTATATGCAGTAATGATCGAGTTCTCTATATAGGGTTAAGGTTGATTCTATAATAATATATATAATTTGAGTTGTGATCGAGTCTGAGACATGTACACGGGTCACGATGCGTATTAATTAATTCGAATATTATATATTAAACTATATATGAATTATTGAATTGCTAACTGTAGACTATCAACTGAGGACTACCAACATTGGACAATTAAAATGAATTAAAATATTGATTATAACATATGAAACTAAACAATTCTTCAAGTTTGCCACTTGATTTCATTTTAAACCTCATTTGTATCTTGACGATTATAATCTGCGTTCGAACCTTTCATGATTCTTGAAAACACCTCAATCGAGAGAATGAATCAACCGCACTTCATCTATGGAAGAAAAGATTTACGCATATAGTTATGCACCTGTAAAATTCTCAGAACCTGTATAAATGTTTAACACGTATCTGTGCTAGCTTCTTTGGCATTGTTATTTCCGAAAATAACAACGCAATTTCTTTTCAAATTAGCCAATTTTTTCACAGCTCCAGCAAATCAACTTCAAGCTTTCATTCAAATAAGTCTTATTACCACATTAATATATAAGTTTGCCTTTCATCATCGTTACCGAGGAACCGTTTATATTCCACCACATTATCATTAAACTTACCAGCAACTTCACTACTCATTGACTTAAGTCTCTCCGAAGAATCATTATATTTGTTCATTAAAACCCTATCATATACTTATCCGCACCTTATAACGAGAGTTGTCATATCGATTACCGAGAATTAGCAATCAGTATTTTGAATCTCGCAGCATTTCTACATCAATAGTTAAATGTATACATATGACATTTATCTCTTAGAATTATGATCTCTCATTCTGAAATTCTGAAAAGTACTCAGTCACAAATCAATACTCTGAATGTTGAAAAAGCTGAATGAAGCAGCAGAAACCATAGACAACTATAAATGACCTTAATCATCGAAAGTTTGATGATAAAGAATAGTATGTTGGAAAAGTTTAGAAAAGTTGGAACTGAAAAATGGATCGAGAAAACCACGAAGGAGACCAAGGATAAATACAAGGACCATACCATATATTCAAAGAATCCAGGTAATTCTGGATCCGATGAAACCTTCAACGAATATCTTGCTCCATACTCATGTTAAAATCTTGCAAAAAATCTTCCACATCAACCATCGAACTTAGAAATTCCAAAATATCATCATAAATATCTTCGATATTTCTGAAGATATTTTCATAAATATTCTCGTTCGAAATTATTTATCTCTTCGTGCTATCAGTGTTACATCGTATAGAAACTATTAGTTTCTATATTCTGTAAACTTTCGAGCTTAAAATATGAATGTTATTGAAGTAATGTTGGAAACTGATGCATGAGTTAGTATAATATAATGACACTTGATCAACGTGATTATATTACAGTAAGTCATGCTGAGTTTCTAATGAAACGTGATGATTCACAGGCTCTAACGTTATCATGTGCCATGTTACATAACTCTTTTATTCTACTTAACTCCTGAACAAATCAAGAAAATGTATTCTTGATGGTTCTATCTTCCGTGATATTGATAAATTTGAAAATCAAATTGTGCTATCACGTTCCTTCCCACTTAGAACATTATAATCATTCGAAACTCTATATCTACAAATTCTGGACCATTATTCACTTAACTTGAAGTCGGGAAGAGAAAAACAAAAGCATAGAGCTATGAAATATAAGGGAGAATATAAAGCTCGACAACAACACATAAATTACAAACCGTGCATATCAATATGTACTGCCACGTAAAGGCACGGGAAAATTAAAAAAAAACACTATAACCCCAAAGTAATAGTAAAAGTAAATAAAATCCTCCGGTGGTAGATGAAAGAGAAGAATGACAGATATGAAAGTTAAGAGGATATTAAGGATCAGAATGGGATGGAGCATATTAACGAATGCTTTAAAATATGAATCAAGGGAGAAAGAATAGAAGGTGTGTGTGGTTGAAATAAGGAAACAAAGAGGGTGGATTTATAGTAAAATATCAGACAGAGAAATCGAGACAGATTATCGCATTTAATCAAAGCGGATCCTAATTCCCTTGATTACTGAAGAATCAAATCTTATTACGAAAATTTTCTTTAAATCCCTTAAATTCCGGAAAACAATCATAACTACGTCATCTGTTAAAACGAATCTATATTTACTCATTTCATCCTCTTGCGATAGCTTCACTTATACTTTTCGCATAATCAAAGTGTTTTATCTATATTACTCAGTGATGATAAAATTCTATTTATCAACTCATATTCATCATGAAACCATTTTTATTGTTAGCCATGACAACCTCGATCAAATTTCGGGACGAAATTTCTTTAACGGGTAGGTACTGTGATGACCCGAAAATTTCCGATCAAATTTAAACTTTAATCTTTATATGGTTTTGACACGATAAACAAAGTCTGTAATGTTGAGTCTAGAAAATTTTGGAACGATGTTCATATATTCAATTGACTTTTGACTTTGTCTGACGATTCACGAACAATTGATTTGTAAATAAAAATGTATATATATATATATATATATATATAATTTGAAATTATAAAGTATAATTAAATATGAAATAAAATAATTAAGTGTAATTTAAAAATGAAATTATATATAAATATATATGATTATTATATTGTATTATTATACAGGAACTATATATAAATGTATATGGATTCTATAACTAACTATTATTATATATACACTGAATTATATATAAGAAGTATAAAATCATATGTTATTGTATGTAGATATAATTATCAAATGATACATAATTTATAATAGGTAATATTGAAATATTGAATTTAATTACAAGTTACAATATAATTATCAGGTTATTATTACATTCATTATTATCATTATGTATTAATATTTGCAGTAATATCAAGTATTATTAATGTTATTAGATATGAATTTAGATACATATAACCTGTTATAGTAATATTATAATTATTATTAAATTTAACATTTAAAAATTATTATACCTATTATTGTTATCATTAATAATATTGTTATCATTTTAAATTAACATTTTTGATTAAAAGTATTATTATCAATATCATTATTATCTTTATCCTTATTCTTATTATTTATATAATTAATATTATTAAATACCATTAAAAATTAATATCATTTTTATTATTAATATTATTTTGATTCTTAAGCTTATTATTATTATCTCTATTATTATTAATGGTATTTTGTATTATTTAAAAATATTATTAACTATAATATTATTATTAATCTTATATAGGATATATATATATATATATATATATATATATATATATATATATATATATATATATATATATATATATATATATATATATATATATATATATATATATATATATATATATATATATATATATATATATATATATATATAAAGTGTAAGATCGGTAGGAAATCAACAAAATATATTATAATTCAGTTAAATACAAAAAATGTCGAATATCATACTGATACAGATTTGAAAGCTGTTATATTTCAACATCAAAGTTTTCTTTTAACTGTCCTTTTTGTCTGCAAATTAGGTAATCGTGGAAATCAAATTCTTAATGCAAACAAATCAATTTTTCCTATTTCAATTATTTGATTACAAACATTATTATCAAATATATATGTATTATCAGTCACGACTGTTAAGGAATTAAAACCCAAAAATTTAGAAAAACACATGAACACCTCTGTACGTTCACTTTTTCAGTCAAAACGCGAATTCGAATCTCTTGTCAAAATCTAAAAATGCAGATATGTTATAAATCTTATAGTGAAACTATCTGCAAGTTTTCAAATCTTAATTCGCGAAATCAAGGTTTAATTTTGAGGTCAAAGTTTAAATTTTAAAAGTCAACGAAATTGTTCATCGAGAAATTGGTGATCGTTTTGATGTTATTGTTGAAATTAACGATCCATGAAGTTTCTAAACATGATTTAAAAGAGGTTTTATATTATAAGTATTATCTATAACGCGATAAAAATCGAAAATCAAATTTTTTTTTGGTTTATACTCGTGAATACAGCAGGTCGCTGTTTCCTTTTCATATTTTTTTTTTCAATTCAATTAAACACTAAATGATTGTAATTATTTCTATTTTTAATCCTAAATAATTTACAATTTGTTATTACAATTTACATTAAATCCCTGATCGATTTAGTAATTGGAGAAGAAGATGAATATAGAATAAAATAGATACGGTTTATATATTTATGGAATGGTAATAATTCAGAAAAGAACAGACGGATTGATGGTAAAGGGTGTTAGCGGGTATCCAAGAGGTCTTGGGTTCGATCCTTGCTTGGTGCGCTTTTTTTAAAGGGGGGCTCCTAAGGTAGTACACTTGTATTATTTTTTTTATTATTATTATTATTATTATTATTATTATTATTATTATTATTATTATTATTATTATTATTATTATTATTATTATTATTATTATTATTATTATTATTATTATTATTGTTGTTGTTGTTGTTATTGTCATTATGATTGTATTATTATTAAAGATTGTTATTAAATAGTTAATATAGATAATAAGGGTAATATTATTATCACTTTTGTTATTATTAATTAATATCACTAGGTACTATTAGTATTATTATTATTATTATTAATAGTTGTACAAGTATTATTATTATTATGATTATCATTATTGATTATTGATATTACTACAAGTATTATAGTTATCGGTACCATTATTATTACTAACATACGTATTATTATGATTTTAAGTATTATTATGATTATAGATACAAATAAGAATATTAGTATTATTATTATTCTTATTACTAGTAGTTGTTTCGTTATTATTATATTAGAATTACTATTATTATTACCATTATGAAAATAACACAAAATAATAATATTTACATTAATATTAGTATTAGTATCGCTTTTGTAACTACTACTACTATTATTATTATTATTATTATTATTATTATTATTATTATTATTATTATTATTATTATTATTATTATTATTATTGTTATTATTATTATTATTATTATTATTATTATTATTATTATTATTATTATTATTATTAAACAAAAGTATCATTATTAACAATATCATTATTATTATTAATATTATCATTTTTTTAATAAAGTTATTATTATTATTATTATTAGTAAATCATTAATATCAAAACTATCATTTTTAAATAAATAAATATTTTTGTATATCAAACATACTTAATACATATACTACAAAAATATTAATATTCTATATAACTATATATGAATCATATTAACATTACTTATATAAAAACTTACATATAACAAATCAGATATTTTTTTTTATAATCCTAAATATATATAGATATTAATATAACTATATTAATCACTTTAAATACATATACAAGATAAATGCATAAAACTTATAATTTAAGATATAACATAAAGTATATATTTTTAAATGAAATTTAATATAAATCTTATATAACTATAATATATATATAAATAATATATATTAATAAATGAAATTATGATATTTCTATTATATGTTTTAATAGAAATGCAATTAATATAGTTTCGTGAATCCGAGGCCAACCTTGCATTGTTCAATATAGTCATATGTATTTTTACTACAAAATACATTAGGTGAGTTTCATTTGCCCTTTTTACCCTTTATATTTTTGGGCTGAGAATACATGCGCAATATTTATAAATGTTTTACAAAATAGACACAAGTACGAGAAACTACATTCTATGGTTGAATTATCGAAATCGAATATGCCCCTTTTTATTAAATCTGGTAATCTAAGAATTAGGGAACAGACACCCTAATTGACGCGAATCCTAAAGATAGATCTATTGGGCCTAACAAACCCCATCCAAAGTACCGGATGTTTTAATACTTCGAAATTTATATCATATCCGAAGAGTGTCCCGGAATGATGGGGATATTCTTATATATGCATCTTGTTAATGTCGGTTACCAGGTGTTCACCATATGAATGATTTTTATCTCTATGTATGGGATGTGTATTGAAATATGAAATTTTGTGGTCGATTAAAATATTGAAATGATTGTTATGATAAACTAATGAACTCACCAACCTTTTGGTTGACACTTTAAAGCATGTTTATTCTCAGGTATGAAAGAAATCTTCCGCTGTGCATTTGCTCATTTTCAAGATATTACTTGGAGTCATTAATGACATATTTCAAAAGACGTTGCATTCGAGTCGTTGAGTTCATCAAGATTATTATTAAGTTAATTATATTTGGTTGTATTATGAATTGGTATGCATGTCGTCAACTTTCAATGAAATGAAAGTTTGTATTTTAAAAACGAATGCAATGTTTGTAAAATGTATCATATAGAGGTCAAGTACCTCGCGATGAAATCAACTATTGTGATTCATTTGTAATCGATGTGGACTTCGTCCGGATGGATTAGGACGGGGCATCGCAACCGCCGTTGGAATGGTTGACCTCATACGGACTTCAACCGCCCTAGGAATGGTTGAAAGTCCCCAACCGCCCTAGGAATGGCTGGTGTCAAACACAGTGCACATATACAACATATATAGATCACATAGCATGCAACTATCCACCTAGCATGGCAATCACTACACTAAACAGGGTAATCAGTGTAATCTACAGTAGCATGATTTGCTACTTAAACTCTATCCGAAGATTGACCCACTCACCAATTACCAGCAACTGAAGATTCTCAGAGGTATAATCTTTCTGAGTCTTCTCTTTCTCTTTTGCACCTGAGAATATATATAATACAGTCAGTAATTATGTCTTGATATTAAATCAACAACAAGACAACAATGCTATAGATCAACACTTAAACACATAAAACTGGTATGCCAAACGTACGAGTAAGAAACCTCACTCACACGTTTGAGAACACTCAAGCGTGCGGTTGACAACTCACTCGTACGTTTAGTCTATGACTGGACATCCATCAAAGAATTACCTGATTCGTACGGTTCGCCACACGAGTGACCAGTGACTCGCATGAGTCACATCTGAATCGTACGTATCAACTTAACCAAAACAATAGTTCTCCTTAACCCCTCACTCGCACGGTTCATTACACGGTTAACCACCCCAACCGTACGAGTGAAGGCTCACTCGTGCGAGTGCAGAAGAACAGTAACAACAGCTGTTATGACGAGTTTCAACCCCAAAATGCACACATGAAACATCAATACATACTGTAATTTAACACATACAATCACGCATTCATTATATGATAAGTCTACATCACAAAGTTAATCAATAACGACACTCACATGTGTGTAAAATAAGGCATACACCCTAAAAACCCTTTTTATGACCAAAATAAAGATTGATACAGCTTCTTAAAACCTTATCATTGAAAATTACACCTCAAGATGATTCCAACGATAGTTTATTCATCAAAAAGAGAGTTACGGTTTGAAAGTTACGCCCTTTTCAAATTTATCAAAAGCTGACAAGTGCTCAACCGCGTGGCTGAGACCTCAAACGTGTGGTTAAGCCCTCAACCGCGTGGTTGAGCCCTAAAATGCGTTCTCAACCGCGTGGTTGAGCCCTCAAATGCGTGGGAGCTGATGAACAGCTCCACCTCGCTGTTTTTCGCGATTTTGACTCCAAATCTTGATTTTAGTAAGTTCTAACACCAAAACCAATTGAAAAACATCATATAAACTATATAGCAACTATTTCTAATATCAATTAAGCATAACAAATACAAATCATGAAGATTCAAGCTCATATTCTTCAAAAACCCATTTTACACCCAAACCCCAATTCTTAAGAATTAAACCACGAATTCAAGCATGCTAACCTGGATAAATGCTTACAAGGATGAGCTGATTAAGTTACTAAAGCCTCTTGATTCAATTAATCACTTGGATTCAATTAGGGTTTGAGATGGTGTGAAGTTAAGTACGAGCTTGTTTGGGAATGTTCAAGAAATGAAAAGAGTGAAGCAGATTACACTATAAATTGGTTATTAAAACCCATACCCCACAACACACGGGTATTTACCAGTTATCTAATATCTTTCTTACTTAATTTAGCAATCCTAAGGGAGTCCAAATTCAACAAACAGACCATTTCTGTGACCCTTGTCACAAACTGATCTTAACCACATAATCAATTAATAATAAACATATTATTAAAATAAAAGCATATTTTAAACACAAATATAAACCTAAGGGTAATTAAGTAATCTTACTTTTAACCCCGGTTTCAGTCTGTTACATATCCACCCCTTAAAGAGATTCCGTCCTCGGAATCTGGTCTTGGTCAAACAGATGAGGGTAACGGGTCTTCAACAACTCTTCCATCTCCCACGTTAAGTTAGACCCTAAGCTGTGTTTCCATTCTACCAAAACCATTGGGATCTCTTTCTTTCTTAACTTAGTAACCTTTCTATCGACCACTCGAATTAGCTCCTCAACCAACTTGTTACCCAAATCAACTTTAAGATCCTTAATTGGCAAAATTTGTGTTTCATCGTCCACCTTACAATTACGTAAGTAACACACATTGAAGGTATTATGAATACCAGCTAACTCTGGTGGAAGATCCAGTACCACTGTTTGATCATTCAGAATTTCACTAATTGGAAACGGCCCAACATACCTTGGCGCAAGCTTACCACGTTTACCAAATCTGATAACCCCTTTCCACGGTGAAACCTTAAGATATACACGATCACCCACATTAAAAGTTATCGAACGTCTACGCGGATCTGCATACATCTTTTTTCTATCTCTGGCAGCTTTTAACTTTTCTCGCGCATTAGCAACTTTTTCGGCTGTCATTTGAACAATTTCGGGACCAGCAAACTGTTTCTCTCTAGCTTCTAACCAATAAGTCGGAGTTTTGTAACGACGGCCGTACAACATTTCGTAAGGCGGAATTCCTATGCTCGAATGATAAGAATTATTATACGCGATACAAATGTGTATCCCACGAACCACCATATTCTAATACACATGCTCTCAACATATCTTCTAGCGTCTGTATCGTTCGTTCACTCTGACCATCTGTCTGAGGATGATAAGTTGTACTCAGATTCACACGTATACCCAGATTTTGTTGTAGACTGTTCCAGAAGTTCCATACAGATCTAGAATCCCTATATGATACAATTGATAATGGCACACCATGACGACTAACTATCTCTTTCACATATAAATTAGCAAGTTCACTTAATGATGCTATCTCACGAGTAGCAAGAAAATGAGAATTCTTGGTCAAACGATCAATTATTACCAAATCATATCGTGTTTTCTCTGAGTTCTAGGTAATTTTGTCACAAAATCCATCGTGATATGCTCCCATTTCCACTCTGGAATCTGTAACTGACGCAACAAACCATACTATTTCTGGTGTTCTGCCTTCAGTTGCGCGCAAATATGACACTTTTCAACAAAACGAGTGATGTTTGTTTTCATAGTCGGCCACCAATACAATGATTTCAAATCATGATACATCTTATTACTGCCTAGATGTGCTGTCAATATGGATTTGTGAGCTTCAGTTATGATCAAATCTCTCAAGTCTCCAAGCATAGTCACCCAAATACGGTTATTTAAGGTCTTAAGTCTACGAGAATCATCAATTAGGTTAAACTTTCGTTTAGTCATAAGTTCAGATTTAATATGTTCATACTCTAAAGCACAGGCTTGAACAGTTTGTAATTGATCGATCAAATCTGAAGTTATACTCAAACGCAGAAATTTCACATTCTCATCAGACTTTTTATGACTTAGTGCATCTGCTACGACATTTGTTTTACCCAGATGATACTTGATTTCACAATCGTAGTCTTTAATCAGCTCTTGCCACCGTCTTTGATGCATATTCAATTCTTTCTGAGAGAAAATATATTGCAGACTCTTGTGATCTGTACATATTACACAATGTGTCCCATATAAATAATGTCTCCATAGCTTCAGGGCAAACACTACGGCAGCCATTTCTAAATCATGTACAGGATAATTTCCTTCATGAACTTTCAACTGTCGCAAGGCGTAAGCAATCACCTTGTCTCTCTGCATCAATACACAACCCAACCCGGCGAAGGACGCATCACAATAGACTACGAAGTCATCTAAACCTTCTGGTAATGCTAACACTGGAGCCTGACACAATAACTGTTTCAAAGTCTGAAAAGCCTTCTCTTGATCATCACCCCACCGAAAGGCTATGTCTTTTCGAGTCAACTTAGTTAACTGACCCGCTATTTTCGAGAAATCTTTTATTAACCTTCAGTAATAATCAGCTAATCCCAGATAACTCTTAATTTCTGTCAGATTTCTTGGCGATTTCCAATTTCATAACCGCATCAATCTTTGATGGATCAACTTTTATACCCTCGACACAAATTACATGACCCATAAACTGCACTTCTCTCAGCCAGAAGTCACACTTAGAAAATTTTGCAAATAACTGTTCATGTTTCAACAAATTCAAGACCTGTCTTAATTGTTCAACGTGCTTGACCTCTGTCTTTGAATACACTAATATGTTGTCTATAAACACAATCACGAATTTATCTAGAAACGGACGACACACCCTATTCATCAGATCCATGAAGACTGTTGGCGCGTTTGTTAACCCAAACGACATGACCAAGAACTCATAATGAGCATACCTAGTTCTAAATGCTATCTTTGGGATGTCAGATTCTGCAACTCTAACCTGATGATACCTAGATCGTAAATCTATCTTTGAGAAGTATGCACCTTGCAACTAATTGAATAAATCATCTATTCTAGGAAGCGAGTACTTATTCTTTACTGTTCTCTTATTCAACTCCCGATAATCTATACACATACGCATGGTACCGTCTTTCTTTTTAACAAATAATACCGGTGCATCCCAAGGAGAAGAATTCGGTCTAATAAAGCCACGATCTAATAGCTCCTGAATTTGTAACATCATCTCACGAATTTCTGACGGTGCTAACCGATACAAAACTAGGAATAGGTAACACTAAACAAGTCATAGGAAATGACTTTCCTTCAATATCAATACTAACCCCAATCACAAACATTATGACAGGTGTGATCTTTCCATCACCTACTTCTACTCTAACCGGTTAAGGCAGCACGGTAGCAGGTAAGTTCAATTTAGCACAAAAGCCTAATGACATAAAAGACTTATTCGCACCACAATCAAACAATACACGAGCAGGTATTAAGTAGATTAAAAACATACCTGTGATCACATCGTCAGTTTCAGTAGCCCTTTCAACAGACATCTGAAAAGCTCTGGCCTCTGCTGTGAGAGGGTTCTTCCTCTTCTTCCCACTCGAGGCAGTAGACCCTCTAACTGATGCTGAACGCGCACCTGACGCTGCCCCAGAACTCACACTCTTGAACGGACAGGTTATAGCACGATGCCCTGGTTGATTACAACTCCAACACACATTTCCTGGAAACGAACACCTTTGGGACTCATGTCCTACTACACCGCATCTCATACATCTTCTGGTAGCCGCTGAGCATTGACCACTGTGTGTAGACTTACAAGTGTGGCACCAATTCCCTCTACCTGATCCAGACCCTGAACCACTCTGTCGACTCTTACTTTTTTGTCTAAACCTAAATGATTTCTTTGACTTACCACTGGATTGACCACCCGTTTGACCACTCAGAGTCATCACACTCCCTGTCATCATTCCTTTTGCCGCTTTCAAATCACTTTCCACCATTCTGGCTATAACAAAGGCCTGAGATAAACTAGTCGTCATCCTTACTGACATTCTGTATTCTGGCAAGATCACATTAACAAAATGTTGAATTCTTGATGCTTCATCTGGTACCCACTGAGATACAAATCTCAACTTATCCATAAACTGACCAATCACTTCATCGATTGACATCTGAGGTGTCATTCTCATTTTTAAAAACTCAGTCTTTAATCGGTTAAGATCAAACGAGGAACAATACTATTAACCAACTTTCCATTGAAATTGTTCCCAAGTATTCTGTTTAACATTCTTCTTTGGAATACTTGACGTCAATGCATTCCACCAAACCATAGCTCTACCCTTTAACAATCTACAAGCATACATAACCCGCAACTCCGGTTCACATTGACAGGCTTCCAAAGCCCTTTCAACTTCCATTAACCAATTCATAGTTTCTGTCGGGTCAGAACTTCCTGAATATTCTGGGGGTTTTCAATCTAAGAACTGTATGTAAGTACATTTCTTATGGGGTTGAACAAAGGGTTGTTGGAACATTCGTGTTTGGTACGGGTTCATTAACATTGGATTTTGATAAGGGAAAGTATTTTGTGGTGGTATGTAGTACTATTGAGGTGGTTAATTTTGCAATGGGTATTGGAATTGAGTCTGGTTCATGTTGGGTACGGTTTGAGATTGTGCTGTCGGAAATCCAGGTGGCGTATCATCATTTCACGCAGGATTTACCAGCTCAAGCTCAATAATCTTATCCTGAGCTTCTTTGAGTTTACTTTCTAACTCATGAATATAACTCTGTTGATCATCATCTTCGGACTCAACACCCTCGTCTGGTGCTCTGTATGTTTCGGGATTTGTCGGGCCGGTAGCATTTGCATCTCTGTTAGCCATACATGTGCTACAAAAACAACTCACACAAAAGCTTAGTGGATAACTGGTTAGCTCAACGCAACTAACATACACGTATCCCTGCATTCACTTAGCCCCACCTACTGACATGTTTGACTCCTCTCAAGATTTGAGAACAAGATATACGCATGTACTTGCTGTCAAACCTATGCTCCGATACCAACTTGTAACACCGGCCATTTTTTTTATAACACATCGGAATACATTTGGTTACCAAACACAACATCATTATTTATAATTACAGAAAAGCACGTAATTACGTTTAACTTTAACAAACAGTGTTACATTATTACAAAGACAATTACAAAAGCCTACATCAGAGTTCCAAGTCAAACATGTCTTCTACATCATGTTCCGATCCCAGTAGCAGTAGCTAAACCTACAGGGGGAGATGCTTACAACCATCAAGCATACGAATAATGACAATATGAGGATCGACAGCTTGTACAGGCACACGAACCTAGCTGATAGGGCTAGGATCTACTGATAGTCCTTCCGACCAAGTCTCTGCATAACTATCCAAACGCAACAAATGCGTTCTTCTATGCTATACTAAACAGACTGTACGACTTGGACTCAACCGCCCTTGGAATGGTTGACCTTACATGGACTTCAACCGCCCTAGGATGGTTGAAAGTCCCCAACCGCCCTAGGAATGGCTGGTGTCAAACACAGTGCACATATACAACATATATAGATCACATTGCATGCAACTATCCACCTAGCATGGCAATCACTATACTACACAGGGTAATCAGAGTAATCTACATTAGCATGATTTTTTACTTAAACTCTATCCGAAGATAGACCCACTCACCAATTACCAGCAACTGAAGATTCTCAGAGGTCTAATCTTTCTGAGTCTTCTCTTTATCTTTTCCACCTGAGAACAGAAATAACACATTCAGTAATCATGTCTTGATATTAAATCAACAACAAGATAACAACGCTATAGATCAACACTTAAACACATAAAACTGGTCTGCCAATCGTACGAGTAATGATCATATACATAGTATTGTATATGTATATTTTATTTGCCAAGAGCTAAAGACAGAATTACGCAAATTGTAATCCAAAGTTATTCGCTGAAAATAAGCACATCAGTTATGTTCTCGCATTAACAAAAGGCTACGGTTTAATCCGCTAAGCTTCCGCGGATAGTTAAGCAATCCGCAAACCGCGGATATTTCGAATACTATAAATAGAGAGCATGGCCTCTCATTTATAGGTTGTTGATTCTCTGCCATTTGCTCGAGCCTTTGTGATTTCCACTTGTGATCTTGCCCAAGGGATTTTTACATCACGCTAAGGTGAATCATGCTAACTAACATTTAAGACCAGGTCAGGGTGGTTGATCACTTGATTGCTAAAGTGAAAGACGATCATCGGGGCCCAAAATAATCAACAAACATCCCATCTTCCATCATATTATTGCACTCGATCCTTAATTAAGTAATAACTTGATTTAGGATCGATCAATTGGCGCCATCCGTGGGATGCGTTTTATGAATTAAACTTTAAATTTTTTGTTTTGTGCTATCAAACGATTAATTGCCTTGTTTAATTAAGATCGTGTATTGTTATGATGAATTGCAGGAAGTCGCTGAAGTGTATTAGTTGATTTGATCGTTGAATATGGCAACTAACATGAAACAAACAGGAAGTTCTGTCAATGATGATGCGTTAGTTAATGATTTGCAAAATGCTTTGTCAAATAGTACGCAGGCAAACGCTAACACTATCACGGGTGGTTCAGGGAAAGAATCGCTAGTTAAGGAGCCTAGTGGCAATCCTATTAACACCGATTCGCAACTAAAGGTCGCTGCTGAAAAAATGGTTGCACCCAGGAATTTGCAGCAATATCGCGAAGAAACCATCGCTGATGGTAAGTGATTAAAGATTTTGGCTGGAAAAGCAGACAAATTACTTGGTACTGCTATTGAGCAAGCTAGAAAAGATTTTCGCGAAACTCGTGTACCGCGAACTTATTTACGGCTGTGGAATGATTCTGGATCACAAGCTGATCGCTTAGTCATTGATCATTGCGATAGTGATAGCGATGGTGCGGATGAACGTGTTATCTTAAATTCTGTTTATAATTTGAAGACTGCGAAAGCGCCAAGAGAAGAGAATGAATTTTCTGATGATTCGGACAATGAGGAAGAATTTGTAAAAATTCCACATGTTAAGTGAAAGCGACCACCAACACCTTTCCCTCGTCATGGGAATGAAGGTGAAGCATCTGATGATATTCGCAGCGAATGCTTTTAGAAGTATTGCGCCTAAGTCAATGCAACATAAGTTTACACAACCAAATTTTTTGCAAGATATGATCGCCAAGTTTTGTGCGGACAATACTGATACTCGCACAAAAAAAAAGGCCATTGAAATCACCACTGCTGCAGACAAGTTTGTCCAGCATATTTCTGATTATCCAATTGTTACACCGCCTATAGTGCCAGTGACGTTGGAAGTTTATTCAGGGTTAACTGACCCCTTGAACTTTTTACAGCGATTTGAAGGTGTGGTAAGCACCTATAATTGGGATGAACCGGTTGCGTGTAGAGTATTTCCTATGGTCTTGCAAGGATCTGCTAGGGAGTGGTTTCATAGCCTACAAGCTCGCAGTATCATTGGTTTCATTGATCTTCGCGATAAGTTTTTGTTGCATTTTCAGAATCTTTTACCGCAAAAGAAGACACATATAGAATGTCATGATATTAAACAAGGCATCAAAGAAACTCTAAGCGCGTTACTTACGCGGTACATTTATCAGTGTCAAAAGATACCAAGTTTGAATGAAGACCAAAAAGTTTCTGGTTTCATGCATGCTATTAACCCACAGCGACATCCGACGCTTGTGCGAAGATTGCGAAGAGATGTTCCGCCAACTTTCGCTAAAGTTCAGCAGGAAACATATGACTATCTCTGTGGTAGAGAAGATAGCACTATAACTCCTGCATGTGGATGGGGTAAGGAAAAAAGTTGGCGGGATGACAATGATTCTTTTCGCGATGGCAATGGTGATAATTACCGCGGTAATGGTTTTCTGCGAAGAAATGGCGGCGGCGTTTACCCGCGAAATGATAGGTTTCAAGGTCAGAATGATAATCATGGAAATGGCCGTCGAGATCGCTATTCTACGCGAAAATGGAACAATGAGTCTTTCAATATCATTCAGATGTTAACAAAAATGCCTAAAGAAATTTTGTTACAAGAAAGGGTTGCTAAGTTTTTTCCTGATCCGCAGCCTTTAGGGGAGCATAGCAGGCGGGATAGGTCAAAGTTTTGTGTTTTCCATGATGATTATGGTCATAACACCAATCGCTGTAGAGACTTAGCGGAACTGATTACGGAGGAATATGAGTAAGGCAAGCTGGACCATTTAATCGCGCAGGCAACTGCCAGTACTGCGAATGCGATTATAGTGCCTACAGAAGCCAATGCTCCAAATATACCAAACGTGGCTGAGCGAAAGGCTCCCGCGGTGAAAAATCTGGGATTAAAGATGGTGAATAAGAAAGAAAACCAGCGCAGAATTCAGGTCATTATTGTGGTGGAAGTGCAAGGAGAAATGTCGGTATTTCAAATATCTGAACAGATTGTAAGTTGGAAATGTCCTTCTATTACTTTTCCTCCTACAAGTCTGACCGTGGATGGTGATAAACCAATGGTAGTTTCATGCCGCATTGCAAACACTGGAATTATGGTCATGAAGGTACATGTGGACACTGGTAGCAGTGTAGATGTCATGTACGAACAATGTTTTAGCAAACTACCCGCAAATATCGAGGCTTTGATGAAACTTACTACGGTTTCACTTACTGGATTTTGAGGAGAGTCAACTTGGCCTGTTGGCCAGTTGGAATTGCAAATGGAACTAGTTGATGATTGCGATGAGTTACTGAGACGCCAAGCCTTATTAAATCTGTATATAATGCATAATCAGTCGCGATTTAATATGATACTTGGGCGCACTGCTTTACGCATGTTTGTCGCTATCCCTTCTACTATACATGGCATGGTTAAATTTTCTGCTAATAAGGGAATTGGCACGCTCACTTCTGCGAAAGAAGAGCCGTTTTGCGCTATGATTATGGCAAGTGAAAATACGGGTGTTGAGGGGTATTCAATCTACTTTGAATAAGTGCGAAAATTTATAGTACAAAAAAGTTATGATATGCTTAGTCGAAATTTGATCAATGTTTGATATGCTATGATTGTATTCTGAATTTCGTATCGCGAAAAAGTAATGAACAAAGCAAAGTTAATTTCAGTGCTAGTAGTTGTTTCTCTACAAAGCAAAAACACTGCGTGTGGCCACGCGTAGTGCTTATTTTGCAGAATACAATTGCTTATTTTTTATAACACTAAGTTAATGTTTGTTCTGCGGGTACTTTAAGTAAAATGGCATGGTTTCGCTAAACATGACCTGCTTAAATATTATAATAATGCAAGCATACATTGCGAATTAATATGTTAAAAACCAAGTGATGAAATTGCCCACTTGTGTTAAATTGAAAATATTGCGAAAGGATAAAATTTCCTAAGTATTTGATCTTGCCAATGCTTAGATGCTTCACAATGCTAAATTTTCCTAAGGATCGATTTGTCGGACTTAGAAGATTCATAATGATTAAAAGATTGTTTTGCATAAAGTACATGTTTGTTATGTGCATAATAGCGAATGCGGAAATTGCAAAGGGCAAGCCTGAATTATGAATATATGATAAAGTGAAGCGCTATATAAATAAGAAAAGTTGCAACTGCGGAATAAAAATATGTTACTAGTATTAAGCGCAAAAAAGCGTGAATAATTACAAAAAACGCAATTAAGGATTGCGAAATAAGCGTTTGAAATCTAACTAAGACAATTTAAAGCTCTAGCACTTTCATGTCTGCAAAAGTAACGCCCTCTTGTTGAACCAGTTCCTCTAAGGCTGGTATGCTGACTTTCTCAACCTCCTTCTTTGCCCTTGCGAGTGCTTCCCAGGAATCATCTGTGGCACATATTTCACTTGCCATATTTGAGGGGAGGGGTTGAGAGAGATCGCCAAGTTTGCACAATAAGTCATACCACTTGAAGCATGTGGCGAGTTTGGATTCTTGGGCATATGCTCGGAATTTTTCAGTGACTGGTTGCGAATCCATCACTTTATCTGCGAATTCCGGCAGATATTTGACAAGCTGAGCGAATTCCTTTTCGGCATTCTCCGCCCTCTTTTTGAGTTGGATGTTTTCCTCTACTTACTTTTTAAGCTGTGCCTCAACCTTCCGCGCTTTTCTTTCATGATCAGTAGCAATTTTGACTAGCTTTTCATATTCATCCAAAATTTCAGTAAAACGCTCAATGTTGTCAACAGCTAGGCAAATTGCATTATAGAAATTGTGCAGTCGTTGTCTTTCCGCTTGAGGATATGTCAGCTTGAGGGTGTAATGAACAAATATTGTAAAATTAACAATTTCTTACTTGCTTCTTGTTCAGATATAGTGCGTATGCGTCTTTTGCGCGGGGTAGTTACACTTTCTGTGGCTTTTCGCTTACCGCGGTCTTCACCGCCGGAAATGAAAAGCGTGTTGATGATTGGTTCATCAATTGGGATAATCTCGCCATTTCCGTTTTTTAAGCGGCGAGCAGGTCTGATCCTACTAATATGTTCTGACCTCGTGATTAGGTCAAGCTCAATCACTGTGAAAATCAAAACGTATAAGGATATGCGAAGACGCAAAAAAAATTATATAATTCAAAAAGTTTAGGCGAAATACCATTATTCATTTGGTCGATTAAAAGGGCTTCGCAGTCGCTCCACGGCCACTGGATCGAAACCCTACCAATGTACAGCAGTACGTTTGAGTATGTTCGCAGGATTAGGCCTACAACCTTGATTGTTTTAAGAATGTCAGATTCAAGATCGTCAAGCGCAACCCTATCATTAAGAGTGCCATCAAGTTCAGTGCACCACTTTTTCGGTATACTACTATCCACATGAGCGGTGTTGTTGATAAAACAAAAAGAACTGCGCCAGTTGCCAATCGAGTCTTTTGGCGAGGTCATTACTCCAAACTTACTGCGAAAAGAGAATGATCCCGCATCATATAGCACAAGGCTATTGCATGAGCGAAACACGTTAAGTAGCAGTTGTTTGTTGATAGCATTACAGTACATCTCAAACAACACGATTTTGTTAATCGCGTTTGGATGAAGTTGAGCAATAGCGATCTTGTAATATTCGCAGACACTGCAAAAAAATTGGGTAACTGGAAAGCGTAGGTTGCCTTGAGAGATGGCGGCCTCATAAACATTAATCATCCCCTTAGGGGGAGCGTTTGCTCGATCTTCCACTGAAGGTGCGGTGGGAACAAATTGAGCAAGTGGAGGATACCACTGCTGTAGGGTTCGGAGTTTCGCTTCCGTCATATATGAAACGAAACCTCCAGGAGTATGGGAAGATGAAGAAGATGCCATTTATAGTAAGATAAGTAAAACGGATGATGAATTAAAGGTATTAAGGGTTGACTTGATTAATTGCAAACAATGTGTGTGAACAGATGAATTTGATTGAACACGTAATTGAGTGAGAAAGTGTAAAGTTTTTTATGCGAGTAATTCAGCTATTTATAATTGAAGTTAGGGCGACGAGGTCGAAGGAGTAATGATTACTTTTAAACGGGTGAAATTACCGCAACGTGTAAACGGTAACTTTCTAGCCGTTACAGCGTTTCTGATTTGACAGTTTTGCGATAGTTACCGTTGTAATTATGCGTTGAACTTCATAAAATCACCGGTAATAATTCGATGTTAAAAATTATTAAAAAATCACTTGCGAATATATTTTAAGGAAGCATGGTTTTATTTTTAGAATTTATCATGATACATCTGCTATGCTAGATGTATCATAATAAACTGGGGGGACTTGATCATATACATAGTATTGTATATGTATATTTTATTTGCCAAGAGCTAAAGACAGAATTACGCGAATTATAATCCAAAGTTATGCAATATTCGCTGAAAATAAGCACAGCAGTTATGTTCTCGCATTAACAAAAGACTGCAGTTTAATCCGCTAAGTTTCCGCGAATAGTTAAGCAATTCACAAACCGCGGATATTTCGAATACTATAAATAGAGAGCATAGCCTCTCATTTATAGGTTGTTGATTCTCTGCCATTTTCTCTAGCCTTTGTGATTTCCACTTGTGATCTTGCCCAAGGGATTTTTACATCGCGCTAATTAACAATCAAGACCGGGTTGGGGTGGTTGATCACTTGATAGCTAAAGTGAAAGACGATCATCGGGCCCCAAAATAATCATCAAACATCACATCTTCCATCATATTATTGCACTCGATCCTTAATTAAGTAATAACTTGATTTAGGATCGATCAAGTAACAACCTCACTCGCACGTTTGAGAAAACTTAACCGTGCGGTTGACAACTCACTCGTACGTTTAGTCTATGACTGAACATCCATCAATGAATCACCTGATCCCTACGGATCACCACACGAGTGACCAGTGACTCGCACGAGTCACATCTCAACCGTACGTATCAAATTAACCAAAACAATAGTTCTCCATAACCACTCACTTGCACGGTTCATTACACGGTTGACCACCCCAATCGTACGAGTGAAGGCTCACTCGTGCGAGTGCAGAAGAACAGTAACAATAGCTGTTATGACGGGTTTCAACCCCAAAATTCACATATGAAACATCAATACATACTGTGATTTAACATATACAATCACGCATTCACTATATGATAAGTCTACATCACAAATTTAATCAATAACGACACTCACATATGTGCAAAACAAGGCATACACCCTAAAAACCCTTTTTCTGACCAAAATAAATTTTGATCCAGCTTCTTAAAACCTTATCATTGAAAAGTACACCTTATGGCAATTCCAACGATAGTTTATTCATCGAAAACGGAGTTACGGTTTGAAAGTTACGCCCTTTTCAAATTTACCAAAAGCTGACCAGTGCTCAACTACGTGGCTGAGACCTCAAACGTGCGGTTGAGGCCTCAACCACGTGGTTGAGCCCTCAAAAACGTGCTCAACCACATGGTTGAGCCCTCAAACGCGTGGGAGCTGATGAACAGCTCCAGCTCGCTGTTTTTCGCGTTTTTGACTCCAAATCTTGATTTTAGCAAGTTCTAACACCAAAACTACTTGAAAAACATCATATAAATTATATAGCAACTATTTCTAACATCAATTAAGTATAACAAACACAAATCATGAAGATTCAAGCTCATATTCATTAAAAACCCATAATACACCCAAAACCCAATTCTTAAGAATTAAACCACGAATTCAAGCATGCTAACCTGGATAAATGCTTACAAGGATGATATGCTTCAGTTCCTAAAGCCTCTTGATTCAATTTATCACTTGGATTCAATTAGGGTTTGAGATGGTGTGAAGTTAAGTACGAGCTTGTTTAGGAATGTTGAAGAAATGAAAAGAGTGAAGCAGATTACACTATAAATGGGTCATTAAAACCCATACCCCACAACACACATGTATTTACCATTTAAAGCCCGTCCTAATCAATAAGAATGAATACAATAACATATGATTACATTGTGAGGTATTTGACTTCTATATGATACATTTTACAAATATTGCATTCGTTTTAATAGACAAACTTTCATAACATCGAAAGTTGACAGGCATGCATACCATTTCATAATATCCAACTATAAATGATCTAATCTGTCATTTACTTAATCATAATCTTTACTGAACTCAACGACTTGAATGCAACGTCTTTTGAAATATGCCATGAATGACTCCAAGTAATATCTTTAAATTGAGCAAATGCATAGAGGAAGATTTCTTTCAATCCTGAGAATAAACTTGCTTTAAAGTGTCAACCAAAAGGTTGGTGAGTTCATTAGTTTATCATAATTGATCAATTCCATAATTTTAATAGACCACAAGATTTTCATTTTATAAACATAATCCCCAAGCAGAATCCTCTCATCTGCATTAAGGTAAAACCATTCATATGGTGAACACCTGGTAACCGACATTAACAAGATGCATATAGAAGATCCCCAAAACAGAATCCTCTCGTCTGTATAATAATTAGTCGAAGTACTAAAACATCCGTATCTCGGATGGGGTTTGTTAGGCCCATAGATCTATCTTTAGAATTCGCGTCAATTAAGGGGTGATATATGTACCAGGCTAAAGGGGTGATATTCAATTTCGATAATCCAACCATAGAATGTAGTTTTGAGTACTTGTGTCTATTTCGTCAAACATTTATAAAAAACAGCGCATGTATTCTCAGTCCCAAAAATATATATTGCAAAAGCATTTAAAAAGGGAGCAAATGAAACTCACAATACTGTATTTCATAGTAAAAATACATATGACGGCATTAAACAAGTGCAAGGTTGGCCTCGAATTCACGAACCTATATTAAGTATATATATATTTATACGTTGGTCAACATCTGTCTAATAATTTTGGTCAAGTCGTAGTGTATCACAATTCTAATGCTCGAGATTATCATGCAAAAGTTAACAAAAGTCATCTAATCCAAAAATGACTTCCAAAATCTATTTATGTTTATTATATAACCTAAATATAGTCGTTTTATATATATTTAAATATATTTATCAGATTTTATTAGAGTAAATAATACAAGTAATCTATATGATAAAAAATATACTTTTATATATTTCCAGTAATAAAATTTATAAAGTTCACTTAATAAAAATATAGTGGTATGTATTATTAATGTAATTATATTACGTGTGGTAAAAATATCTTTGTATCACATATCTAATTGATAAAATAATATTGATAATAATAATAAGTAAAAGTTGTATTATTTTGTAATAATGATATTAATTATGATAAAATGATAATTTTAATAATAATAAAATGCTACTAATAATGATATTTTATAATAACAATGATATTTCTATTAAAAATGATAACTTTAATAAAAAAAATGATAGTATTAATATTAATAATACTTTTAATAATAATAATGATAAAATAATGAAATCGATATTTTTATCTAAATCAATACCTTTTAATATTTTAATTTCATCATGATACTTATACTCATTATTTCCTAATCAATTTGTTAATAGCTTTTAGTCATTTTTTTATATCGCGTTCATAATAATGATAATAATAGTAATCATAATAATTAGATGTTACTAATATTAGTTTTAATTATAATAATACTAATAATAATAGATATTAAGATAATATTAATGATAATACTATTAACTATTTTAATAATAAATAATAATACTAATTATAACCTTAACGATAATAACGATAGTAATAATAATAAAAATAACAATTTTTAATGGTAATACATTTTATTAATAACGATAATGATGATGATAATAATAATAATAATAATAATAATAATAACAATAATAATAATAATAATAATAATAATAATAATAATAATAATAATAATAATAATAATAATAATAATAATAATAATAATAATAATAATAATAATTAGATAGTAATTATAACGACGATAATAACGACAATAGTAATAATAATCATTTTAACAATAATTATACTAAAAGTAATAATAATTCAGTTGACTATATCCTTTAATCCATTCATCGAAATCACACGAGTTCTAAATGAAAAGTTATTAATTTTTTGCCAGCTTTCCAACGACATGCATATCCTATACCTTATCTCAGTAGCATATGTAACAAACTCATGACTCATCAAAACTATCTACGACGAAATTTAACATAAAAGCATGCATAATCCTATCCACTCGAGCACTAGTCAGGGATACACTATTAATATATAAAAGTTAAGTTATGATTGCTTACGTATCATTACTAAGATTCAATATTGCAGGAAAATATGTAGATGCGACAGAGATGATAAACACTAGATTGATCTCACGAGCATACCCCTGATCCATACCCATAACCTTCATAGCTATAACCCATAATTTTCTTAGCTCTATCCCGTTCAAAAAACTCGTTTATAAATCGCTCGCTCATAACCTTGTCATAGTATTTTATGTGTAATAATTAATAATAATACCACTAATAATAAGATTAATAATAATATTAATCTTAATAATAATAATAATAATAATAATAATAATAATAATAATAATAATAATAATAATAATAATAATAATAATAATAATAATAATAATAATAATAATATAAATTAAATATATAATACGGAGTAATCATAGAGAAAGAGAGATTGAGAATGAATGAAACACAAAACAGCTCGAACTCATTTTATAAGCAAACTTATCCCACCTAACCACCTCATGCGATTGCATGAGGATTGTGTGGAGATCTCATGCTATCGCATGAGACATAAATTCAATTCATATTCATAACTCTTATGCATCGACACATTTTATATAAATATTTAATATATAATATATTTAATCTTTAGAATTAATTAAATATTATATTATATTCTCGTGCATAGTTGATTTATAATTTTAGCGCAGATGAATTGTACGTTGACGCTTGACTTACGTACAGGTTCAGGTTTTTCGAACGTCTTTTCGTACGTTTAGAAAACTTGTACTTTACGTTTCGCGACACGTACCTTTATCAATAACTAGACTTATTTCACCAATAATTATACCAATTGAAATGTAACTTATTCATTTGAGTGTTTTGGTCATTTGCTTCTTTAAATCAATGTCTCGTTGTACGTACATATGTATATATATATAATAGTATTATTTAGATAAAACATTTTGTAACTGGATTAATATTTAAATCTTATTATATTGTAAAATAGATATATATATATATATATATATATATATATATATATATATATATATATATATATATATATATATATATATATATATATATATATATATATATATATTCATTTTCGATATATATATATATATATATTTGAAATATTTAATAATATAATATATAATTTTTCCAAACTAACTATATTTCAAAGTTCTTTATATCGTTTAAAATCGTTTCGAAATAGTAATATCTTTATCTTTTTGAAACAATAAAATATATTTGTAAATTTATAACACCAAGCTTTAATTAAGTTCTTCAAATTTTTATATACATAGACAAGTTACTTTATAAAATGTTTTAAATAAAAAGTTCTTTTTAACTGAAAATGTTGTTAGTACGTTTGAAACTAAATCAAATAAATATGAAACTTTTTTTTTCCCACAACTAAATATATTTAAGAATCATTTTGTCAAAAGGTTAAAATAATGGAAATCGTTATATCATAAAACGTTTTAGAAAAGTAAAATTATATATACTCATAATATGTTTTAAATTACCGTTTGTTGATGAAGCGTGAGGTAAGGTTTAATGGTATGTAATCATTTTAATGTAAAATGTCGCTTTACTTATCTTGTCGATATCTAACTTCTAAGTTATTACATTCCTTAATTTCACTTTCACGTTAAATAATATGAAAACTAAATCGTTATCTTAACAAAAGTCACGAGTGAAATATAATAAAGCATGTATTGGAAATCAAACAAGAATCTCTACTAACTTTTGTCTAACCCTAGTTAAGTGACACTTTGTTCTTATTTATAATCACTTTACCATTTATTCCAAATACCGTTTAAAAAAATGAACGATTTCTCAAATCAACGTAGACCTCACAACAAAGACTCGTAATCATAATTCAATGTATCTGATAATTCAATCATTTAATATAATATTCTATTCAATCGATAAACATATTGGAGCAATTACGTTCATGTAAAATATTATATTTTCAAGTTATAATATATACATATACATATATAATCATATCCATTTATATAACGGTCCGTAAATCGTTGGAAATTTAGTCGAGGTTAGATGAATGTATGAACACAGTTTAAAATTCTTAAGATTTAATTTAACAAACTTTGCTTATCATGTCGGAATAATATAAAGTTAAAGTTTAAATTTGGTCGAAAATTTCCGGGTCGTCACCGTACCTACCCGTTAAAGAAATTTCGTCCCCGAAATTTGATCGAGGTTGTCATGCATAATAATAAGAATATTTTCATGACGAATCTGAGTTGATAAATAGAGTGTTATCATCATAGAGTAATATGGATAAAACTATTTGATTTTGTGAAGAGTACGAGTGAAGTTATCACAAGAGAGTGAAATGAGTAGGTGTAGATTCGTCATATCTATTGACGTAGATAGGATTGATTTCCAAGTTCAAGAGATTTAAAGAAAATCTTCGTAATAAGATTTGATTTTTCGGTAATCAAGGAAATTAGAATCTGCTTTAAATGCGATCATCTGTTTTGATTGCTCTGCCAGATATTTTACTATAAATCCATCCCCTTCGTTTCCTTTCAACTCACACCTTCTATTCTTTCTCCTTCAACACATACTTTAAAGCATTCGTCAATATGCTCCATCCAGTTCTGATTCTTGATATACTCGTAACCTTCATATCTGTTATTCTTCTCTTTCATCTGCAGCCGAAAGAATCTATTTACTTCTACTATACACTTGGTTTTATAGTGTTTTTAGTTCTCCCGTGTCTTTATATTGCCATATGCATCGATATTTATGGTTTGTAATTTCTGGATTGTTGTTGGACTTTATATCTTCCCTTATATTTCAAAGTTCCTGCTTCTGTCTTCCATAATCATTGTCATCCACAGTTAATGCTCCTTTCTATTTGCTGCGATTTATACTCCTATTTTTATTTCGGAGCTTCATTATTTCGTTTCCTCTTCTTGCGATTAAGCACCGTATGTAATGGTCCAGAATACGTAGGTATAAATTTCGGAATGAACATAATTAATGTTCTAATAAAAAAATTATAATAGTACGGTTTTGATTTGTTAAATTACTAGAATATCCGGAAAAGACCGAATCATCAAGAAAATATTTTGTTGATATTTTTTAGAGATTAAATAGAATACAAGAGTCGTATAACATGGCACATGATGACGTTATGGTCTGTGAATCATCATGTTCCATTAGAAACTCAGCATGACTTACTGTAATATAATCACGTTGATCAAGTGTCATTATATTATACTAACTCATGCTTCAGTTCCCAACACTACTTTAAAAACATTCTTATTTTAAACTCGAAGGTTTCAGAATTTAGAAACTAAAATAGTTTCTTTCATGATGTAATATAGATAACACGAAGAGGTAGATGATTTCAAATAAGAATAGATATGAAAATATCTTCAAAAATATGGAGGATATTTATAATGGACAATATGATGATATCTTTGAATATTTAAGATAAGAGGATGATGAATAATATTGTCCACAAGGGTTTAGAGTCAGGAGCAAGGTATTCGTTAATGACTTCAGCAGATACTGAATCATTTGGATTCTTTGAAGGCAGGTTTAGTCTTTGTGATTTGTCCATAGCCTCCTTCATACTTTGCTCAATCCGTTTTCGAGTTTCAAACCTTATCTTTTTCTGATCTTTTCCAACGCACTATTCTTTATCATCAAACTTTTTACTGTTAAGGTCATTTACAGTTTTTGCTGCTTCATCAGCAATTTTCAAAATTTTGAGAACTAATTCTCAGTTTATGGTGTTTTTCAGAAACTTCACATTCGAAGTATGTAAGTCCAGGAGATAAATGTTATATGGTCACATATAACTGTTGGCGTAGACATGCTACGAGATTTCAAAATACTGATTGCTAATTCCTGATGATTCGTATGGCAATTCTCGTTACAAGATGCAGAGGAATAAATGATGGGGTTTTGATAATATAATGATTTTTTGGAAAATCCTAGATCATTACGGTTGCTGATAAGTTTACTACTAATGTGGTGGAATATAAATGGTTCCCCGGTAACTATGGTGAAAGGGCAACGTACATATCAAGGTTATAATAAGGCTGTTTCAACTGAAAAGTCGAAGTTGACTTGCTGGAGCTGTGACAAAGCTATCTACTTTGAAAAGAGATTGAAAAGTTATTTTAGCTAATACATGCCAAAGGGTCTGACACAGATACATGTTAAATTATGACTTTGGTTTCAAGAGTTTTTTAGGTACATAACTGTGGGTAACATGTGGTTGGATCATCATCTCAAT
Source organism: Rutidosis leptorrhynchoides (assembly GCF_046630445.1). Lineage (NCBI taxonomy): Eukaryota > Viridiplantae > Streptophyta > Magnoliopsida > Asterales > Asteraceae > Rutidosis > Rutidosis leptorrhynchoides. The sequence continues at coordinate 199,562,037 of NC_092339.1, forward strand.
TGTTCATTATTTGAAGTGTCTTCAGGAATTTCAAAGGGTTTGAACACAGATTGTAATCGTTAATATACATATGATGTTCTAACACAGTTTTGAAGTCAAAGTATAGCTTTGAAAGATGTAGAAATCTAAGAGTAATGATAACGGTTATATCTCGAATTGAATTTTTGCGATTTCAAAATCCGAATATGTAATTGAATTTGAATGAGTATGGTTGTTTTGATTTCTATGAAAGAATGCATATTGTTATGAAAATAGTGAGCACAATTAATGGTTGCTGAATCAGATTTGAAGAATGTAATATATATTAAATGTGAATTTATATGTCTCTGGTATTACCTACCCGTTAAAAAAAATTCACAATTAATATTTTGTACAAAAGAATTTTATTACAGTCTTTATGAAAATATATATGTGTATATTTTCTTCAGATGTAACATAGATTTAATGAGTTAATATTAAAGTAACTCATTTGATTTACGGTTGAAACTAGAATTGAATAATCCCTAAACTTTAGAATTTACATAAACTTTTACGGAGTATTTCTTCAATGTAATTGAAATTATGAATCAATACATTGTTATTTGTTGATGTATGATGTTTGGTTCGTAGAATTCTTGTGAATTTCGCAAGGTACGAATAATGTTATCTGAAAAGTTTCGAGTACATTGATGATGAAAGTGTAAAATCAAATATATACTTGATTTATTATGAATTGGAATTTATTGAATTGAGACAGAGATTGTAGTTAACGATGGTTAAGTCATTGATGAAGGATGTACATAATAGCATATTAGTAATATGAATTAACTGAGTAGTTAAGATTCACATGTAATAGCTTAGTCCGGAAAGATTTATTATGGTTCCAAAATATATATATATATAAATATACATATAAATTCTTCAGAGGAAATGAGTTAATACTTCATAACTCATTGATACAATATACTTCGTTGTTGATTTGTAATGATGTCCACGGTGATTCTTGAACTGGCGAAGCTTGTGATATTTGTAGTGACCCGAACTTTTCCATGTTTATATATATTAATTGAGATTGATATTTACATGATTAAATGTTTCCAACATGTTAAGCAATCAAACTTGTTAAGACTTGATTAATTGAAATAGGTTTCATATAGACAATTGACCACCCAAGTTGACCGGTGATTCACGAACGTTAAAACTTGTAAAAAAACTATATGATGACATATATATGGTTATATATATAGTTAACATGATATTATGATAAATAAACATATCATTAATTATATTAACAATGAACTACGTATGTAAAAACAAGACTACTAACTTAATGATTTTGAAACGAGACATATATGTAACGTTTATCATTGTAACGACATTTAATGTATATATATCATATTAGGAGATATTCGTACATCATAATATCATGATAATATAATAATTTAAAATCTCTTTTGATATTATAAACATTGGGTTAACAACATTTAACAAGATCGTTAACCTAAAGGTTTCAAAACAACACTTACATGTAACGACTAACGATGACTTAACGACTCAGTTAAAATGTATATACATGTAGTGTTTTAATATGTATTTATACACTTTTGAAAGACTTCAATACACTTATCAAAATACTTCTACTTAACAAAAATGCTTACAATTACATCCTCGTTCAGTTTCATCAACAATTCTACTCGTATGCACCCGTATTCGTACTCGTACAATACACAGCTTTTAGATGTATGTACTATTGGTATATACACTCCAATGATTAGCTCTTAGCAGCCCATGTGAGTCACCTAACACATGTGGGAACCATCATTTGGCAACTAGCATGAAATATCTCATAAAATTACAAAAATATGAGTAATCATTCATGACTTATTTACATGAAAACAAAATTTCATATCCTTTATATCTAATCCATACACCAACGACCAAAAACACCTACAAACACTTTCATTCTTCAATTTTCTTCATCTAATTAATCTCTCTCAAGTTCTATCTTCAAGTTCTAAGTGTTCTTCATAAATTCCAAAAGTTCTAGTTTCATAAAATCAAGAATACTTTCAAGTTTGCTAGCTCACTTCCAATCTTGTAAGGTGATCATCCAACCTCAAGAAATCTTTGTTTCTTACAGTAGGTTATCATTCTAATACAAGGTAATAATCATATTCAAACTTTGGTTCAATTTCTATAACTATAACAATCTTATTTCAAGTGATGATCTTACTTGAACTTGTTTTCGTGTCATGATTCTGCTTCAAGAACTTCGAGCCATCCAAGGATCCATTGAAGCTAGATCCATTTTTCTCTTTTCCAGTAGGTTTATCCAAGGAAATTAAGGTAGTAATGATGTTCATAACATCATTCGATTCATACATATAAAGCTATCTTATTCGAAGGTTTAAACTTGTAATCACTAGAACATAGTTTAGTTAATTCTAAACTTGTTCGCAAACAAAAGTTAATCCTTCTAACTTGACTTTTAAAATCAACTAAACACATGTTCTATATCTATATGATATGCTAACTTAATGATTTAAAACCTGGAAACACGAAAAACACCGTAAAACCGGATTTACGCCGTCGTAGTAACACCGCGGGCTGTTTTGGGTTAGTTAATTAAAAACTATGATAAACTTTGATTTAAAAGTTGTTATTCTGAGAAAATGATTTTTATTATGAACATGAAACTATATCCAAAAATTATGGTTAAACTCAAAGTGGAAGTATGTTTTCTAAAATGGTCATCTAGACGTCGTTCTTTCGACTGAAATGACTACCTTTACAAAAACGACTTGTAACTTATTTTTCCGACTATAAACCTATACTTTTTCTGTTTAGATTCATAAAATAGAGTTAAATATGAAACCATAGCAATTTGATTCACTCAAAACGGATTTAAAATGAAGAGGTTATGGGTAAAACAAGATTGGATAATTTTTCTCATTTTAGCTACGTGAAAATTGGTAACAAATCTATTCCAACCATAACTTAATCAACTTGTATTGTATATTATGTAATCTTGAGATACCATAGACACGTATACAATGTTTCGACCTATCATGTCGACACATCTATATATATTTCGGAACAACCATAGACACTCTATATGTGAATGTTGGAGTTAGCTATACAGGGTTGAGGTTGATTCCAAAATATATATAGTTTGAGTTGTGATCAATACTGAGATACGTATACACTGGGTCGTGGATTGATTCAAGATAATATTTATCGATTTATTTCTGTACATCTAACTGTGGACAACTAGTTATAGGTTACTAACGAGGACAGCTGACTTAATAAACTTAAAACATCAAAATATATTAAAAGTGTTGTAAATATATTTTGAACATACTTTGATATATATGTATATATTGTTATAGGTTCGTGAATCAACCAGTGGCCAAGTCTTACTTCCCGACGAAGTAAAAATCTGTGAAAGTGAGTTATAGTCCCACTTTTAAAATCTAATATTTTTGGGATGAGAATACATGCAGGTTTTATAAATGATTTACAAAATAGACACAAGTACGTGAAACTACATTCTATGGTTGAATTATCGAAATCGAATATGCCCCTTTTTATTAAGTCTGGTAATCTAAGAATTAGGGAACAGACACCCTAATTGACGCGAATCCTAAAGATAGATCTATTGGGTCTAACAAACCCCATCCAAAGTACCGGATGCTTTAGTACTTCGAAATTTATATCATATCCGAAGGGTGTCCCGGAATGATGGGGATATTCTTATATATGCATCTTGTTATTGTCGGTTACCAGGTGTTCACCATATGAATGATTTTTATCTCTATGTATGGGATGTGTATTGAAATATGAAATCTTGTGGTCTATTGTTACGATTTGATATATATAGGTTAAACCTATAACTCACCAACATTTTTGTTGACGTTTAAAGCATGTTTATTCTCAGGTGAATATTAAGAGCTTCCGCTGTTGCAAACTAAAATAAGGACAAGATTTGGAGTCCATGTTTGTATGATATTGTGTAAAAACTGCATTCAAGAAACTGATTTCGATGTAACATATTTGTATTGTAAACCATTATGTAATGGTCGTGTGTAAACAGGATATTTTAGATTATCATTATTTGATAATCTACGTAAAGCTTTTTAAACCTTTATTTATGAAATAAAGGTTATGGTTTGTTTTAAAAAGGAATGCAGTCTTTGAAAAACGTCTCATATAGAGGTCAAAACCTCGCAACGAAATCAATTAATATGGAACGTTTTTAATCAATAAGAACGGGACATTTCAGTTGGTATCCGAGCGTTGGTCTTAGAGAACCAGAAAATTTGCATTAGTGTGTCTTATCGAGTTTGTTAGGATGCATTAGTGAGTCTGGACTTCGACCGTGTTTTCCTTAAAAATGATTGCTTAACATTTTTGTTGGAAACTATATATTTTTAACATATGAATATTATGTGATATATTAATCTCTTAACGTGTTTGATATTATGTGATAGATGTCTACCTCTAGAACAAGTCCCATTGACTCACCTAATAATAATGAAGAGTCAAATGTAAATTGGAATGATTTGTGGACTGATTCACAAGTTCCCGAAGAGGAACCGGAAGAAGAGTCGGAACCGGAAGAAGAATCGGAACCGGAAGAAGAATCAGAACCGGATGAAGAAATAGAACCGGTGGGGGAAATAATAAAACGGTTAAGTAAAAGAAAATCCTCAACCAACCGACCAAAGTTAATTATGGTCAATGGTGTTTCCGCCAAGGAAGCAAAATATTGGGAGGATTACCAATTCTCCGATGAATCGGATTCCGACGAGAATTTCGATGATGTTATAGAAATTACCCCAACTGAATTTAAAAAGGCAAAAGAAAATAATAAGGGAAAGGGCATAAAAATAGAGAAATCTAATTCCAACCCCGATGAACTTTATATGTATCGTCAACCCCCGAAGTCCTTAAGTTGTAACAATGACCCGGGAACCTCTAAACCACCAGGTTTTTCTAAACCAATGTGGACAATGACGGCTCGTATTAGGGGAACATCATATATCCCTAGAAACTTGGCAAAACGAACCAAAACCGAAGAAGAAGAAACGAGCGAGTCGGAATAAGATAGTTGTATTCGTGTGGTGTAATATATGTAATATAGTGTTCTTATGCTTTATGATATATGTAAAAATTGCTTGTATTAATAAGTATTTTTTTTATGAATCTAACTCTTGTCTATTTTACAGTTTAAAAACACAAAATGGATAGACAACCCAATATTTTAAGAGACCTACCCGGAGACATGATTGATGAAATCTTGTCTAGAGTTGGCCAGAATTCTTCGGCACAACTATTTAAGGCGAGATCAGTTTGTAAGACATTCGAAGAACGTTCCAAGAATGTCTTGGTTTATAAGAGACTTTCGTTTGAAAGATGGGGGATATCACATTGGGAAACCCATAAGTTACGATGTGTTTACTTTGACGCATATATTGCGGGGAACCCAAATGCTATTTTACGCAACGGGTTAAGAAATTATTTTGACTCAATATATCCGAATATTGGACTTCGTGATTTAGAAAAAGCGGATAACATGCAACATAAAGAAGCATGCTATGCTTACGGATTAGTAATGTTCGCTTCTCACCAAAGTGAGAACAAGAACATCGGGCTACAACTATTAAACAAAACGTTTCCACAAGTAACGGAGTCGGTAATTGGGGTAAGAAATGAGGTTTTTAGATTATTACGGGACTGTTGGACATTACGTAACCCTCGTCCCTTTGATGACGTTACAACACGCTGTCTTATCAACGGCCATAACGGTTATGTTGCACAAGACCAAGGATGGGAAGTAGTCCTAGTAAAACCAGAATGCATGACTTGTTTCTGGACGTATGAATTACGTGTCTTTATTGCCTTTGCTGAACGACTTGTGTACTAGCTAGAATTGTCTTCACAACTATCTTGTATCAAAGTTATTGTGTGCTATATTTCATGCTTTATGTAAAATAAGCGGTATTGTAAGTTTGTAAAATATTGTATAAAAGTTTGAACGCGAAATATTATTATAATCAGTTTTTCATATAGAATTGTAGTAGTTGAATTGTATATTAGCTACTAAGTATGAACTTAACGGGTAGGTACTACCCGAATTTAAACTTATAAAACGCTAATATGAAGAAAAAGCTTTTATAAACGAGTTCATATTATGCTACGAAATACTATTAACTACTCTTAATATTCTGTATGATTAACTTGTTCCATTTAACTATTTTGAAGGAAATGGCACCGACTACTCGACACACCGTGAATATGAATGAAGAGGAATTCCGTACTTTTCTAGCTTCAAACATAGCCGCAGTACAGGCTGCGCTACATACCAACAATAACCTTGGATCTGGCAGTACAGGAAATCGTGTAGGATGCACCTACAAAGAATTCACTGCCTGCAAACCTTTGGAATTTGATGGAACCGAAGGACCGATCGGATTGAAACGGTGGACCGAGAAGGTTGAATCGGTGTTTGCCATAAGTAAGTGTACTGAAGAGGACAAAGTGAAGTACGCTACGCATACCTTTACAGGTTCTGCGTTAACATGGTGGAATACCTATCTAGAGCAAGTGGGACAAGACGATGCGTACGCACTACCGTGGTCAGCATTCAAGCACTTGATGAACGAGAAGTACCGTCCCAGAACCGAGGTCAATAAGCTCAAGACAGAACTTAGAGGGTTACGAACCCAAGGATTTGATATTACCACGTACGAAAGACGATTCACAGAATTGTGCCTATTGTGTCCGGGAGCATTCGAAGATGAGGAAGAGAAGATCGACGCGTTTGTGAAAGGATTACCGGAAAGAATCCAAGAAGATATAAGTTCACACGAGCCCGCCTCCATACAACAGGCATGTAGAATTGCTCACAAACTAGTGAACCAGATTGAAGAAAGAATTAAAGAACAGACTGCTGAAGAGGCCAATGTGAAGCAAGTCAAAAGAAAGTGGGAGGAAAACGGTGATAAGAATCACCAATACAACAACAACAGCAATTACAACAATAATCGCAACAATTATCCCAACAATCGCAACATCAATCGCAACTACAACAAACGGCCCAACAACAACAACAACAACAACAACAACAACAACAACAGCAACTACAACAATCATCCCAACAACAATAATAACCGCAACAACAACAACAATCAGAAGCAGCTATGCCAAAGGTGTGAAAAGAATCACTCGGGGTTCTGCACCAAATTTTGCAACAAGTGTAAAAGAAATGGTCATAGCGCGGCGAAGTGTGAGGTCTACGGACCAGGGGTTAATAGAACCAAAGGAACAAATGGTGTCGGAACGAGTAATGGCGGAGCAAGTAGTGTCGGAGCAAGTTATGCCAATGTAGTTTGTTATAAATGTGGAAAACCGGGCCACATTATTAGAAATTGCCCGAACCAGGAGAACACGAATGGACAAGGCCGCGGAAGAGTTTTCAATATTAATGCGGCAGAGGCACAAGAAGACCCGGAGCTTGTTACGGGTACGTTTCTTATTGATAATAAATCTGCTTACGTTTTATTTGATTCGGGTGCGGATAGAAGCTATATGAGTAGAGATTTTTGTGCTAAATTAAGTTGTCCATTGATGCCTTTGGATAGTAAGTTTTTACTCGAATTAGCAAATGGTAAATTAATTTCAGCAGATAATATATGTCGGAATCGAGAAATTAAACTGGTTAGCGAAACATTTAAGATTGATTTGATACCAGTAGAGTTAGGGAGTTTTGATGTGATAATCGGTATGGACTGGTTGAAAGAAGTGAAAGCAGAGATCGTTTGTTACAAAAATGCAATTCGCATTATACGAGAAAAAGGAAAACCCTTAATGGTGTACGGAGAAAAGGGCAACACGAAGCTACATCTTATTAGTAATTTGAAGGCACAAAAACTAATAAGAAAAGGTTGCTATGCTGTTCTAGCACACGTCGAGAAAGTACAAACTGAAGAAAAGAGCATCAATGATGTTCCCATTGCAAAAGAATTTTCCGATGTATTTCCGAAAGAATTACCGGGATTACCCCCACATCGATCCGTTGAATTTCAAATAGATCTTGTACCAGGAGCTGCACCAATAGCTCGTGCTCCTTACAGACTCGCACCCAGCGAGATGAAAGAACTGCAAAGCCAATTACAAGAACTTTTAGAGCGTGGTTTCATTCGACCAAGCACATCACCGTGGGGAGCTCCTGTTTTGTTTGTCAAGAAGAAAGATGGTACATTCAGGTTGTGTATCGACTACCGAGAGTTGAACAAACTTACCATCAAGAACCGCTACCCACTACCGAGAATCGACGACTTATTTGATCAACTACAAGGCTCGTCTGTTTATTCAAAGATTGACTTACGTTCTGGGTATCATCAAATGCGGGTGAAAGAAGATGATATTCCAAAGACTGCTTTCAGAACACGTTACGGTCATTACGAGTTTATGGTCATGCCGTTTGGTTTAACTAATGCACCAGCTGTGTTCATGGACCTTATGAACCGAGTGTGTGGACCATACCTTGACAAGTTTGTCATTGTTTTCATTGATGACATACTTATTTACTCAAAGAATGACCAAGAACACGGTGAACATTTGAGAAAGGTGTTAGAAGTATTGAGGAAAGAAGAATTGTACGCTAAGTTTTCAAAGTGTGCATTTTGGTTGGAAGAAGTTCAATTCCTCGGTCACATAGTGAACAAAGAAGGTATTAAGGTGGATCCGGCAAAGATAGAAACTGTTGAAAAGTGGGAAACCCCGAAAACTCCGAAACACATACGCCAGTTTTTAGGACTAGCTGGTTACTACAGAAGGTTCATCCAAGACTTTTCCAGAATAGCAAAACCCTTGACTGCATTAACGCATAAAGGGAAGAAATTTGAATGGAATGATGAACAAGAGAAAGCGTTTCAGTTATTGAAGAAAAAGCTAACTACGGCACCTATATTGTCATTGCCTGAAGGGAATGATGATTTTGTGATTTATTGTGATGCATCAAAGCAAGGTCTCGGTTGTGTATTAATGCAACGAACGAAGGTGATTGCTTATGCGTCTAGACAATTGAAGATTCACGAACAAAATTATACGACGCATGATTTGGAATTAGGCGCGGTTGTTTTTGCATTAAAGACTTGGAGGCACTACTTATATGGGGTCAAAAGTATTATATATACCGACCACAAAAGTCTTCAACACATATTTAATCAGAAACAACTGAATATGAGGCAGCGTAGGTGGATTGAATTGTTGAATGATTACGACTTTGAGATTCGTTACCACCCGGGGAAGGCAAATGTGGTAGCCGATGCCTTGAGCAGGAAGGACAGAGAACCCATTCGAGTAAAATCTATGAATATAATGATTCATAATAACATTACTACTCAAATAAAGGAGGCGCAACAAGGAGTTTTAAAAGAGGGAAATTTAAAGGATGAAATACCCAAAGGATCGGAGAAGCATCTTAATATTCGGGAAGACGGAACCCGGTATAGGGCTGAAAGGATTTGGGTACCAAAATTTGGAGATATGAGAGAAATGGTACTTAGAGAAGCTCATAAAACCAGATACTCAATACATCCTGGAACGGGGAAGATGTACAAGGATCTCAAGAAACATTTTTGGTGGCCGGGTATGAAAGCCGATGTTGCTAAATACGTAGGAGAATGTTTGACGTGTTCTAAGGTCAAAGCTGAGCATCAGAAACCATCAGGTCTACTTCAACAACCCGAAATCCCGGAATGGAAATGGGAAAACATTACCATGGATTTCATCACTAAATTGCCAAGGACTGCAAGTGGTTTTGATACTATTTGGGTAATAGTTGATCGTCTCACCAAATCAGCACACTTCCTACCAATAAGAGAAGATGACAAGATGGAGAAGTTAGCACGACTGTATTTGAAGGAAGTCGTCTCCAGACATGGAATACCAATCTCTATTATCTCTGATAGGGATGGCAGATTTATTTCAAGATTCTGGCAGACATTACAGCAAGCATTAGGAACTCGTCTAGACATGAGTACTGCCTATCATCCACAAACTGATGGGCAGAGCGAAAGGACGATACAAACGCTTGAAGACATGCTACGAGCATGTGTTATTGATTTCGGAAACAGTTGGGATCGACATCTACCGTTAGCAGAATTTTCCTACAACAACAGCTACCATTCAAGCATTGAGATGGCGCCGTTTGAAGCACTTTATGGTAGAAAGTGCAGGTCTCCGATTTGTTGGAGTGAAGTGGGGGATAGACAGATTACGGGTCCGGAGATTATACAAGAAACTACCGAGAAGATCATCCAAATTCAACAACGGTTGAAAACCGCCCAAAGTCGACAAAAGAGCTACGCTGACATTAAAAGAAAAGATATAGAATTTGAAATTGGAGAGATGGTCATGCTTAAAGTTGCACCTTGGAAAGGCGTTGTTCGATTTGGTAAACGAGGGAAATTAAATCCAAGGTATATTGGACCATTCAAGATTATTGATCGTGTCGGACCAGTAGCTTACCGACTAGAGTTACCTCAACAACTCGCGGCTGTACATAACACTTTCCACGTCTCGAATTTAAAGAAATGTTTTGCTAAAGAAGATCTCACTATTCCGTTAGATGAAATCCAAATCAACGAAAAACTTCAATTCATCGAAGAACCCGTCGAAATAATGGATCGTGAGGTTAAAAGACTTAAGCAAAACAAGATACCAATTGTTAAGGTTTGATGGAATGCTCGTAGAGGACCCGAGTTCACCTGGGAGCGTGAAGATCAGATGAAGAAGAAATACCCGCATCTATTTCCAGAAGATTCGTCAACACCTTCAACAGCTTAAAATTTCGGGACGAAATTTATTTAACGGGTAGGTACTGTAGTGACCCGAACTTTTCCATGTTTATATATATTAATTGAGATTGATATTTACATGATTAAATGTTTCCAACATGTTAAGCAATCAAACTTGTTAAGACTTGATTAATTGAAATAGGTTTCATATAGACAATTGACCACCCAAGTTGACCGGTGATTCACGAACGTTAAAACTTGTAAAAAAACTATATGATGACATATATATGGTTATATATATAGTTAACATGATATTATGATAAATAAACATATCATTAATTATATTAACAATGAACTACATATGTAAAAACAAGACTACTAACTTAATGATTTTGAAACGAGACATATATGTAACGTTTATCATTGTAACGACATTTAATGTATATATATCATATTAGGAGATATTCGTACATCATAATATCATGATAATATAATAATTTAAAATCTCTTTTGATATTATAAACATTGGGTTAACAACATTTAACAAGATCGTTAACCTAAAGGTTTCAAAACAACACTTACATGTAACGACTAACAATGACTTAACGACTCAGTTAAAATGTATATACATGTAGTGTTTTAATATGTATTTATACACTTTTGAAAGACTTCAATACACTTATCAAAATACTTCTACTTAACAAAAATGCTTACAATTACATCCTCGTTCAGTTTCATCAACAATTCTACTCGTATGCACCCGTATTCGTACTCGTACAATACACAGCTTTTAGATGTATGTACTATTGGTATATACACTCCAATGATCAGCTCTTAGCAGCCCATGTGAGTCACCTAACACATGTGGGAACCATCATTTGGCAACTAGCATGAAATATCTCATAAAATTACAAAAATATGAGTAATCATTCATGACTTATTTACATGAAAACAAAATTTCATATCCTTTATATCTAATCCATACACCAACGACCAAAAACACCTACAAACACTTTCATTCTTCAATTTTCTTCATCTAATTAATCTCTCTCAAGTTCTATCTTCAAGTTCTAAGTGTTCTTCATAAATTCCAAAAGTTCTAGTTTCATAAAATCAAGAATACTTTCAAGTTTGCTAGCTCACTTCCAATCTTGTAAGGTGATCATCCAACCTTAAGAAATCTTTGTTTCTTACAGTAGGTTATCATTCTAATACAAGGTAATAATCATATTCAAACTTTGGTTCAATTTCTATAACTATAACAATCTTATTTCAAGTGATGATCTTACTTGAACTTGTTTTCGTGTCATGATTCTGCTTCAAGAACTTCGAGCCATCCAAGGATCCATTGAAGCTAGATCCATTTTTCTCTTTTCCAGTAGGTTTATCCAAGGAAATTAAGGTAGTAATGATGTTCATAACATCATTCGATTCATACATATAAAGCTATCTTATTCGAAGGTTTAAACTTGTAATCACTAGAACATAGTTTAGTTAATTCTAAACTTGTTCGCAAACAAAAGTTAATCCTTCTAACTTGACTTTTAAAATCAACTAAACACATGTTCTATATCTATATGATATGCTAACTTAATGATTTAAAACCTGGAAACACGAAAAACACCGTAAAACCGGATTTACGCCGTCGTAGTAACACCGCGGGCTGTTTTGGGTTAGTTAATTAAAAACTATGATAAACTTTGATTTAAAAGTTGTTATTCTGAGAAAATGATTTTTATTATGAACATGAAACTATATCCAAAAATTATGGTTAAACTCAAAGTGGAAGTATGTTTTCTAAAATGGTCATCTAGACGTCGTTCTTTCGACTGAAATGACTACCTTTACAAAAACGACTTGTAACTTATTTTTCTGACTATAAACCTATACTTTTTCTGTTTAGATTCATAAAATAGAGTTAAATATGAAACCATAGCAATTTGATTCACTCAAAACGGATTTAAAATGAAGAAGTTATGGGTAAAACAAGATTGGATAATTTTTCTCATTTTAGCTACGTGAAAATTGGTAGCAAATCTATTCCAACCATAACTTAATCAACTTGTATTGTATATTATGTAATCTTGAGATACCATAGACACGTATACAATGTTTCGACCTATCATGTCGACACATCTATATATATTTCGGAACAACCATAGACACTCTATATGTGAATGTTGGAGTTAGCTATACAGGGTTGAGGTTGATTCCAAAATATATATAGTTTGAGTTGTGATCAATACTGAGATACGTATACACTGGGTCGTGGATTGATTCAAGATAATATTTATCGATTTATTTCTGTACATCTAACTGTGGACAACTAGTTATAGGTTACTAACGAGGACAGCTGACTTAATAAACTTAAAACATCAAAATATATTAAAAGTGTTGTAAATATATTTTGAACATACTTTGATATATATGTATATATTGTTATAGGTTCGTGAATCAACCAGTGGCCAAGTCTTACTTCCCGACGAAGTAAAAATCTGTGAAAGTGAGTTATAGTCCCACTTTTAAAATCTAATATTTTTGGGATGAGAATACATGCAGGTTTTATAAATGATTTACAAAATAGACACAAGTACGTGAAACTACATTCTATGGTTGAATTATCGAAATCGAATATGCCCCTTTTTATTAAGTCTGGTAATCTAAGAATTAGGGAACAGACACCCTAATTGACGCGAATCCTAAAGATAGATCTATTGGGTCTAACAAACCCCATCCAAAGTACCGGATGCTTTAGTACTTCGAAATTTATATCATATCCGAAGGGTGTCCCGGAATGATGGGGATATTCTTATATATGCATCTTGTTATTGTCGGTTACCAGGTGTTCACCATATGAATGATTTTTATCTCTATGTATGGGATGTGTATTGAAATATGAAATCTTGTGGTCTATTGTTACGATTTGATATATATAGGTTAAACCTATAACTCACCAACATTTTTGTTGACGTTTAAAGCATGTTTATTCTCAGGTGAATATTAAGAGCTTCCGCTGTTGCATACTAAAATAAGGACAAGATTTGGAGTCCATGTTTGTATGATATTGTGTAAAAACTGCATTCAAGAAACTGATTTCGATGTAACATATTTGTATTGTAAACCATTATGTAATGGTCGTGTGTAAACAGGATATTTTAGATTATCATTATTTGATAATCTACGTAAAGCTTTTTAAACCTTTATTTATGAAATAAAGGTTATGGTTTGTTTTAAAAAGGAATGCAGTCTTTGAAAAACGTCTCATATAGAGGTCAAAACCTCGCAACGAAATCAATTAATATGGAACGTTTTTAATCAATAAGAACGGGACATTTCAATATTATAGATGCTGCTGGTACTGACGGTGCTGGTGATGTTGACGATAATGTTGATGCTGTTGGTAGAACGAGTCTAGCTTGTAAATCATGCACCATTCCAGTCAGGGTTTCTACTCTACTGTCTCTGTTCACTCATCTGATTTGTAATCAGAATAAGAATAATCTCTAAATTTTAGAGATTACATAATCGTCACAAAATCTTTCTTCAATGAAGTTATGAATCAATACCTCATCGTTTATTGTTGTTGGTATTCCTTAGTATCTACAAGGCGTATGTCGTCGATGTTCGTGGGATAGTTTATGATGTCGAAGCATGGAATGTGGATGTTGTTGATGGTGGTAATGGTTCTATTGACGTTGATGATGTTGGTACTGTTGATGCCGGTGTTGCTGCTGGTGCTTGTAACCTTTGCACCATATTCTCCAAAGCCACTACTCGAGCGCGAAGCTCGTTGGATTCTTCTACTATACCGGGATGATTGGCGGTTCGGACGAGCGGATGAGTAAGATCTAGAATCTGGGATAGTATATAATCATGATGGGATACTTTGGAAATGAGAGAGAAAATGGTGTCTCGAACAGGTTTGCCGGTAAGTGCTTCTCCAATGATTAAGGAGCCTACGTGTGACGACCCAGAAATTTCCAACCAAATTTAAACTTTAATCTTAAATGGTTTCGACACGATAAGCGAAGTCTGTAATGTTGAGTCTTAAAAATTTTGAACTATATCATATATACAACTACTCTTCAACTGTTCCCAACGATTCACGAACAATTGTTGTAAACAAATATATATGTGTAAATATAAATCATAGTATATATAATAATTTGAGATAATAAAATACAATTTAATCATTGAATTTAATTGAATATTTAAAGTAATACATAAAATAATTAACTTGCTATTAAAATGAATATATACATATATATTGCAATATATAATAAATATTCAAGATATGTTATCATAGAATATATTATCAATATGACATAAATAATAATATATAATACTAATATATTTAATTTAATTAAAATTTTAATTATAATTGTCATATTAGTATTACAATCATTATTAATAATATTAATAATATCAGTACTATTAATATTATTAAGATTATAATATGAGAATTGTTACATTTGATTTGTTATTATCAATATTATTGTTATAATCATTAATATCATTATAACTAGTAGTATAATTATAATCTTTAGATATTATGATTAATATTAGTATTATTATTTGATATTATTAATACCATTATCATTAAAAATTATTATTATTATTATTATAAATTATTATTATTATTATTACTATTGTTAATAAAAAATAACAGAATAGATATTATTATGATCAATTATAATAAAATTATTATTATTATTATTATTTTTTCTACCAGTAACATTATTATTTATTTTTATTATAAATGTAATTATTATTATTCTTAATAATTAATAATTATTAGTTATTAATATTAAATATATAAATTATATAAAATAGGGAAATCGTACAATTTGTTAGAGATACCTATCAAACTGTATCTGATTTTTTTTATTGTCTCCCAAATTCATTATCAGAATCCAGATCAATCACAGTTGCAAACAAAATCAGTTTGCAGTCACTTTCAAATTTTTTTATTTTTCTTTTATATTTCGGTACTTGACGATGCAAACCTGTCGACCCTTTTATTCCTTTAAATTCGATTAGTTCAGTAATCATAAATCATACAACCCTTTCCACACTCATATTACCTTATAATTACAGAAACAATGACAAATTAGATTGAAATTAAACAGAAAATGCCATAAAACCCAATGAACACCTCTGTTCTTGACCACGATTAGCAATAACTTGATTTCGAATTTCTTTTCAAAAACTAAAAATGCAGAAACATTTATATTCATCTCGTGAATCTTTCTGCAAAATTATAGTTTCCAATTCCTCTTTACGAATTCTAATTTTGAGGTCAAAGTTTTTGATTTAAAAAGTCAAACATTATTCTTCGATCAAATTAAAGTTACCTGTTAAGATTCAAGTCTAATTAATGTTTTCAGAAGTTTCAATGAGTAATTCATAACCTATTTCATTTTGAAAGTATAATCTAAAACGATTTAGAAATAAGAATTTGAGTTTGAACCTTGGGTGTTCATCGTAAACTGATTACAGCAGGTATCCTTTTTTTTTTTTTTTTAAAGAAACTGTAACAATTATAGGATGTTTTAAAGTCGTTAGTAAGTCTTAAATCAAGAATTAATATCAATAATTTAGATTCGTTCGTTCCTTGGTCGACTGGTTGTAAGATTGAGGAAGAAGGGGAATCAGAAGGGACGGGATAAATAAATATGGAATTGGTATTTATCAGAAAAGTAGCAGATCGAGTAGTGGTTATGAGTGATGTCGGGTTAGCGTAAGGTCAGAGGTTCGAGTCTGGGATGAGACATTCTTTTTCTAAAAGACCTATTTTTTGAAGGTAGTCTCATTTTATTAATATTATTATTTTTGTTACCATTTTTTTTGTCGTTATTATTATTATTCTAAGTATCATTATTATTGTTATGAATATTATTATTAAGTATTAGTAATAATATCAGTATTATTGTTAATACGATTATTAGCATGGTTATAATTAAACTTATTATCATTATTAACATTAGTAGTAAAATAGATATTTTTATAATTATTATTATTGTTAAGAATTAAGTATTATTATGAAAAATAAAAACTACTGTTACTATTATTATTACTAATATGAGTATTATCATTATTATTACTATAAGTATTATTAATGTTATTATCATTATTAATTTATCATTTTAATACTACTATTATTATTATGATTATGATTAGGATTATTATTATTGTTATTATAAAAACAATACATGTTATTATTATTTTCACTAATATTATTATAAATATCATTTTTGTAATTATTAGTTTTACTATTATTATTATTAACATAAGTATCAATTTTAATAATATCGTTATTATTATTTGTATTATAGATATTAAGAAAGTTATTATTATTAGTAAATCATTATTATCAAGACTATCATTTTTTTGTTACAGATAAATATTTTGTACCTAAGATATACTTAATACATAAATTATAATTATATTAATAGTTTATATATCTACATATCAAACATAATAACATTATTTATATAAATACTTATATATAACAAACTAATGATATATTTATATAATACTAACCATATATATATATATATATATATATATATATATATATATATATATATATATATATATATATATATATATATATATATATATATATATATATATATATAGTATTAAACATTTTAAATATATACATAAACTAAATAAGTATAATATATAATTTAAGATATAATATATAAACTTGTTCGATTACGATTATACATTTTAATTTATATACAAATGATATAGGTTCGTGAATCCAAGGCCAACCCTGCATTGTTCAGTATCATCGTATGAATATTTTTACTACAAAATATTGTAGAGTGAGTTTCATTTGCTCCCTTTTTAAATACTTTTGCAATATATATTTTTGGGACTGAGAATAAATGCGCTGCTTTTATAAATACTTTACGAAATAGACACAAGTAATCGAAACTATATTCTATGGTTGGATTATCGAATTGAATATGTCCCTTTTTAGCTTGGTAGCCTAAGAATTGGTGTTTATGATAATTGCCACCAATTGACGCGAATCCTAAAGATAGATCTATCGGGCCCAACGAGCCCCATCCGGGTTACGGATGCTTTAGTACTTCGAATTTATCATGTCCGATGTGAGTCCCGGAATGATGGGGATATTCTATATGCATCTTGTTAAGGTCGGTTACTAGGTGTTCAATCCATATGAATGAATTTTAATTCGTGAGTTACGCGTGACAATATATGAAATCTTGTGGTCTATTAAAATGATGGAAATGAATGATTATGATAAACTAATGAACTCACCAACCTTTTGGTTGATACTTTAACGCATGTTTATTCTCAGGTTTGAAAGAAATCTTCCGCTGTGCATTTGCTCATATTAGAGATATTACTTGGAGTCATTCATGACATATTTCAAAAGACGTTGCATTCGAGTCGTCGAGTTCTTCAAGATTATTATTAAGTCAATTATAGTTGGATATATAATCAAATGGTATGCATGCGGTCAACTTTTGATGTAATGAAAGTTTGTCTTTTAAAAATGAATGCAATGTTTGTAAATGTATCATATAGAGGTCAAGTACCTCTCGATGTAACCAAATGTAATGTATTCATCCAGATGGATTATGATGGGTCATTAAAGTTGGTATCAGAGCGGTGGTCTTAGCGAACCAGGTTTTGCATTAGTGTGTCTAACTGATAGTTGTTTAGATGCATTAGTGAGTCTGGACTTTGACCGTGTCTGCATGTCAAAAGTTTTGGTTATCATTTTGTGTCGAAAATTACCTGCTTATCATCCTTAGGAAATTACCTGCTTATTATTTTTAGTCTAGACACATCTTACTGCATTGATTGCATGAATAGTGTATAGACAAAATTAGCGTATCTGCTAATTCATATCTTAACGTATCTGCTAATTCATATCTTAGCTTATCTGTTACTGTAAACTTTGCCTGATATATTCCATAAATTTCTCCGTAATTTACGAAATATTTTGTTCTATATATATATATATATATATATATATATATATATATATATATATATATATATATATATATATTCTATATAATTAGAATACCACCCGATAGCCAGAAATCACTTCATATCGAAAAATCCTTTATTCAATCGTACGAAATGGAACTCACCACTAGTTCAAGTACCTCAGATTTCGATATGGAGTTTCACTCGAGTTCCGAAAGCAGCGTCACCAGAATGAATCAATCAATCAGTCATCCCCAATTCATCTGATGAGTTCGTAGTCGAATTAATTAACGGAAATGAGAAGAAGGCAATTCCTTTCCACCAACCAAATTTCCCTTTTGGCGATGAACCTGAAACACTTACCGGCGAATCAGTCCAAAACACCATTTTCACCTTCATTTCCAGAGTAGCTCGACACGATTATATTCTATCTAAAATTCTAAACCTTATTCATCCGCTCGTTCTGACCGACAATCATCCCGGAATAATAGAAGAAGTCAACGAACTTCGCGCTCAAGTAATCAATTTGGAGAATATGGTGCAAAAATTACCAGCATCAGCAACATCATCGGCACCAACAATACCATCAATAAACAGCACTAGTACCATCAACAATCCATACCTCAACATCTCATTCTGTACCTCGAGTATAATCATCGTTCTACGTATTGTTCTACATCAATTATCTTCGTTCTTCATGGCGATTATGTAATCTCTAATGTATTATAGATTATGTATTCTAGTTCTAACGGTAAATCACATGAGATTAATATTAAATTAAGTCATTAAATCCATGATTACATCTGAAGAAAATATATATGTATATATGTTTTCATAAAGATGGTAATTAAAAATTCTTTCGTACAAACTGTTAATGGTGAAAATATTTTAACGGGTAGGTAATACCCGAGGAATATTTAGACTTCACATTAATAAGTTACACTGTACACTCTTCGAATCTGATTCAACAGTCATTTACTATCCTACTTACATCCACAGATATACGAATCCGTTCACCATAGAATAACAATTTTCATTCAATTTTGTATTTAGATTTTGACCTATCAGAATCCAACAAGTGGTATAATGAAGAAAACATTGGACAAAATAAAATTTGTTAGAAACAAACGAATTAACTATGAGAAAATTTTTGTTAAGAATCCACGCTAACTGTTTCCAGCTAACTGTTCCTAGCTAACTGATTACATTTTATTTATCGCAGTTTATTTATCGCAATTTAATTATTGCAATTTTATTTATCGTTATTTAATTTCTGTTATTTATTTTACGCACTTTAAATATCGGGACACGTATACAAGGTTTTGACATATCATATCGATGCATCTATATATATTATTTGGAATAAACATAGACACTCTATATGCAGTAATGCTTGAGTTAGCTATACAGGGTTGAGGTTGATTCTACAATAATATATATACTTTGAGTTGTGATCGAGTCTGAGACATGTACACGGGTCACGATACGTATTAATTAATTCAAATATTATATATTAAGCTATATATGAATTATTGGACTGTTAACTGTGGACTATCAACTGTGGACTACTAACATTGGGCAATTAAAATGAATTAAAATATTGATTATAACATATGAAACTGAACATTTCTTCAAGTTTGCCACTTGATTTCATCTTAAACCTCATTTGTATCTTGATGATTACAATCTGCGTTCAAACCTTTCATAATTCTTGAAAACACCTCAACCGAGAGGATGAACCAACTGCACTTCATCTACAGAAGAAAAGATTGATGCATATAATTATGCACCTGAAAAACACTCGGAACCTGAGTAAACGTTCAACACGTATCTGTGCTAGTTCCTTTGGCATTGTTATTACCGAAAATGACATTTCAATTCTTTTCCAAAGTATCCAATTTTGTCACAGCTCCAGCAAGTCAACTTTGACTTTTCATTCGAAACAACCTTATTATAACTTTGATATATATGCGTGCTCTTTTATTGTTACCGGGAAACCTTTTACATTCCACCATATTACCAACAGACGTACCAGCAACCTCGTTGCTCCTTAGCTTAAATCTCTTCGACAAATCACTATATTTATTTATTTAAGTCTTATCATGAACTCATCAGCATCTTGCAACGATAATTACCATACCAAATACCGGGAGGCATCAATCGTTAATCTCGAAATTTTCAGCGATTCTACAACAACAATTATATATATATATATATATATATATATATATATATATATATATATATATATATATATATATATAACTTCTATCTCCTGGATTTACGAACTTCAATTCTAAATTTCTGAAAAGCGCTTTAGCCTATGAATCAGTTTTCTGAGTTTTGAAAAAGATGATGAAGCAGTGAAAACTGGAGACTGCCGTAACAGTCATGTAGTGACCCAAACTATTCCATGTTTATATATATATTAAATGAAATTGTTATTTACATGATTAAGTGTTTCTAACATGTTAAGCAATCAAACTTGTTAAGACTTGATTAATTGAAATAGGTATCATATAGACAATTGACCACCCAAGTTGACCGGTGATTCACGAATGTTAAAACTTGTAAAAACTATACGATGACATATATATGGTTATATGTAACATCCCGCGTTTTCCGTTAAATTATTTTAACACCGTTTTTTTTTTAAAAATAACATCCCTCGTCACCTATACTCGTGCACTTCGTTAACTAGTGTTCATGATAATCCCGTTACTCGATTATAACATCTCTCGTTAACTTGCGTTTTAAAAATATTCGTTTGGTTATTTCCCGCACCCGACAACAAACTTGAGGGACTAATCTCGCCACTCGGGTAAACTTGGCTAACTAGTGACTCCTCACCACCACACACTTCATTTCACCATCTTCTTCCTCTTTTTCTTTCTTCCTTTTCTCTCAAGAACACAAACACAAAATTCATCATCTAATTTTGATCTTGGAAGCTCACAACAAATCTGACTACATATTCTTAATCCTCTCTTCATCCTCTTCGACTTGATACCAATTTCATCTCATTTGGGTAACTTTCTAAAATTACTAGATTTTGTGTTCTTGATGTTTTTGAATTATAAAAGTGTTAATTAGTGTCTATGGCTCGTGTATAACATGAATATATGTTTTGTTTGTTCGATTTGTTGTTTTGAGTAACTAGTTTGAACACTTGAAAATGGGTTTGCTTAATCTTTGATTTTGGAAGATTAAATGTTGTTAAATCGTTAAAGTTCATGTTTTAATTGTGTTACTAGTATCACTAGCTTCATTTTGACGTGTAGGTTGATTTGTAAAACTTCAAAAACATGATTAATGATTTTGTGATTCTTGATTAAGGTTTGATCGTTCTTGAGATGAACTTTTTGATGCTTGAATACCATGAAATGTTAATTGTTAGTGTTTAGTTGTAATGCATGTTTCACTACCTTCAAAACGGCATATCATATGTGTGAATTGGATTCCTGAAACTTAAAATGCATTTTGTGAACTTGAAACTTGAAAATGGACTTTAAATGATCACATGACGAGAAATCGGTCATTGGAAATGATGTTTTTGTTTGATGAAACATGTTTAGTTATGTTCTTTGTCAAAAGAGCTTTCCAACGATATAAGGTGCGAGTTCTAAATGTTTACGGTTTGCATTTTGTGCTAAAACGAATTTTGGATCAAGACTTGAACATTTGAAACTGGCCAGGTACCAGCTCCCGTGTATTGTCGCGGCGCGACAATTGTGGGCCGCAGCGCGGCATAAGCCGTGTCCAGGCTCTGACCTCCATGTCCAAAATACGAAAAATGTTTGGCATACTACGGACCTCCGATTCACATGAAATTTGTTCTAACATGCTCATATATGATTAAAAACCTCAGAAAAATAGTTCGGGACCCGACCCGAACATGTTGACTTTTTCGTTGACTTTGACCCGACCAAGTTGACTTTTAATCAAACTTAACCAAATATTTGTGCAATCGTTCTAACATGTTTTTATACTTGTACCTTGCATGAAACATGACAATTTGATTCACATGCTATTATGATCGAGTCTTAACGAGCCATAGGACTAATTGAACATCTTTGACCTATCGTGTTTACTGTTATTGATACAACCAATTGTTTAGGTCAAGACTAGCATTATTCTTTGCACACGTTTACTTGTTGAAGTACTTTACTACTCGTGCACTCAAGGTGAGATCATAGTCCCACTTTTACTCTTTTTGAACTTATATTTGGGATGAGAAAACATAAACGATTCTTTTGAATTAAGTGAACACAAGAACGGGAAAACAAACATTCTACATACGAGTTTAGAACAAAAATCCTCAATTCGATTATCATTAGTTACACTTGACGGGTGTAAGCGAGAACTTATGTTATATGGCCATATGGGTTGACAACCCTCATCTTTGACGGTTCGCTACCGTCTACGGATGAAATATATTTT
Source organism: Rutidosis leptorrhynchoides (assembly GCF_046630445.1). Classification (NCBI taxonomy): domain Eukaryota; kingdom Viridiplantae; phylum Streptophyta; class Magnoliopsida; order Asterales; family Asteraceae; genus Rutidosis; species Rutidosis leptorrhynchoides. The sequence goes on from NC_092339.1 coordinate 199,585,238, forward strand.
CGAGAATCAGTGTTTGTTCTAGCACTATGGATGGGGTATACAATGGATGGAATGTTAAGCTTTGATAATTGGGTGCTCGTGAATATTAACTTTTAGAATGTATTACTATTATTTCAACTTTGCAAACCTTGTGGTTCGACTTAGTTAGTTTTACTCACTTACTTACTTAAACCTATGATTTCACCAACGTTTTCGTTGACAGATTTCTATGTTTTTCTCAGGTCTTGCACGATATGTGATACATGCTTCCGCTCATTATTTGATACTTGCATTGGATGTCGAGTATACATGCATTTCATGGAGCGTCTTTTGACTTTCTTTAAAACTGTGTCGCATAGGTTTCACATGTAACTATAACTTTGTAACGTAACTTTTGGATGAACAATTCTTGTAAACTTTGAAACAGTCTTTATTTTTGAAAGGAATGCGACATATCTTTGGTCAAACGTCACGTTAAAGACCTATGACCACGCAACGGGACCTAAGTAGTCGACGCCGTCAATTGACGATTTGTCGGGGTCGCTACAAGTGGTATCAGAGCATTCAACACGGGGTAATGGCATCCCAACCCACTAACCTACAAGAGGCTTTAACCAAGGCCCGCCAAACTTTAGAAACGGTGAATGAAATGGAAGCACCGGCACCAATGGTCGAGAACCACCCGAGTAACAACAAAAGAAAATGGGAAGCCTCCCAATGAAGCAACCGCAACAATAACAACTTCACCAAAGAGCCCTTTTTCCCCGGCGACAAGAAAGGGTATGCCGGAAAACTACCTTTTTGTAACGAATGCCACAAGCATCACTTTGAAGGATGTGGCAGGTTTCGCCACCGGCGCCAAGGAAGTGGTCACATCGACAAACATTGTGGAAGTGCCACCCCCGTCCCTCGAAAGGGACCCAACACACAAAAGTCGGTCACTTGCTACGCATGTGGCCAAACGGGTCATTTTAGGAATGAATGCCCAAATAAGAAAACCAGCCCCAACGTACGCCGTTAAACTTTCAACATCAACGCCTAGGATGCCCGAGATGACGATGGACTAGTCACGGGTATGTTTCTTCTCGAAATTCTCACGTTTCATGTTTATTCGATTCGGTAACCGTTAGACGCTTTATAATCAAGGCTCTGACTCATACTCTTTGCACTTCACCTTTTTCCCCTAGACACTACTTAGGCAATTTAAGTGACCAACGGAAAATATTGTGTGCCTATAAATTTTATTGGAGGATATACGTTAAGACTTTTGACTTGACACCTATAGAACTAGGGAGCTCGGAACCTATTCGTTAAAAAGAAAATGTTTCCCCATCATCTTGTATAGATTATTGTGAACTGAGTAATTTTCGGTTAGAAACCGATACCCTCTCCCTCGCATCCATGACCTCATGATTACTTGCATGAATCCCGTGTGTATTCCAAAACGACCTCCGTTCCGGTTATCATCAATTGGGGGTTAAGGGAGACGATGTCTCCTAAGCCATCTTCCGAACTCGCAACGTTAGTTGTAAATCTCTCTTAGTACCGTCGATTTATTTAGGACTCCGTCCGTATTCATGAACCTCCTAAACCACGTATGCAAACTTATCTAGACAAATCTGTTATCGTATTTATAGATGACATCTTAACTTATTCAACTAAGTCCAATTTTCTAGACTATGATGTTAATGGTCAAGGCATTACAATCAATCTCGAAATCAAGCCACATGTAATCAGGGAACTCTCCCAACTCAGGCTTGTATTCATAAAAAAAAAAAAATCTTAGATCTCACCGGTTCTTACCGAAAATTCATTTCTGACTTTTCTCGTGTTACGCGACTTTAATCTCTCCGCGATCGAACCTTGAGCATGATTCTTCACACCAACATTTCTAGCTAAATTCTTACAACACCAGATGGGACTCAAATATGGAAATATTTCTACTTGGACGCCGAAAGGCATACTCCCTCGACTCGAAATCAACGGAACGGAAATTCGTTATTTTGCACGAAGAATTCAAATACTAAATTGTGGATCCGATCAATATTCTCGTCATCACGTACCACACTACATACCTCTGTTATTTCACCGTTACCGTCTGATATTACTGGAAATTAAGATAACACACAATCCAACGATACTTCACTCTTCTTTGACTTAGCGCCCTTGTGTTTCTGATAATCGGCCAACTATTATTCAACCCCGAACTATACAACTACGTGTACTATCTCGTTTCTCTTTCAGACTTCAACGTTTGACAACTAGAGGCACGTTATGGCAACCTCGAGATGCAAGCTCATCCTATTCTAAGTCCTCATTTCACTCCTATCTTTATCGCTCGCATTTCCGTTTAAAGAAACTCCTTGTAACATTTCTCCATGGATAGAGAAATTCCTCATATTACATTAGTATTCGCCACGAGGGTGAATAGTCCTAACAAACATTTTTCGAACCCTAACTGACTTGTTTAAACATATCCTAAGAGATTCTATTCCAACACGGAGTATCTTTGTCAATTATCCCGTATCAAAATACTCGTTTCGCCTCTAGTTTTACAAGAAACCTTGGAGACCCGCTTAGACATGAGTACCGCGTACCACCCACAAACAGACGAACCGAACAAACGAACGATTTACGTCTTCGAAAGACATGTTTCAAACTTGCATGGTAGCTTTTAGTAGATCCCTCTTACAACAGTAGTTACCACTCGTGTGTTCACACGCACTTTCCGAAACCCTATATGACCGCTAATGTCATACCCCTATTTGTTGGACTAAAGCATGTGGCAAACAAAACACCGAATCTTAACTCATCCAAGAAACAACAATTGAGATAATCCAAGTCCGAGAAGGGCTCGAGACGACCCGTAGTCGCCCAAAAGAGTCATACCAAACTTAGATGAAAACCTCACAAATCCCAGTGTGTAACCGCGTAATATTGAGAAACCGCACCTTGGAAAGGTGTAATCCATTTTGGGAAATCGAGAAAGGCTATATCCGCAATATCGAACCTTTTGAAACCTTAGGGCGTATTGGAACCGTTTCCTATCGTTTAGAACTTCCGACTCAATTAAGTTTCCGTTTACCCTACATTTCGTGTAACAAACTTAGAAACGTGTCCTGCAGAACAGGAACGTGCAATCCTTCTAGATGCACCAACTATTGATGACAAACCCCTCCTCATAGGAAAAACCGTCTGAACTTGTGGATCGTAAAACCAAGCCCTAATACAACGTAACACCCCGACTATCCGGATTCGTGGAATGTCCAAGAAAGTACCTTCAATCATTCGTAGAGTTACTACACTAGGTCTCGAGTAAGACACATCGACGATTACTTCCAACTAAATTTCGGGACGAAATTTCTTTTAAGGTGTGGATAATGTAACATCCCGCGTTTTCCGTTAAATTATTTTAACACCGTTTTTTTTTTAAATAACATCCCTCGTCACCTATACTCGTACACTTCGTTAACTAGTGTTCATGATAATCCCGTTACTCGATTATAACATCTCTCGTTAACTTGCGTTTTAAAAATATTCGTTTGGTTATTTCCCGCACCCGACAACAAACTTGAGGGACTAATCTCGCCACTCGGGTAAACTTGGCTAACTAGTGACTCCTCACCACCACACACTTCATTTCACCATCTTCTTCCTCTTTTTCTTTCTTCCTTTTCTCTCAAGAACACAAACACAAAATTCATCATCTAATTTTGATCTTGGAAGCTCACAACAAATCCGACTACATATTCTTAATCCTCTCTTCATCCTCTTCGACTTGATACCAATTTCATCTCAATTGGGTAACTTTCTAAAATTACTAGATTTTGTGTTCTTGATGTTTTTGAATTATAAAATTGTTAATTAGTGTCTATGGCTCTTGTATAACATGAATATATGTTTTGTTTGTTCGATTTGTTGTTTTGAGTAACTAGTTTGAACACTTGAAAATGGGTTTGCTTAATCTTTGATTTTGGAAGATTAAATGTTGTTAAATCGTTAAAGTTCATGTTTTAATTGTGTTACTAGTATCACTAGCTTCATTTTGATGTGTAGGTTGATTTGTAAAACTTCAAAAACATGATTAATGATTTTGTGATTCTTGATTAGGGTTTGATCGTTCTTGAGATGAACTTTTTTATGCTTGAATACCATGAAATGTTAATTGTTAGTGTTTAGTTGTAATGCATGTTTCACTACCTTCAAAACGGCATATCATATGTGTGAATTGGATTCCTGAAACTTAAAATGCATTTTGTGAACTTGAAACTTGAAAATGGACTTTAAATGATCACATGACGAGAAATCGGTCATTGGAAATGATGTTTTTGTTTGATGAAACATGTTTAGTTATGTTCTTTGTCAAAAGAGCTTTCCAACGATATAAGGTGCGAGTTCTAAATGTTTACGGTTTGCATTTTGTGCTAAAACGAATTTTGGATCAAGACTTGAACATTTGAAACTGGCCAGGTACCAGCTCCCGTGTATTGTCGCGGCGCGACAATTGTGGGCCGCGGCGCGGCATAAGCCGTGTCCAGGCTCTGACCTCCATGTCCAAAATACGAAAAATGTTTGGCATACTACGGACCTCCGATTCACATGAAATTTGTTCTAACATGCTCATATATGATTAAAAACCTCAGAAAAATAGTTCGGGACCCGACCCGAACATGTTGACTTTTTCGTTGACTTTGACCCGACCAAGTTGACTTTTAATCAAACTTAACCAAATATTTTTGCAATCGTTCTAACATGTTTTTATACTTGTACCTTGCATGAAACATGACAATTTGATTCACATGCTATTATGATCGAGTCTTAACGAGCCATAGGACTAATTGAACATCTTTGACCTATCATGTTTATCGTTATTGATACAACCAATTGTTTAGGTCAAGACTAGCATTGTTCTTTGCACACGTTTACTTGTTGAAGTACTTTACTACTCGTGCACTCAAGGTGAGATCATAGTCCCACTTTTACTCTTTTTGAACTTATATTTGGGATGAGAAAACATAAACGATTCTTTTGAATTAAGTGAACACAAGAACGGGAAAACAAACATTCTACATACGAGTTTAGAACAAAAATCCTCAATTCGATTATCATTAGTTACACTTGACGGGTGTAAGCGAGAACTTATGTTATATGGCCATATGGGTTGACAACCCTCATCTTTGACGGTTCGCTACCGTCTACGGATGAAATATATTTTCGAGAATCAGTGTTTGTTCTAGCACTATGGATGGGGTATACAATGGATGGAATGTTAAGCTTTGATAATTGGGTGCTCGTGAATATTAACTTTTAGAATGTATTACTATTATTTCAACTTTGCAAACCTTGTGGTTCGACTTACTTACTTTTACTCACTTACTTACTTAAACCTATGATTTCACCAACGTTTTCGTTGACAGATTTCTATGTTTTTCTCAGGTCTTGCACGATATGTGATACATGCTTCCGCTCATTATTTGATACTTGCATTGGATGTCGAGTATACATGCATTTCATGGAGCGTCTTTTGACTTTCTTTAAAACTGTGTCGCATAGGTTTCACATGTAACTATAACTTTGTAACGTAACTTTTGGATGAACAATTCTTGTAAACTTTGAAACAATCTTTATTTTTGAAAGGAATGCGACATATCTTTGGTCAAACGTCACGTTAAAGACCTATGACCACGCAACGGGACCTAAGTAGTCGACGCCGTCAATTGACGATTTGTCGGGGTCGCTACATTATATATATAGTTAACATTATTTTATTATAAGTATGTATCTCATTAGGTATTTTAATAATGAGTTATATACATAAAAATGAGACTATTAATTTAAGAAACTCGAAAACGATATATATAACGATTATCGTTATAACAACGTCTTACTAGGTACATATGAATCATATTAAGATATTGATACACTTGGTTAATTATGTTAAATGATAAGTAAATATATTATTAAGTGTATTAACAATGAAATACATATGTAAAAATAAGACTACTAACTTAATTATTTCGAAACGAGACATATATGTAACGATTATCGTTGTAACGTCATTTAACTGTATATATATCATACTAAGATATATTATATATCATAATATAATGATAATATAACAATTTAACATCTCATTTATTATAATAAACAATGGGTTAACAACATTCAACAAGATCGTTAACCTAAAGGTTTCAAAACAACATTTACATGTAACGACTAACGATGACTTAACGACTCAGTTAAAATGTATATACATGTAGTGTTTTAATATGTATTCATACACTTTTGAAAGACTTCAAGACACTTATCAAAATACTTCTACTTAACAAAAATGCTTACAATTACATCCTCGTTCAGTTTCATCAACAATTCTACTCGTATGCACCTGTATTCGTACTCGTACAATACACAGCTTTTAGATGTATGTACTATTGGTATATACACTCCAATGATCAGCTATTAGCAGCCCATGTGAGTCACCTAACACATGTGGGAACCATCATTTGACAACTAGCATGAAATATCTCATAAAATTACTAAAATATGAGTAATCATTCATGACTTATTTACATGAAAACAAAATTACATATCCTTTATATCTAATCCATACACCAACGACCAAAAACACCTACAAACACTTTCATTCTTCAATTTTATTCATCTAATTGATCTCTCTCAAGTTCTATCTTCAAGTTCTAAGTGTTCTTCATAAATTCCAAAAGTTCTAGATTCATAAAATCAAGAATAGTTCCAAGATTGCAAGTTTACTTCCAAGTTTTCTAAATCCATTCCAAGTAATCATCCAAGATCAAGAAACCTTTGTTACTTACAGTAGGTTATCTTTCTAATCCAAGGTAATCATCATATTCAAACTTTAATTCAATTTCTATAACTATAACAATCTTATTTCGAGTGGAAATCTTACTTGAAATTGTTTTCGTGTCATGATTCTGCTTCAAGAACTTTCAAGCCATCCAAGGATCCTTTGAAGCTAGATCTATTTTTCTCATTTCCAGTAAGTTTATTCAAGGAACTTGAGGTGGTAATGATATTCATAACATCATTCGATTCATACATATAAAGCTATCTTATTCGAAGGTTTAAACTTGTAATCACTAGAACATAGTTTAGTTAATTCTAAACTTGTTCGCAAATAAAAGTTAATCCTTCTAACTTGACTTTTAAAATCAACTAAACTCATGTTCTATATCTATATGATATGCTAACTTAATGATTTAAAACCTGGAAACACGAAAAACACCGTAAAATCGGATTTACGCCGTCGTAGTAACACCGCGGGCTGTTTTGGGTTAGTTAATTAAAAACTATGATATACTTTGATTTAAAAGTTGTTATTCTGGGAAAATGATTTTTATTATGAACATGAAACTATATCAAAAAATTATGGTTAAACTCAAAGTGGAAGTATGTTTTCTAAAATGGTCATCTAGACGTCGTTCTTTCGACTGAAATGTCTACCTTTACAAAAACGACTTGTAACTTATTTTTCTGACAATAAACCTATACTTTTTCTGTTTAAATTCATAAAATAGAGTTCAATATGAAACCATTGCAATTTGATTCACTCAAAACGGATTTAAAATGAAGAAGTTATGGGTAAAACAAGATTGGATAATTTTTCTCATTTTAGCTACGTGAAAATTGGTAACAAATCTATTCCAACCATAACTTAATCAACTTGTATTGTATATTATGTAATCTTGAGATACCATAGACACGTATACAATGTTTCGACCTATCATGTCGACACATCTATATATATTTCGAAACAACCATAGACACTCTATATGTGAATGTTGGAGTTAGCTATACAGGGTTGAGGTTGATTCCAAAATATATATAGTTTGAGTTGTGATCAATACTGAGATACGTATACACTAGGTCGTGGATTGATTCAAGATAATATTTATCGATTTATTTCTGTACATCTAACTGTGGACAACTAGTTGTAGGTTACTAACGAGGACAGCTGACTTAATAAACTTAAAACATCAAAATATATTAAAAGTGTTGTAAATATATTTTGAACATACTTTGATATATATGTATATATTGTTATAGGTTCGTGAATCAACCAGTGGCCAAGTCTTACTTCTCGACGAAGTAAAAATCTGTGAAAGTGAGTTATAGTCCCACTTTTAAAATCTAATATTTTTGGGATGAGAATACATGCAGGTTTTATAAATGATTTACAAAATAGACACAAGTACGTAATCTAAGAATTAGGGAACAGACACCCTAATTGACGCGAATCCTAAAGATAGATCTATTGGGCCTAACAAACCCCATCCAAAGTACCGGATGTTTTAGTACTTCGAAATTTATATCATATCCGAAGGGTGTCCCGGAATGATGGGGATATTCTTAAATATGCAGCGTGTTAATATCGGTTACCAGGTGTTCACCATATGAATGATTTTTATCTCTATGTATAGGATGTGTATTGAAATATGAAATCTTGTGGTCTATTGTTACGATTTGATATATATAGGTTAAACCTATAACTCACCAACATTTTTGTTGACGTTTAAAGTATGTTTATTCTCAGGTGAATACTAAGAGCTTCCGCTGTTGCATACTAAAATAAGGACAAGATTTAGAGTCCATGTTTGTATGATATTGTGTAAAAACTGCATTCAAGAAACTGATTTCGATGTAACATATTTGTATTGTAAACCATTATGTAATGATCGTGTGTAAACATGATATTTTAGATTATCATTATTTGATAATCTACGTAAAGCTTTTTAAACCTTTATTTATGAAATAAAGGTTATGGTTTGTTTTAAAAATGAATGCAGTCTTTGAAAAACGTCTCATATAGAGGTCAAAACCTCACAACGAAATCAATTAATATGGAACGTTTTTAATCAATAAGAATGGGACATGCAGTCTTATCGAGTTTGTTAGGATGCATTAGTGAGTCGTGTTTTCTTTAAAAATGATTGCTTAACATTTTTGTTGGAAACTATATATTATTAACATGTATATATTATGTGATATATTAATCTCTTAACATGTTTGATATTGTGTGATAGATGTCTACCTCTAGCACAAATCTCATTGACTCACCTAATAATAACGAAGATTCGAATATATATTGGACTGATTCACAAGTTCCCGAAGAAGAACCGGAAGAAGAATCAAAACCGGAAGAAGAATCAGAACCGGAAGAGGAGGAACCGGAGGAGGAAATAGAACCGGTAGGGGAAATAATAAAACGGTTAAGTAAAAGAAAATCCTCAACCAACTGACCAAGGTTAATTATGGTCAATGGTGTTTCCGCCAGGGAAGCAAAATATTGGGAGGATTACCAATTCTCCGATGAATCGGATTCCGACGAGAATTCCGATGATGTTATAGAAATTACCCCAACTGAATTTAAAAAGGCAAAAGAAAATAATAAGGGAAAGGGTATAAAAATAGAGAAATCTAATTCCAACCCCGATGAACTTTATATGTATCGTCAACCCCCGAAGCCCTTAAGTTGTAACAATGACCCGGGAACCTCTAAACCACCAGGTTTTTCTAACCCGTTGTGGAAAACGACAGCTCGTATTAGGAGAAAATCATATATCCCTAGAAACTTGGCAAAACGAACCAAAACCAAAGAAGAATAAACGAGCGAGTCGGAATAAGATAGTTGTATTCGTGTGGTGTAATATATGTAATATAGTGTGCTTATGCTTTATGATATATGTAAAAATTGCTTGTATTAATAAGTAATTTTTTTTATGAATCTAACTCTTGTCTATTTTACAGTATAAAAACACAAAATGGATAGACAACCCAATATTTTAAGAGACCTACCCGGAGACATGATTGATGAAATCTTGTCTAGAGTTGGTCAGAATTCTTCGGCATAACTATTTACGGCGAAATCAGTTTGTAATACATTCGAAGAACGTTCCAAGAATGTCTTGGTTTATAAGAGACTTTCGTTTGAAAGATGGGGGATATCACATTGGGAAACCCATAAGTTACGATGTGTTTACTTTGACGCATATATTGCGGGGAACCCAAATGCTATTTGTAACATCCCGCGTTTTTCCGTTAAATTTATTTTTAACACCGTCTTTTTTTTTAAATAATATCTTTCGCTATTTAAATTCCCAATTTCCGTTGACTAACGTTTATAATATTCTCGTTATTTAATTATAACACCACTCGTCTACTTGAGCGTTTTTAAAATATTTCGTTTGGTTAATTCCCGCACCCGCTTTGAAACTTGAGGGACCAAAGTTGTCAAGTGGGCAAACTAGTTGACTAGGTCAACTAGTCAACCCACCATTCTCATCCATTCATTTCCATCCATCTTCACCTCCTTTTTCTCTCTAGCTCAAGAACTCCATTTCTCCCAACTTCACTAATTCATCATCTAAATCCGATTGGAGAAGCAAACATCAAAACAAATTACATATTCATGATCCTCTCTTCATCCTCTTCGATTTGGTACCAATTTCATCAAGTTTGGGTAACATTTCTAAAACTCTAGATTTCTATAAATTCGTGTTTTTGACTTGAAATTGTGTTAGTTAGTGTCTATGGCTCGTAGGGATGTCGTGTATGTAATTTGTATGCTCGTTCTTCGTGTTTTGAAAATATGACATGAACACCCAAATGGGTCTAGCTTAATCTTGAGTTTTGGTTGCTCAAATGATGTTATAAGATAAAGTGTATGTGTTAAAAGTGTTAGTTACTTCCTTAGCTTCGTTTTGATATGTTGGATGATGAAAAACTAGCTCAATAACATGAAATGTGTTTTTGGTGAATCGATTATAGTTTTGGTAGGAACTTGATGCGGTTGAATGCTAGTTGAGACACTTGTTTGAATGTATGCTAGTTAACTAGTTAAATTGTATGCGTAAATAGCTTCGAAATGGTGTGATGTATGCTAGCGTTTGATTAGTGAATCATAAGTCTCATTTGTGTCGAAATTGATTTTGAAACGATAACGTGGCTAGTGATTTTGACGTAGTAAATGTTTATTGAAACTTGGAATATGCGTCTAGTTGCAATGTATGCGTTATTACCTTCAAAACGGCATATCATTTGTATGTTAAAAGTTCCCGAATCATAAAATACGTTTTACGAACTTGAAACTTTGAAAATAAACCTTTCTTGATCAATTGACGAGTTTTCGGTTATTGTAAATGATGTTTTTGTTTGATGATATGTGGTTAGTTGTATTGCTCGTCAAAATACCTTTCCGAGGATATAAGATACATATTTTGGTTGTTTGCGGATCATAAATGGTGAATGTTTGATGTTTGGTTCGTGCATACTTTGAAAAACTGACCAGAATTCTCTGCCCAGGTAGTGGCGCGGCGCGCCACATCCCCGCGCGGCGCGCAGAATCGCCTGGCCAGATTCTGCTCACTTTGTCACATTTCACGCGAAATGTTTGACTAGCTACCGACCTCCGATTCACATGAAACTTGTTCTAATATGCTTATATATGAATAAAAACCTCAGAAAAATAGTTCGGGACCGAACCCGAACGTGTTGACTTTTTCGTTGACTTTGACCAAGTTTGACTTTTAGTCAAACTTAACCAAACTTTTATACAATCGTTCTAACATGCTTTTATACTTGATTCTTGCATGAAACTTGACAACGTGATTCACATGCTATACTTAATCGAGTCGTAACGAGCCATAGGACTAATTGAACACATTTCACCCGACCTTGTGTCGTAACCGGTTAATTGATATAACTTACTTGTTTAGGTCAAGGCTAAGCAACTTTCATGCACACGTTTACTTGTTGAAGTACTTTTATACTCGTGCACTCGAGGTGAGATCATAGTCCCACCTTTTCAACAACTTTTTATACTTTTAAATTGTGGGCTGAGAAACATATACTTTGTTACATTTTGTACTACTTGCTTTTATACTTTGAACACAAGTACAAGGAAAACAAACATTCCACAGCGAGTTAGAACAAAAATCCTCAATTCGATTATCATTAGTTACACTTGCAGGGTGTAAGCGAGAACTTATATTGTGTGGCCATACGGGTTTGACAAACCCTCATTACGGACGGTTCGCTACCGTCTACGGATGAAATATATTTTCGGGAAACAGTGTATGTTCTAACACTATTGTGATGGGGTTCTATGGAAGGAAACGTTAAGTCTTGATAATTGGGTGCTCGCGAACCAACTTTTGGAATGCAACTTTTGGATGATCAATTTATGGAAATACTAAATCTTGTGGTTCAAAATATAACATTTACTAATACACCTATGATTTCACCAACGTTTTTCGTTGACAGTTTTCTATATGTTTCTCAGGTTCATACATGGCTATTTGATACATGCTTCCGCGTACATTCATACTTGCTTGGGGTCAAGCATACATGCATACACTCTGATTTCTTGCTTGGAGTCAAGCATACATACATGCATACGCTAGTGATAGCACCTTTGGATTCAAACATATTGTTTGCATACTTACGCTATTTATAGCAACTGTGATTTTAAACTAATTATGTCGCAAGATATTTCATTTGTACTTTACTACTTTTGTAAACTTAAACTTGTTGTCGATCCGTTTGGTGAACTAAACTTTGCAAGTCATGCACGTTTCAAATGAATGCGACATAATTTTGGTCAAACGCGTCTCATATAGGGACTATGACCACGCAACGGGACCTAAGTAGCGGCGCCGTCAATGACGATTTGGTCGGGTCGTTACAGATGGTATCAGAGCGTTGGTTGTAGGGAACTAGGACGTGCATTAGTGTGTCTAACAGAGTCGTTAGGACGCATTAGTGAGTCTAGACTACAACCGTATAGTTAGCATTTGCATTCCGACATACATTTGCTATAGATAGCACATACTTGACTACTTGTGCATTATACTTGAATCATTCTTAGGCAAACTTTTTAATGGTACCCAACCTTCATCATACGAACTCGTGTTCCGCCACTTTTTGGTAAAACACGTAAATTCATGATTCATACACGTATGGATGACGACGACTTCATTAGTCACACTTGTTCGGGAACTCTGTCTCCCGGATTGTTATTTGCCACCGTTTCAACTTACTATCGGTTTTCCACTGGTGTTTCTTACTATCTACTTTTTGGTGTTACTACCATCACTACTCTAGGTGAGTATCGTCATCGCTAAATATCACTACGGTTGCGTACTTTTTGTTATCATGATTCGTTACTCTTTTCGTGCCTAAGGGCATTATCGCTTGACTTGAACCGCATTGACGTGAACAATCAACTATACACTTCCCTCGGGGAACGCATCTTCAGAGTTGCACCAATTCTTTCGATTTAATACGAGTCACGTTTGAGACGTCGTTACATTTTGTTTATTTTAGATTTTCGCGATTACACGAACTTGAATCCATAGAGTGATGTGGGAATGGAGGTATGAGTTAGCGTAATATAACGACACTCGATCAACGTGGTTATATTACGGTAAGACATACCAAAGTTCTAGTGAAGCGTGATGGTGGTTAGACTCGATCAACCTAAACACCACCATGTGCCATGTACATGACTTCATCTTTTCAGGTTTGGACATCCGAAAACTCCGAGAATATTTATAACAACCATACCAGGGACACACCTTCAATTATTGTCAAATTATATTTATGCTTCCGAATGAATTACCGATTCCATTCGACTTCAACCGTATGTCACATGGGTATACTAGCTCGTCCTCGCGCAGTCTTGTTGACTAACTACAATTTACTCGTTATGCTCACATTGGGGCGGAAAATTCTCTTGCATCACCCTCGTACTTCCGGTTCAGGAGGTCCTTATTCTAAATTCCCAATGGAGAGAGACTCTCCACGTTATACTAGTATTCACCTCGAGGGTGAATAGTTCCGACGAACGTTTTTCTTTCAGAAACCGAGGAGAACTTGCCCCGACGAACGTTTTTGGAAACCGATAAATCTTCCGCGACGCGAATTTTCTTGAGAAACTTGTCCTAGCTAACGTTTTCAATTCCTAGCAAACTTGTTCACTATGCCTTAGGGAAATGTACCCCGTTTCGGATTGAGATCCTCGTTTCACTTCTAGATTTTGGAGTACCTTACAAAAAGCCTAGGGACCGCGTTTAGACATGAGTACCGCGTACCATCCACAACCCGACGGACCGAACAAACATGCGATTTAAACCTTGGAAACCATAATACGAATTTGTATTACCAACTTCAAATTTACTTGAGAAAAGTATTTTCCTTTAACCGAATCCTCGTACTACAATGATTTTCATTCGAGTTTTAACGTCACTCCTTTTGAAACCACATGTGACCGGAAACGTCATTCTCCTTTGTCGAACCAAGTAAACGATGATCAATTCACCGGGGCCGAGGTTATTCATGAGCAACCGAGAAAATTTATTCATATTCAGGCAAAACCCTACGCGACTCGTAATCACCAAGAGCTACGCCGATGTTAGACGTAAACATTTCAAATTCCACGTGGGAAACCGCGTCACGTTAAGAGTCGCACCTTGGAAAGGTGCAATCCGTTTCGGGAAAACGTAGGAAGCTAAATCCGCGATATTTTGATCCTTTAAATTCTTGGGGTGTTTTGGACCCGTCGCTAGCCGTTTAGATTTTCCGACTCATTTTGAGTCTCCGTTTATCCTACATTCGATGTATCAACTCAAAGACGTGTTTTGCGAAACGAGAACTTGTTATCTCCTTTGATGAACTCACTATCGACGATAAACCTCACTTCCTAGGAGGACCGATTGAAACCATGAATCATGGAAGCCAAACCTTAAAACAACATATGATCACGACCGTCAAAATTCGTGGAAATACTCAAGGACGTACCTTCACTTATTCGTAGAATTTACAACGCAAGATCTCGAGTAAGATTCAACAACTACTACTTCCAACTAAATTTCGGGACGAAATTTCTTTTGAGGTGTGGATAATGTAACATCCCGCGTTTTTCCGTTAAATTTATTTTTAACACCGTCTTTTTTTTTTAAATAATATCTTTCGCTATTTAAATTCCCAATTTCCATTGACTAACGTTTATAATATTCTCGTTATTTAATTATAACACCACTCGTCTACTCGAGCGTTTTTAAAATATTTCGTTTGGTTAATTCCCGCACCCGCTTTGAAACTTGAGGGACCAAAGTTGTCAAGTGGGCAAACTAGTTGACTAGGTCAACTAGTCAACCCACCATTCTCATCCATTCATTTCCATCCATCTTCACCTCCTTTTTCTCTCTAGCTCAAGAACTCCATTTCTCCCAACTTCACTAATTCATCATCTAAATCCGATTGGAGAAGCAAACATCAAAACAAATTACATATTCGTGATCCTCTCTTCATCCTCTTCGATTTGGTACCAATTTCATCAAGTTTGGGTAACATTTCTAAAACTCTAGATTTCTATAAATTCGTGTTTTTGACTTGAAATTGTGTTAGTTAGTGTCTATGGCTCGTGTAGCGACCCCGAAAAATCGTCAAGTGACGGCGTCGGCTACGTGGGTCCCATTACCTGATTATAAGTCTTTAAGATAACGTTTGACCAAAATATGTCGCCTTCATTTCAAAATAAAGGTTGTTTCAAAGTTTACAAGAATTGTTCAACCAAAAGTTAAGTTACAACGTTATAGATACGATTGAAATCTAGGCGACACGGTTTAAAGTAAAGTCAAAAGACGCTCCATGAAATGCATGTATACTCGACATCCAATGCAAGTATCAAATAATGAGCGGAAGCATGTATCACATATCGTGCAAGACCTGAGAAAAACATAGAAATCTGTCAACGAAAAACGTTGGTGAAATCATATGTTTAGTAAGTAAATTGTATTGAACCACAAGGTTCTTTAAGAATTGCTCAACCAGAATCATTCACATTCCAAAATAGTATTTGTATCACGAGCACCCAATTATCAAGGCTTAACCGAACCTTCCCTCTGAATTTTGAATTTAGTGTTAGAACTTACACTATACATTGTTGAAATTATATTTCATTCACTAACGGTAGCGAACCGTCTGAATGAGGGTTTGTTAAACCCGTATGGCCACACAACATAATTACACGCTTACACTTACACCCTGCAAGTGGAACTAATAATAATTGGATTGAGGACTTTTGTTCAAACTCGTATGCATCTTTGTATTCGTATTTGTTCACAATGTAAAAGCATGAAAAGTAATTAAGTATGAAATGTATGTATTTCTCAGCCCACGATGTAAAGAATAAAAGTGATTAAAAAGTGGGACTATGATCTCACCTTGAGTACAAGAGTTAATAAAGTACTTCAACAAGTAACCGTGTGCAAGGACAAGGCTAGTCTTGACCTAAACATATAGGTTATATCAATAACGGTAAACACAAACGGTCAAAGATGTTCAATTAGTCCTATGGCTCGTTACGACTCGATTATGAAGTATGTGAGTCAAATTGTCAAGTTTCATGCAAGATACAAGTATAGAATCATGTTAGAAAGATTGCATAATTAATTGGTTAAGTTTGACAAAAAGTCAAACTTGGTCAAAGTCAACGAAAAAGTCAACATGTTCGGGTCGGGTCTCGGACAAATTTTCTATGCTAGTTATTCATATATAAGCATGTTAGAACAAGTTGCATGCGAATTGGAAGTCTAAAACATGGCAAACATTTCACGTGAAACGGACATTGGAGACAGAAGCTGGGCACGGCTTATGCCGCGCCGCGGCCAGGCCTGTCGCGCCGCGACAATGGCCGTGGCCTGGTCCCAGGCCTGTTTCACTTGTTCAAGACTTGGTCAATTTTCAAACAAACGCAAAACTCAAACCGTAAACAACTAGAAGACGCATCTTATACCGTTGGAAAGCTCTTTTGACAAGGAACACAACTAAACATGTTTCACCAAACAAAAACATCATTTATAATAGCCGAAAACTCATCAAGTGATCATTAAACGTTCATTTTTAAGGTTTCAAGTTCTTCAAATGCAATTTGAGTTTCGGGAAACCAATTCACACATATAATATGCCGTTTTGAAGGTAATGAAACATACATTACAACTAAACACTAATAATTAACATTCCATGGCATTCAAGCATCCAAAAATTCATGTCAATAACTATCAAACCCTAGTCAAACATCTCAAAATCAATAATCATGTTTTTGGAGTTTCCTTAATCAACCTATACATCAAAATGAAGCTAATGATACTAGTAACACTTTTAAAACATGCACTTTAACAATCTAACAACATTTGTTCATCCAAAATCAAGGATTTAGCAAGTAATTTCATATTGAACTAGTTACACCAAAAATAACGAATCGAGCATACAAATTACATACACGACATCACAATGAGCCATAGACACTAATTAACAACTTTATAACTCAAAAATCTCAAGAACACATAAAATTAGTGATTTTAGAAAATTACCCAAATGAGATGAAGTTGGTATCAAATTGAAGAGGATGAAGAGAGGATTCCAAATATGTAATTTGTTTTGTTGTAAGCCTCCTAGATCGAATTTAGATGATGAATGATTGAATTGGGTGTTTGTGTGTGTGTTCTTGCTAGAGAGAAAGAGAGAGAGATGGAGGTGATTGAATGGTGGTGATTGGGGTGGACTAGTTGACCTAGTCAACTAGTTTGCCCCGTGTCAATTTTAGTCCCTCGAGTTTAGAAGCGGGTGCGGGATTTAACCGATCGAATATTTTTAAAACGCAAGTTAACGAGAGATGTTATAATTAAATAACGAGAATATTATGAACGTTCGTCAACGGAGTCGACGAATTTAAATACGAAAGATATTATTTAAAAAAAAAAGACGGTGTTAAAATAAATTTAACGGAAAAACGCGGGATGTTACATTATCCACACCTCAAAAGAAATTTCGTCCCGAAATTTAGTTGGAAGTAGTAGTCGATATCTCTTACTCGAGACTTTACGTTGTCAATGCTATGAATAAGTGAAAGTACGTTCTTGAGGGTTCTCATGAATTTGGATAGTCAGGGTTTTACGTTACATTAAGGTTCGGTTTTTACGATCCCCGGTTTCAACTGGTTTTCCTATGAAGAGAAGTTTGTCATCGATAGTTGATGTATCCAGCAGGATTGCACGTTCCTGTTCCGCAGGACACGTTTCTAAGTTTGTTACACGAAATGTAGGATAAATGGAAACTTAATTGAGTCGGAAGTTCTAAACGGCAGGAAGCGGTTCTAATACGCCCCAAGGTTTCAAGAGGTTCAATATTGCGGTTATAACCTTCCTCGATTTCCCAAAATGGATTACACCTTTCCAAGGTGCGGGTTCTCAATATTACGCGATTACACACTGTGATTTTGTGAGGTTTTCATCTAAGTTTGGTATAACTCTTCTGGCGACAATGGGTTGCCTCGAGCCCTTCTCGGACTTGAACGATCTCAATTGTTGTTTCTTGATGGAGTTCAGATTTCGGTGGTTGATGCTTTGGTTAAATGAACAGGGGTATGACATTAGCGGTCATATGGGGTTTCGGAAAGTGCGTGTGAACACACGAGTGGTAACTACTGTTGTAAGAGTGATCTACTAAAGGTGACAATACGAGTTTGTGACATGTCTTTCCAAGACATAAATCGTTCGTTTTCTCGGTTCGTCGGTTTGTAGGTGGTACGCGGTACTCATGTCTAAGCGGGTCTCCAAGATTTCTAGAAGTGAAGCGAGTATTTCGATACGGGATAATTGACAAAGATACACCGTGTTGGAATAGAATCTCTTTAAGATGTGCTTGAACAAGATAGTTAGGGTTCGTAAGTGTTCGTTAGGGCTATCCACCCTCGTGGCGAATACTAATGTAATATGAGGAATTTCTCTGTCCATGGAGAAATGTTACAAGGAGTTTCTTTAAACGGAAATGCGAGCGATAAAGATAGGGGTGAAATGAGGACTTAGAATAGGATGAGCTTACATCTCGAGGTTGCCATAACGTGCCTCTAGTTGTCAAAAGTTGAAGTCTGAAATAGAAACGAGATAGTACACGTAGTTGTATAGTTCGGGGTTGAATAATAGTTGGCCGATTATCAGGAACACAATGACATTAAGTCAAAGAAGAGTGAAGTATCATTGGATTGTGTGTTATCTTAAGTTCCAGTAATATCAGACGGTAACGGTGAAATATCAGAGGTGTGTAGTGTGGTACGTGATGACGAGAAAATTGATCGGATCCACAATTTAGTATTCGACTTCTTCGTGCAAAATAACGAATTTTAGTTACGTTAATTTTTGAGTCGAGAGAGTATGCCTTTCGGCGTTCATGTAGAAATATTTCCATGTTTGAGTTCCATCTGTTGCTATACGATTTTAACTAGAAATGTTGGTGTGAAGAATCACGCTCAAGGTTCGAACACGGGGAGGTTTAAAGTTTTCCCTTAGTGAGTTAACGAGTTTAAAAGTCGGGTAACACGAGAAAAGTCAGAAATGAATCTTCGGTGATAACAGGCGAGTTCTAAGATTTTACGAATACAAGTCTGAGTTGAGAGAGTTTCATGATCACGTGTGGCTTGATTTCGAGATTGATTGTAATGCCTTGACCATTAACTTCATGGTCTAGAAAATTGGACTTCGTTCAACAGAAATTCTCACTCGGAGAATTTGGTATAAAGTTGCTCTTTTCTCAAAAGTTCGAGCGTAAGATGGTGATGTTGTTCGTTTTCCTTCTTTACTTAAATAAGTTAAGATGTCATCTATAAATACGATAACAGATTAGTCTATATGAATTTGCATACGCGGTTCAAGAGGTTTATGGATACGGATGAGCCTTGGATAAATCGAATGGTACTAAGAGAGATTTACAACTAACGTTGCGAGTTCGGAAAAGACTCAGGAGACGTCGTCTCCCTTAACCCCCAATTGATGATAATCGGAACGGAGGTCGATTTGGAAACTACGGGATTCGTGCAAAAAAAAAAAAAAATCATGAGGTAATGGATGCGAGGGAGAGGGTATCGGTTTCCAACCGAAAATTTCTCAGTTCACAATAATCTATACAAGATATATTTTTTTTTTTTTTTTTTTTTTTTTTAAAGAATAGGTTCCGAGCTCTCTAGTTCTATAGGTGTCAAGTCAAAAGTCTTAACGTATATCCTCCAATAAAATTTATAGGCACACAATATTTTCCGTTGGTCACTTAAATCGTCTAAGTAATATCTAGGGGAAAAAAAAAATGGAATGTAGAGAGTACGAGTCAAAGACTTGGTTAATAAACATCTAGCGGTAATCGAATCGAATAAGTATGAAATATACTGTTTGTTGTGAAGAAACGTACCCGTGACTAGTCCATCGTCGTCTCGGGCATCCTAGGTGTCGATGTTGAAAGTTCAACGGCGTGCGTTGGGGTTGATTTTCTTGTTTGGGCACGCACTCCTAAAATGACCCGGTTGGCCACATTCAAAACAAACACCCGTCTTGGGTGCATTGTGCTCCTTTTGGGCGACGGGAGCGGTATTCCTACAATCGTGGGCTACATGGCCACTTCTTTGACACTTCAAGCAAAATGGTTTGCCACATTCACCTAAATGATGTTTGTAGCACTCGTTACAATACGGTAGGTGTCCGGTATAACCTTTCTTGCCATTGGGGATGAAGGGCTTCTTGGCGGGGTTGTTGTAATTGCTTGATTGGGGGGATTCCCATTTTCTTTTGTTGTCACCCGATTTATCCTCGGCTTTAGGTGCCGGCACTTCAATTTCGTCCACTGTTTCAATCAATTGGCGGGCCATATTCAAAGCCTCTTGGTGGTTAGCGGGTTTGGATGACATTACTCCTTGTTTGATGCTCTTGGGGAGACCATCCATGTAAAGTTCAACCCTTAAAGATTCGGGGTTCACAAGATTTGGGCACATCAAAGCAAGTTCGGAGAATCGTTGATTATAGGCCTTAAGGTCGTTCCCGACCGCTTTTAAAGTTCTTAGTTCGTGTTCGAGCTTACGGGTCTCTTCGCGCGGGAAGTATTCGGTGATCATCTTTTTCTTTAAGTCGGCCCATGAGAGTGTGTGGGCTTCATCGATACCCACCGACAGCACATACGTATTCCACCATGTGAGGGCGATACCGGCAAAAGTGTGGGTGGAATATTTGACTTTGTCTTGGTCCCGACAACCGCTTATGCTAAAAACGGCTTCTGTTTGCTCAAACCATCGGGTGAGCACAACCGGTCCTCCGGTCCCATCGAAGGTGTGAGGTTTGCACCCCATGAAAGTTTTGTAGGAGCAACCCTCGTTTGAATTTCCGGCTCCATGGTTGTTGTGGTTGTGGTTGTTATTGATGTCGGAGGAGGTACTAGCCATAGCCGCACCTATGGCGGCGGCTATCATGCGTTGGAGGGCTTGTTCGGGAGTTTCGTGAGGAGCGCGTCGACGAGCCATTGTTCCTTCATGACACAAGAATATCGTTGGTTAGTATTTTCAACAATACTAACCGGAGTATGGAATAAGGATAGAGAGAAAATTTTCCTTGACTCGCCCTAAATTCTTTATGTCATAATGTCGGAACGTCCATGTGAATCACCGTAATATAATCCCGGAAATTATATTACCCTGATTCTCATGTGCATTTAACATTACTTCATAAAGTCAAGGTGGCGCGTCAACAAAATTTATCAACGTAAGATCAAGATCGAATACGAGTTAGATATGATAGAAGAGTTCGAGTATAAATGCACAAATAGTCAAGTAATTCCTACTGCAGTCTATATGCCGGTTGTAGTCTAGATTCACCTATGTACCCTATGACTCGGGGTGGACACAAATGAACTCTAAATCCCTACAACCAAGGCTCTGATACCACCTGTAGCGACAGATGGGGTAGAAACCCACCCAGTGCCTTTCCAGCTAACCGCTTGGTGACCACTGAGTGTACCTCAGACACTGATTTTACGGCCCGCATTTCTGCCAAACTGCCAACCCTCAAATTCCAAGGGATCGCAAGGGGTAAGAGCCAATGCTTCGTCACAGGTAACACTGTGAGAACCCCCTCTACGATTAACCCGCCAAAAAGCATAGTCCGTATGAGTGCCCGGCCTGACAGCCGGCGCGCGTGACTACCTTTACGGCTAAGGTTAAACCAGCTCTGATACCACCTGTAGCGACCCCGACAAATCGTCAAGTGACGGCGTCGGCTACGTGGGTCCCATTACCTGATTATAAGTCTTTAAGATAACGTTTGACCAAAATATGTCGCCTTCATTTCAAAATAAAGGTTGTTTCAAAGTTTACAAGAATTGTTCAACCAAAAGTTAAGTTACAACGTTATAGATACGATTGAAATCTAGGCGACACGGTTTAAAGTAAAGTCAAAAGACGCTCCATGAAATGCATGTATACTCGACATCCAATGCAAGTATCAAATAATGAGCGGAAGCATGTATCACATATCGTGCAAGACCTGAGAAAAACATAGAAATCTGTCAACGAAAAACGTTGGTGAAATCATAGGTTTAGTAAGTAAATTGTATTGAACCACAAGGTTCTTTAAGAATTGCTCAACCAGAATCATTCACATTCCAAAATAGTATTTGTATCACGAGCACCCAATTATCAAGGCTTAACCGAATCTTCCCTCTGAATTTTGAATTTAGTGTTAGAACTTACACTATACATTGTTGAAATTATATTTCATTCACTAACGGTAGCGAACCGTCTGAATGAGGGTTTGTTAAACCCGTATGGCCACACAACATAATTACACGCTTACACTTACACCCTGCAAGTGGAACTAATGATAATTGGATTGAGGACTTTTGTTCAAACTCGTATGCATCTTTGTATTCGTATTTGTTCACAATGTAAAAGCATGAAAAGTAATTAAGTATGAAATGTATGTATTTCTCAGCCCACGATGTAAAGAATAAAAGTGATTAAAAAGTGAGACTATGATCTCACCTTGAGTACAAGAGTTAATAAAGTACTTCAACAAGTAACCGTGTGCAAGGACAAGGCTAGTCTTGACCTAAACATATAGGTTATATCAATAACGGTAAACACAAACGGTCAAAGATGTTCAATTAGTCCTATGGCTCGTTACGACTCGATTATGAAGCATGTGAGTCAAATTGTCAAGTTTCATGCAAGATACAAGTATAGAATCATGTTAGAAAGATTGCATAATTAATTGGTTAAGTTTGACAAAAAGTCAAACTTGGTCAAAGTCAACGAAAAAGTCAACATGTTCGGGTCGGGTCTCGGACAAATTTTCTATGCTAGTTATTCATATATAAGCATGTTAGAACAAGTTGCATGCGAATTGGAAGTCTAAAACATGGCAAACATTTCACGTGAAACGGACATTGGAGACAGAAGCTGGGCACGGCTTATGCCGCGCCGCGGCCAGGCCTGTCGCGCCGCGACAATGGCCGTGGCCTGGTCCCAGGCCTGTTTCACTTGTTCAAGACTTGGTCAATTTTCAAACAAACGCAAAACTCAAACCGTAAACAACTAGAAGACGTATCTTATACCGTTGGAAAGCTCTTTTGACAAGGAACACAACTAAACATGTTTCACCAAACAAAAACATCATTTATAATAGCCGAAAACTCATCAAGTGATCATTAAACGTTCATTTTTAAGGTTTCAAGTTCTTCAAATGCAATTTGAGTTTCGGGAAACCAATTCACACATATAATATGCCGTTTTGAAGGTAATGAAACATACATTACAACTAAACACTAATAATTAACATTCCATGGCATTCAAGCATCCAAAAATTCATGTCAATAACTATCAAACCCTAGTCAAACATCTCAAAATCAATAATCATGTTTTTGGAGTTTCCTTAATCAACCTATACATCAAAATGAAGCTAATGATACTAGTAACACTTTTAAAACATGCACTTTAACAATCTAACAACATTTGTTCATCCAAAATCAAGGATTTAGCAAGTAATTTCATATTGAACTAGTTACACCAAAAATAACGAATCGAGCATACAAATTACATACACGACATCACAATGAGCCATAGACACTAATTAACAACTTTATAACTCAAAAATCTCAAGAACACATAAAATTAGTGATTTTAGAAAATTACCCAAATGAGATGAAGTTGGTATCAAATTGAAGAGGATGAAGAGAGGATTCCAAATATGTAATTTGTTTTGTTGTAAGCCTCCTAGATCGAATTTAGATGATGAATGATTGAATTGGGTGTTTGTGTGTGTGTTCTTGCTAGAGAGAAAGAGAGAGAGATGGAGGTGATTGAATGGTGGTGATTGGGGTGGACTAGTTGACCTAGTCAACTAGTTTGCCCCGTGTCAATTTTAGTCCCTCGAGTTTAGAAGCGGGTGCGGGATTTAACCGATCGAATATTTTTAAAACGCAAGTTAACGAGAGATGTTATAATTAAATAACGAGAATATTATGAACGTTCGTCAACGGAGTCGACGAATTTAAATACGAAAGATATTATTTAAAAAAAAAAGACGGTGTTAAAATAAATTTAACGGAAAAACGCGGGATGTTACAGCTCGTAGGGATGTCGTGTATGTAATTTGTATGCTCGTTCTTCGTGTTTTGAAAATATGACATGAACACCCAAATGGGTCTAGCTTAATCTTGAGTTTTGGTTGCTCAAATGATGTTATAAGATAAAGTGTATGTGTTAAAAGTGTTAGTTACTTCCTTAGCTTCGTTTTGATATGTTGGATGATGAAAAACTAGCTCAATAACATGAAATGTGTTTTTGGTGAATCGATTATCGTTTTGGTAGGAACTTGATGCGGTTGAATGCTAGTTGAGACACTTGTTTGAATGTATGCTAGTTAACTAGTTAAATTGTGTGCGTAAATAGCTTCGAAATGGTGTGATGTATGCTAGCGTTTGATTAGTGAATCATAAGTCTCATTTGTGTCGAAATTGATTTTGAAACGATAACGTGGCTAGTGATTTTGACGTAGTAAATGTTTATTGAAACTTGGAATATGCGTCTAGTTGCAATGTATGCGTTATTACCTTCAAAACGGCATATCATTTGTATGTTAAAAGTTCCCGAATCATAAAATACGTTTTACGAACTTGAAACTTTGAAAATAAACCTTTCTTGATCAATTGACGAGTTTTCGGTTATTGTAAATGATGTTTTTGTTTGATGATATGTGGTTAGTTGTATTGCTCGTCAAAATACCTTTCCGAGGATATAAGATACATATTTTGGTTGTTTGCGGATCATAAATGGTGAATGTTTGATGTTTGGTTCGTGCATACTTTGAAAAACTGACCAGAATTCTCTGCCCAGGTAGTGGCGCGGCGCGCCACATCCCCGCGCGGCGCGCAGAATCGCCTGGCCAGATTCTGCTCACTTTGTCACATTTCACGCGAAATGTTTGACTAGCTACCGACCTCCGATTCACATGAAACTTGTTCTAATATGCTTATATATGAATAAAAACCTCAGAAAAATAGTTCGGGACCGAACCCGAACGTGTTGACTTTTTCGTTGACTTTGACCAAGTTTGACTTTTAGTCAAACTTAACCAAACTTTTATACAATCGTTCTAACATGCTTTTATACTTGATTCTTGCATGAAACTTGACAACGTGATTCACATGCTATACTTAATCGAGTCGTAACGAGCCATAGGACTAATTGAACACATTTCACCCGACCTTGTGTCGTAACCGGTTAATTGATATAAATTACTTGTTTAGGTCAAGGCTAAGCAACTTTCATGCACACGTTTACTTGTTGAAGTACTTTTATACTCGTGCACTCGAGGTGAGATCATAGTCCCACCTTTTCAACAACTTTTTATACTTTTAAATTGTGGGCTGAGAAACATATACTTTGTTACATTTTGTACTACTTGCTTTTATACTTTGAACACAAGTACAGGGAAAACAAACATTCCACAGCGAGTTAGAACAAAAATCCTCAATTCGATTATCATTAGTTACACTTGCAGGGTGTAAGCGAGAACTTATATTGTGTGGCCATACGGGTTTGACAAACCCTCATTACGGACGGTTCGCTACCGTCTACGGATGAAATATATTTTCGGGAAACAGTGTATGTTCTAACACTATTGTGATGGGGTTCTATGGAAGGAAACGTTAAGTCTTGATAATTGGGTGCTCGCGAACCAACTTTTGGAATGCAACTTTTGGATGATCAATTTATGGAAATACTAAATCTTGTGGTTCAAAATATAACATTTACTAATACACCTATGATTTCACCAACGTTTTTCGTTGACAGTTTTCTATATGTTTCTCAGGTTCATACATGGCTATTTGATACATGCTTCCGCGTACATTCATACTTGCTTGGGGTCAAGCATACATGCATACACTCTGATTTCTTGCTTGGAGTCAAGCATACATACATGCATACGCTAGTGATAGCACCTTTGGATTCAAACATATTGTTTACATACTTACGCTATTTATAGCAACTGTGATTTTAAACTAATTATGTCGCAAGATATTTCATTTGTACTTTACTACTTTTGTAAACTTAAACTTGTTGTCGATCCGTTTGGTGAACTAAACTTTGCAAGTCATGCACGTTTCAAATGAATGCGACATAATTTTGGTCAAACGCGTCTCATATAGGGACTATGACCACGCAACGGGACCTAAGTAGCGGCGCCGTCAATGACGATTTGGTCGGGTCGTTACACTATTTTACGCAACGGGTTAAGAAATTATTTTGACTCAATGTATCCGAATATAGGACTTCATGATTTAGAAAAAGCGGCTAACATGCAACATAAAGAAGCATGCTATGCTTACGGGTTAGTAATGTTCGCTTCTCACCAAAGTGAGAAAAAGAACATCGGGCTACAACTATCAAGTGACGGAGTCGGTAATTGGGGTAAGAAATCAGGTTTTTAGGTTATTATGAGATTGTTGGTCATTACGTAACCCTCGTCCCTTTGACGACGTTACAACACGCTGTCTTATCAACGGCCATAACGGTTATGTTCCACAAGACCAAGGATGGAAAGTAGTCCTAGTAAAACCAGAAAGCATGACTTGTTTCTGGACGTATGAATTACATGTCTTTATTGCCTTTGCTGAACGACTTGTGTACTAGCAACAATTATCTTCACAACTATCTTGTATCAAAGTTATTGTGTGCTATATTTCATGCTTTATGTAAAATAAGCGGTATTGTAAGTTTGTAAAATATTGTATAAAAGTTTGAACGCGAAATATTATTATAATCAGTTTTTCATATAGAATTGTAGTAGTTGAATTGTATATTAGCTACTAAGTATGAACTTAACGGGTAGGTACTACCGGAATTTAAACTTATAAAACGCTAATATGAAGAAAAAGCTTTTATAAATGAGTTCATATTATGCTACGAAATACTATTAACTACTCTTAATATTCTGTATGATTAACTTGTTCCATTTGACTATTTTGAAGGAAATGGCATCGACTACTCGACACACCGTGAATATGAATGAAGAGGAATTCCGTACTTTTCTAGTTTCAAACATAGCCGCAGTACAGGCTGCGCTACATACCAATAATAACCTTGGATCTAGCAGTACAGGAAATCGTGTAGGATGCACCTACAAAGAATTCACTGCCTGTAAACCTTTGGAATTTAATGGAACCGAAGGACCGATCGGATTGAAACGGTGGACCGAGAAGGTCGAATCGGTGTTTGCCATAAGTAAGTGTACTAAAGAGGACAAAGTGAAGTACGCTACGCATACCTTCACAGGTTCTGCGTTAACATGGTGGAATACCTATCTAGAGCAAGTGGGACAAGATGATGCGTACGCACTACCGTGGTCAGCATTCAAGCACTTGATGAACGAGAAGTACCGTCCCAGAACCGAGGTCAATAAGCTCAAGACAGAACTTAGAGGGTTACGAACCCAAGGATTTGATATTACCACGTACGAAAGACGATTCACAGAATTGTGCCTATTGTGTCCGGGAGCGTTCGAAGATGAGGAAGAGAAGATCGACGCGTTTGTGAAAGGATTACCGGAAAGAATCCAAAAAGATATAAGTTCACACGAGCCCGCCTCCATACAACAGGCATGTAGAATGGCTCACAAACTAGTGAACCAGATTGAGGAAAGAATTAAAGAACAGGCGGCTGAAGAGGCCAATGTGAAGCAAGTCAAAAGAAAGTAGGAGGAAAACGGTGATAAGAATCACCAATACAACAACAGCAGCGATTGCAATAATAATCGCAACAATTATCCCAACAATCGCAACATCAATCGCAACTACAACAAACGGCCCAACAACAACAACAACAACAACAACAACAACAACAGCAACAGCAACTACAACAAGCATCCCAACAACAATAACAACCGCAACAACAACAACAATCAGAAGCAGCTATGCCAAAGGTGTGAAAAGTATCACTCGGGTTTTTGCACCAAATTTTGCAACAAGTGTAAAAGAAATGGTCATAGCGCGGTGAAGTGTGAGGTCTACAGACCAGGGGTTAACAGAACGAAAGGAACAAATGATGTCGGAACGAGTAATGGCGGAGCAAGTAGTGTCGGAGCAAGTTATGCCAATGTAGTTTGTTATAAATGTGGAAAACCGGGCCACATTATTAGAAATTGCCCGAACCAGGAGAACACGAATGGACAAGGCCGCGGAAGAGTTTTCAATATTAATGCGGCAGAGGCAAAGGAAGACCCGAAGCTATATGAGTAGAGATTTTTGTGCTAAATTAAGTTGTCCATTGACGCCGTTGGATAGTAAATTTTTACTCGAATTAGCAAACGGTAAATTAATTTCAGCAGATAATATATGCCGGAATCGAGAAATTAAACTGGGTAGCGAAATATTTAAGATTTATTTGATACCAGTAGAGTTAGGGAGTTTTGATGTAATAGTTGGCATGGACTAGCTGAAGAAGGTGAAATCAGAGATCATATGTTATAAAAATGCAATTCGCATTGTACGAGAAGAAGGAGAACCCTTAACGGTATACGGAGAAAAGGACAACATGAAGCTACATCTTATTAGTAATTTGAAGGCACAAAAACTAATAAGAAAAGATTGCTATGCTGTTCTAGCACACGTCGAGAAAGTACAAACTGAAGAAAAGAGCATCAATGATGTTCCCGTCGCAATAGAATTTCCCGATGTATTTCCGAAAGAATTACCGGGACTACCTCCACATCGATCTGTTGAATTTCAAATAGATCTTGTACCAGGAGCTGCACCAATAGCTCGTGCTCCTTATAGACTCGCACCCAGCGAGATGAAAGAACTGCAAAGCAACTGCAAGAACTATTAGAACGTGGTTTCATTCGACCAAGCACATCACCATGGGGAGCTCCTATTTTGTTTATCAAGAAGAAGGATGGTACATTTAGGTTGTGTATTGACTACAGAGAGTTGAACAAACTTACCATCAAAAACCGTTATCCACTGCCGAGAATTGACGACTTATTTGATCAACTACAAGGCTCGTCGGTTTATTCGAAGATCGATTTACGTTCTGGATATCATCAAATGCGAGTAAAGGAGGTTGATATTCCAAAAACTGCTTTTAGGACGCGTTATGGTCATTACGAGTTTATGGTTATGCCGTTTGGATTGACTAACGCACCAGCTGTGTTCATGGACCTTATGAACCGAGTGTGTGGGCCATATCTTGACAAGTTTGTCATTGTTTTCATCGATGACATACTTATTTACTCAAAGAATGATCAAGAGCACGAAGAACATTTGAGAAAAGTGCTAGAAGTATTGAGGAAAGAAAAACTGTACGCTAAGTTTTCAAAGTGTGCATTTTGGTTGGAAGAAGTTCAATTCCTCGGTCACATAGTGAACAAAGAAGGTATCCAGGTGGACCCGGAAAGATCGAAACCTTTGAAAAGTGGGAAACCCCAAAAACTCCGAAGCATATACGTCAATTTTTAGGATTGGCTGGTTACTACAGAAGATTCATCCAAGATTTCTCCAAAATAGCAAAACCCTTGACTGCATTAACTCATAAAGGGAAGAAATTTGAATGGAAGGATGAACAAGAGAAGGCGTTTCAATTATTGAAGAAAAAGCTAACTACGGCACCTATATTGTCATTGCCTGAAGGGAATGATGATTTTGTGATTTATTGTGACGCATCAAAGCAAGGTCTCGGTTATGTATTAATGCAACGGACGAAGGTGATTGCTTATGCGTCTAGACAATTGAAGATTCACGAGCAAAATTATACGACGCATGATTTGGAATTAGGCGCGGTCGTTTTTTGCATTAAAGACTTGGAGGCACAACAAGGAGTTTTAAAAGAGGAAAATTTAAAGGATGAAATACCCAAAGGATCGGAGAAGCATCTTAATATTTGGGAAGACGGAACCCGGTATAGGGCTGAAAGAATTTGGGTACCAAAATATGGAGATATGAGAGAAATGGTACTTAGAGAAGCTCATAAAACCAGATACTCAATACATCCTGGAACGGGGAAGATGTACAAGGATGTTAAGAAACATTTTTGGTGGCCAGGTATGAAAGCCGATATTGCTAAATATGTAGGAGACTGTTTGACGTGTTCTAAGGTCAAAGCTGAACATCAGAAACCATCAGGTCTACTACAACAACCTGAAATCTCGGAATGGAAATGGGAAAACATTACCATGGATTTCATTACTAAATTGCCAAGGACTGCAAGTGGTTATGATACTATTTGGGTAATAGTTGATCGTCTCACCAAGTCAGCACACTTCCTGCCAATAAGAGAAGATGACAAGATGGAGAAGTTAGCACGACTGTATTTGAAGGAAGTTATCTCCAGACATGGAATACCAATCTCTATTATCTTTGATAGGGATGGCAGATTTATTTCAAGATTCTGGCAGACATTACATCAAGTATTGGGAACTCGTCTAGACATGAGTACTGCCTATCATCCACAAACTAATGGGCAGAGCGAAAGGACGATACAAACTAATGGACTAAACTTCTACATAAAGAATCCTAATGATTCTGTTTCTGATGAAATCTTTAGTGAATATCTTATTAAGTATTGTTCTAAATCATTGTGAATGAATTTCTTCATCACATTTTGATTGTAGAATTATAAGATATTATCGTATCTTTCATTATAAATGTCCACAATATTTCTGAAGATATCTTCATAAGTATTCTTGTCCGATATTAATTATCTCTTCGCTCTATCTGTGTTATATCATTAAAGGAACTGTTTTAGTATCTAAAATTCTGAAAAATTCGAAATTGAATTACAAATAATTTTGAAGTAGTGTTGGAAACTGATGCATGAGTTAGTGTAATATAATGACACTTGATCAAAGTGATTATATTACGGCAAGTCATGTTGTGTTTTTAAATGAAACATGATGATTCACAGACCATAACGTCATCATGTACCATGTTACACAACTCTTACATTTTACCTAATCTCTAAACATATCAAGAACATATTTTCTTGATAGTTCTATCTTTTCTCTTGAATTCTGGTAATTTAACCAATCAAGATCGTGCTATTACAATCTCTCTCTTTGAACATCAGTCATGTTCATTCAAAACTTCATATCTACGAATTCTGGATCATTATTTGCTTGACTTAAAGTCAGAAAGAGAATACAAAAGGATGGAACACTAAAATATAAAGGAAGTGACGGGAATAGATTTATAGTGAAATATCCGACAGAGCAATCAAAACTGATTATCGCATTTAACCGAAGAAGATCTTAATTTCCTTAATTACCAAAGAATCAAATCTTATTACGAAGATTTTATCTAAATCCTTAAATTCCGAAAAATCAACCGTGACTACGTCACCGATTAAGACGAACCTGCATTTACTCATTTCATTCTTTTGTAATAGCTTCACTAGTACTCTTCATATAAACGATTTATTTATTCCATATTACTTATTGTTGATAAAAACTCTAATTTCTAACTCGTATGGGTCATGAGAACATTTTTATTGTTAGCCATGACCACCTCACTCAAATTTCGGGACGAAATTTCTTTAACGGGTAGGTACTGTGACGACCCGGAAATTTCCAACCAAATTTAAACTTTAATCTTAAATGGTTTAGACACGATAAGCGAAGTCTGTAATGTTGAGTCTTAAAAATTTTGAACTATTTCATATATGCAACTACCCTTCGACTGTTCCCGACGATTCACGAACAATTGTTGTAAATAAATATATATGTGTAAATATAAATCATAGTATATATAATAATTTGAGATAATAAAATACAATTTAATCATTGAATTGAATTGAATATTTAAAGTAATACATAAAATAATTAAGTTACTATTAAAATGAATATATACATATATATTGTAATATATAATAAATATTCAAGATATGTTATCATAGAATATATTATCAATATGACGAAAATAATAATATATAATAGTAATATATTTAATTTAATTACAAGTTTAATTATAATTGTCATATTAGTATTACAATCATTATTAATAATATTAATAATATCAGTACTATTAATATTATTAAGATTATAATATGATAATTGTTACATTTGATTTGTTATTATCAATATTATTGTTATAATCATTAATATCATTATAACTAGTAGTAAAATTATAATCTTTAGATATTATGATTAATATTAGTATTATTATTTGATATTATTAATACCATTATCATTAAAAATTATTATTATTATTATAAATTATTATTATTATCATTACTATTGTTAATAGAAAATAATACAATATATATTATTATGATCAATTATAATAAAATTATTATTATTATTATTTTCTACTATTAACATTATTTTTTATTTTTATTATAAATGTAATTATTATTATTCTTAATAATTAATAATTAGTAGTTATTAATATTAAATATATAAATTATATAAAATAGGGAAATCATACAATTTGTTAAAGATACCTATCAAACTGTATCTGATTGTGTTTATTGTCTCCCAAATTCGTTACCAGAATCCAGATCAATCACAGTTGCAAACAAAATCAGTTTGCAATCACTTTCAAATTTTTTATTTTTCTTTTATATTTCGGTACTGGACGATGCAAACCTGTCGACCCTTTTATTCCTTTAAATTCGATTAGTTTAGTAATCATAAACCGTACAACCCTTTCCACACTCATATTACCTTATAATTACAGAAACAATGCCAAATTCGATTGAAATTAAACAGAAAATGCCATAAAACCCAATGAACACCTTTGTTCTTGACCACGATTAGCAATAGCTCGATTTCGAATTTCTTCAAAACTAAAAATGAAAAAAAATTTATATTCATCTCGTGAATCTTTCTGCAAAATTATAGTTTCCAATTCCTCTTAACGAATTCTAATTTAGAGGTCAAAGTTTTTGATTTAAAAAGTCAAACATTATTCTTCGATCAAATTAGAGTTACGTGTTAAGATTCAAGTCCAATTAATGTTTTCAGAAGTTTCAATGAGTAATTCATAACCTATTTCATTTTGGAAGTATAGTCTAAAATGATCTAGAAATAAGAATTTGAGTTTGAACCTTGGGTGTTCATCGTAAACTGATTACAGCAGGTTTCCTTTTATTTTATTTTTAAAAAGAAACTGTAACTATTATATGATGTTTTAAAGTCGTTAGTAAGTCTTAAATCAAGAATTAATATCAATAATTTAGATTCGTTCGTTCCTTGGTTGACTGGTTGTAAGATTGAGGAAGAAGGGGAATCAGAAGGGACGGGATAAATAAATATGGAATTGGTATTTATTAGAAAAATAGCAGATCGAGTAGTGGTTAGCGTGAGGTCGGAGGTTCAAGTCTGGGATGAGACATTCTTTTTCTAAAAGACCTATTTTTTAAAGGTAGTCTCATTTTATTAATATTATTATTTTTGTTACCATTTTTTTTATCGTTATTATTATTATTCTAAGTATCATTATTATTGTTATGAATATTATTATTAAGTATTAGTAATAATATCTGTATTATTGTTAATACGATTATTAGCATGGTTATAATTAAACTTATTATTATTATTAACATTAGTAGTAAAATAGATATTTTTATAATTATTATTATTGTTAAATATTTAGTATTATTATCAAAAATTAATATTTTCATTGCTATTATTTTTAGATTATGCATTTTATTAAAAACTACTGTTACTATTATTATTACTAATATGAGTATTATCATTATTATTACTCTAAGTATTATTAATGTAATTATCATTATTAATTTATCATTTTATTACTACTATTATTATTATGATTATGATTAGGATTATTATTATTGTTATTATAAAAACAATACAAGTTATTATTATTTTCACTAATATTATTATTAATATCATTTTTTGTAATTAATTGTTTTACTATTATTATTAACATAAGTATCACTTTTAACAATATCGTTATTATTATTAGTATTATAGATATTAAGAAAGTTATTATTATTAGTAAATCATTATTATAAAGACTATCATTTTTTTGTTACAGATAAATATTTTGTACCTAAGATATACTTTATACATATATTATAATTATATTAATAGTTTATATATCTACATATCAAACATAATAACATTATATATATAAATACTTATATATAACAAACTAATGATATTTTTATATAATACAAACCATATATATATATATATATATATATATATATATATATATATATATATATATATATATATATATATATATATATATATATATATTAATATAACTAAATATATAGATATTAAACATTTTAAATATATACGTAAACTAAATAAGTATAATATATAATTTAAGATATAATATATAAACTAGTTAGATTACGATTATACATTTTAATTTATATACAAATGATATAGGTTCGTGAATCCAAGGCCAACCCTGCATTGTTCAGTATCGTCGTATGAATATTTTTACTACAAAATATTGTAGAGTGAGTTTCATTTGCTCCCTTTTTAAATGCTTTTGCAATATATATTTTTGGGACTGAGAATACATGCGCTGCTTTTATAAATGCTTTACGAAATAGACACAAGTAATCGAAACTACATTCTATGGTTGGATTATCGAATCGAATATGCCCCTTTTTAGCTCGATAGCCTAAGAATTAGTGTTTATGATAATTGCCACCAATTGATGCGAATCCTAAATATAGATCTATCGGGCCCAACGAGCCCCATATGGGTTACGGATGCTTTAGTACTTCGAATTTATCATGTCCGATGTGAGTCCCGGAATGATGGGGATATTATTTATGCATCTTGTTAAGGTCGGTTACCAGGTGTTCAATCCATATGAATGAAGTTTAATTCGCGAGTTACGTGTGACAATATATGAAATCTTGTGGTCTATTAAAATGATGGAAATGAATGATTATGATAAACTAATGAACTCACCAACCTTTTGGTTGACATTTTAAAGCATGTTTATTCTCAGGTTTGAAAGAAATCTTCCGCTGTATATTTGCTCATATTAGAGATATTACTTGGAGACATTCATGACATATTTCAAAAGATATTGCATTCGAGTCGTCGAGTTCTTCAAGATTATTATTAAGTCAATTATAGTTGGATATATTATGAAATGGTATATATGCTGTCAACTTTCGATGTAATGAAAGTTTGTCTTTTAAAAACGAATGCAATGTTTGTAAATGTATCATATAGAGGTAAAGTACCTCACGATGTAACCAAATGTAATGTATTCATCCAGATGGATTAGGACGGGTCATTAAACTATAAACCCATCCCCAATTCATCCAGAATAGATGATGGCTGATTGGTTGGTCCATTCCAGTTACACTGCTTTCGTAGCTCGAGTGGGATTCCATTTCAGAATCCGAGGGACTTGAACTAATGAATAATTCCATTTCGTACGATTGAATAAAGGATTTTTCAATATGAAATGATTTTCCAGCTATCGGGTGGTATTCTAATTACATAGAATATCTTTATATATAGAGCAAAAGATTTCGTAGATTACGGATTTAATTTACGGAATATGTCAGGCAAAGTTTACAGTAACAGATACGCTAAGATATGAATTTTGTCTATACACTATTCATGCAATTAATGCAGTAAGACGTGTATAGGCTAAGAATGATAAGCAGGTAATTTCCGACAGTAAATGATAAGCAAAAATTTTTTACATGTACCTAAGGTCGAAGTCCAGACTCAGTAATGCATCCTAACGACTATCAGTTAGACACACTAATGCAGACCTGGTTCACTAAGACCACCGTTCTGATACCACATGTAAAGACCCGTCATAATCTAAAAGAACGAATACAATAATATATGATTACATTGCGAGGTATTTGACTTCTATATGATACATTTTACAAACATTGCATTTATTTTAAAAGACAAACTTTCATTACATCAAAAGTTGACATGCATGCATAGCATTTCATAATATCCAACTATAAATGCTCTAATCTGTCATTTACTTAATCATAATCTTTACTGGACTCAACGACTTGAATGCAACAAAACAGAATCCTCTCGTCTGTATAATAATAAGTCGAAGTACTAAAGCATCAGTACCTCGGATGGGGTTTGTTATGCCCATAGATCTATCTTTAGGATTCGCGTCAATTAGGGGTACTGTTCCCTAATTCTTAGGTTACCAAGCTAAAGGGGTGATATTCAATTTTGATAATCCAACCATAGAATGTAGTTTTGAGTACATGTGTCTATTTCGTCAAACATTTATAAAAAAACAGCGCATGTATTCTCAGTCCCAAACATATATATTGCAAAAGCATTTAAAAAGGGAGCAAATAAAACTCACAATACTGTATTTCATAGTAAAAATACATATGACGGCATTGAACAAGTGCAAGGTTGGCCTCGGATTTACGAACCTATATTAAGTATATATATATATATATATATATATATATATATATATATATATATATATATATATATATATATATATATATATATATATATATATATATATATATATATATATGTCCGTCAATATCTGTCTAACAATTTAGGTCAAGTCGTAGTGTATCACAATCCTAATGCTCGAGATTATCATGCAAAAGTCAACAAAAGTCATCTAATCCAAAAATGACTTCCAAAATCTATTTATGTTTATTATATAACCTAAATATAGTCGTTTTATATATATTTAAATATATTTATCAGATTTTATTAGAGTAAATAATACAAGTCATCTATTAATAAAATTTATACTAAAATTTATATATGATAAAAAATATACTTTTATATATTTCCAGTAATAAAATTTATAAAGTTCACTTAATAAAAATATAGTGGTATGTATTATTAATGTAATTATATTACGTATGGTAAAAATATCTTTGTATCAGATATCTATTTGATAAAATAATATTGATAATAATAATAAGTAAAAGTTGTATTATTTTGTAATAACAATAATTATTATTAATCTATTAATAAAAACAATATTTATATTTAATAATAATGATATTAATTATGATAAAATGATAATTTTTAATAATACTAAAATGCTACTAATAATGATATTTTATAATAACAATGATATTTCTAATAAAAATGATAACTTTAATAAAAAAAATGATAGTTTTAATATTAATAATACTTTTAATAATAATAATAATGATAAAATAATGAAAATGATATTTTTATCTAAATCAATACCTTTTAATATTTTAATTTCATCATGATACTTATACTCATTATTTCCTAATCAATTTGTTAATAGCTTTTAGTCGTTTTTTTATATCGCGTTCATAATAATGATAATAATAGTAATCATAATAATTAGATGTTACTAATATTAGTTTTAATAATAATAATAATAATAATAATAATAATAATAGATATTGAGATAATATTAATGATAATACTAATAACTATTTTAATAATAAATAATAATACTAATTATAACCTTAACGATAATAACGATAGTAATAATAATAAAAATAACAATTTTTAATGGTAATACATTTTATTAATAACGACAATGATGATAATAATAATAATAATAATAATAATAATAATAAGATAGTAATTATAACGATGATAATAACGACAATTGTGACGACTCAGAAATTTCTAACCAAAATTTAAACTTAATCTTTACATGACAACATTATTCTGACATGATAAGTAATAAATTTTGACAAGTTTTAAAACTTTTGAAATACATTTCATACAAACAATTGACCAACCATTTGTTCGACGATTCACGAACGTCATAACTTGTATTAAACATATACTTATATATATGGATATATGGATTATATCTAACTTGAAAATATGATAATTAAATATCTCATTAAGTATATTAACAAAGTATTATATATATATATATATATATATATATATATATATATATATATATATATATATATATATATATATATATATATATATATATATATATATATATATTTTCATACTACTAATTTAAAGAGTTTTTGAACAATATATATGTTACTATTTAAATGACGTAATTAACTTATGTTCAAATGTATTTACATATACTGTATTACGAGTGTAAATATATCCTTACAAGTATTGAATACACTTTATAATATATCAATACATATAAAGGATAGCTATACTCGTACTTTCGTTCAATTTCCTCAAGTATTCTACTCGCATTCATACGGTATTTTTTACCCGTATTATACAAAGCTTATAGAAGTATTTACTATTGGTATATACCAATAGAAATCTGTAATTATTTGTGTAATATGTCATCCATGACCTAATCAATTTAATATGTCATCCATGACTTAATACATTTTAACTTATCTTAGATATTTTCACTAAAAACCAAATTTTCAAGCCTATAAATAAGCACCATTTCTAACTCATTTTTACACATTCATTTTCCAAATTTTACTTCCGATTTTCACACACACTTGCAAGAACTCTCTCAAGTTTTGTTCTACTACTTCTTTTCAACAACTTTACATTCTAAACTTGAGGTAAAAACTCTACTTCAACTCTTGTTCAATTCTTATGTCTATAGCTATCTGTATAAGAGTTTATAAACTAGAACATAGTTTAGTTAATTCTAAACTTGTTCGCAAACAAAATTAATCCTTCTAACTTGACTTTTAGAAATAACTTAACACATGTTTTATATCTATATGATATACTAACTTAATGAGGTAAAACTTGGAAACACGAAGAACACCGTAAAATCGGACATACGCCGTCGTAGTAAAACCAGGGGCTGTTTTGGGTTGGATAATTAAAAACTATCATAATCTTTGATTTAAAATTTTTTTTTCTGGGAAAATGATTTTTCATATGAACATGATACTATATCCAAAAATCATGGTTAAACTCAAAATTGAAGTATGTTTTTCAAAATGGTCATTCAGATGTCGTTCTTTCGACGGAAATGACTACCTCTTTCAAATATGGATTATAAATTATAACTCTGACTATAAACCACCACATTTTTAGTTTAGTTTCACAAATTACAGTTTGTTATGAAACCATAGCAATTTGATTCACTCAAAATGGATTTATAACGAAGAAATTATGGGCAAAACAATATTGGTTAGAAATGGATAATTTGATTACGGGATTAATTCATTAAAATCTATACTAACCATATCCTAGCTAACTTTTCTTGTATTATACATGTATTCTAACATGTCATGGTTACACAATACGTCGGATAAATCAAAAGACACCACATACACAATACGTGTAACTACAATAGCGGTATTGTGAGTCATGATTGAGTCTTATACAACACGTGTATACTATGTACTACTAATTGTGGACTACTAACTATGGATTACTAACTGTGGACTACTAATTATGGACTACTAATGTTGGACTGCTAACTTGACAACTTAAACAATCACACGTGATTGAATATATTGTGATGACCCGGAAATTTCTGACCAAATTTAAACTTAACCTTTATATGTTTCTGATACGATAAGCAGAATTTGTAATGTTGAATCTCAAAAAGTTTGGAACTACATTCATGTAATCAATTATCCTTTGACCGTGTTCGACGATTCACGAACAATTATGAGTATATAGATATGTATATATAATATATAATATTAACTGAAAACATTAACAAAGTATTAGATATATGATACTTTACATGAACGTATTTGTTTCGATATATTTATCGACATAATTA
Source organism: Rutidosis leptorrhynchoides (assembly GCF_046630445.1). Classification (NCBI taxonomy): domain Eukaryota; kingdom Viridiplantae; phylum Streptophyta; class Magnoliopsida; order Asterales; family Asteraceae; genus Rutidosis; species Rutidosis leptorrhynchoides. The sequence goes on from NC_092339.1 coordinate 199,625,264, forward strand.
AGAGATAATATCAAATGATTGAATTATCAGATACATTATGATATGATTACGGGCCAATGTTATGAGGTCCACTGTGATTTAAGAAATCTATTCTTTTTGAAAATATTCAGAAAATGGTAAAGTGATTTATAAATAAGAACAAATGTGTCAATTAACGGGAACTAGACAAGGGTTAGTGGAAATTCCTGTTTAATTTCCAAGGCATGTTTTATAATATTTTCCTCGTAACCTTAATAAGATAACTATGTTAACTTTCATTTTATTTAATATGAAAATAAGAACGTGGAGTGTAAATAACTTAGATGTTGGATATCGACAAGTTAAGTAACTCGACATTTTTCATTAAGATGATTTCATACGTTTATTTAACCTTTGGACTTTATCCCATGCTTCACCAATAGACTGTAATTTAAAAACTTGAAACCTATTATGAATATATATAATTCTACTTTTTTAAAATGTTTTATGATATAACGATTTCCATTATTTTAACCTTTTAACAAAATGATTCTTAAATATATTTAGTTTTGGAAAACAAAATTATCATATTTATTTGATTTAGTTTCAAAAGTACAAAAAACATTTTCAGTTTAAAAAGAACTTTATTATTAAAATGTATATATCTTTTATAAATATCTAGAACTACTTTTGACAACTCATTACTTAACCAGTATGATAAAGATAACGATATTTATATTTTATTTTATTAAATATATATAATGATTTAAATTAATATTATATATATTTATACGCGTATTATACGTATATAGTTTTATACTTTTACTATACTTTAACTTTACCTTTACTTTACTTTTACTCTACTTTAACTTTAATAATTCATACTTTAATAATTCATACTTTAATAATTCATACTTTAATAATTCACTTTAATAATTCATACTTTAATAATTCACTTTAATAATTCACTTTTATAATTCAAATTTTAATAATTCACTTTAATAATTCACTTTAATAATTCATACTTTAATAATTCACTTTAATAATTCACTTTAATAATTCATACTTTAATAATTCACTTTAATAATTCATACTTTAATAATTCACTTTAATAATTCAAAAATCTATTATAAATAGAATTCAATAGGTTTCATTATTTCATAAAAACTTGAAAATATATTTCTCTAAACTCTCTCAATCGAATTACATATATATATTTTCTTTTTATTATTTCAAGATGTTATTAGTATACATAAAATACTACGACGGAGTTATACTCAGACGATTTCAAAATAAGTTTTCAAACGGGATAGAGCTAAGGAAATTATGGGTTATAGCTATGGAGGTTATGGGTATTGATCGAGGGTATTGCTCGTGAGGTCAACCTAACGTTTATCATTTTCGTTGCATCTACGTACTTTCCTGCAATATTGAATCACAATATTGATACGTTCTTGAATCCGAGACAAACCCTGCACTTGTTCAGTGCCGTCATATATATAATTGCTACGGAATACAGTATTGTGAGTTTCATTTGCTCCCTTTTATATATATTTTTGGGACTGAGAATACATGCGCTGTTTTTATAAATGTTTTACGAAAAAGGCACAAGTACTAAAACTAATTCTACGTGGGTTTAAACCAGAAATATACCCTTAGCTTGGTAACATTAAACTACTTGTCTATGTACGGTAGGCGCGAATCCTAAAGATAGATCTATTGGGCCTGACAAACCCCATCCTGACTATGGGATGCTTTAGTACTTCAAGGTTATCTTAAACACACCTGATATGGTGTACTTCAGAGGGTAAAATATGAACGTTAAGGCTTGTTACCGGGTGCCTACAACTTATAGAATACTTTTAAACACTTGCGAGTGTACGGATATTTATGGAAACTGAAATCTTGTGGTCTATTACTATTACGAAAAATGATTGATTATGATAAACTAATGAACTCACCAACCTTTTGGTTGACACTTTAAAGCATGTTTATTCTCAGGTATTAAAGAAATCTTCCGCTGTGCATTTGCTCATTTTAAGGATATTACCTGGAGTCATTCATGACATACTTTGAAAGACGTTGCATTCGAGTCGTTGAGTTTATCAAGATTAATATTAAGTCAATTATAGTTGGATGTAATATGAAATGATATGCATGCCGTCAATTTTTGATGTAAAGAAAGTTTGTCTTTTAAAAATGAATGCAATGTTTGTAAAACGTATCATATAGAGGTCAAATACCTCGCGATGTAATCAACTATTGTGAATCGTTTATAATGTATATGAATGGGTCCTTTCAGTTGGTATCAGAGCGGTGGTCTTAGCGAACCAGGTCTTGCATTAGTGTGTCTAATTGATAGTTGTTAAGATCCATTAGTGAGTCTGGACTTCGACCGTGTCTGCATGTTAAAAGTTTTGTTTATCATTTTTAGTCGGAAATCATCTACTTACCATCCTTAGGAAATTACCTGCTTATCATTCTTAGTCAAGACACTTCTTGCTGCATTGATTGCAAGAATAGTGTATAGACAAAATTCATATCTTAGCGTATCTGCTAAATCATATCTTATCGTATCTATTACCGTAAACTTTTCCTGACATATTTCGTAAATTCCTCCGTAATCTATGAAATCTTTTGATCTATATATATATAGATATTCTATGTAGTTAGAATACCACCCGATAGCTGGAAAATCATTTCGTATCGAAAAATCCTTTATCAAATCATACGAAATAGAATTCGTCATCAGTTCAAGTTCCTCGGATTCCAAAATGGAATCCCACTCAAGCTCCGAAAGCAGTGTGACTGGAATGGATCAACCAATCAGCCATCATCTATTCTGGATGAATTGGGGATGGGTTCGTAGCCTCCTTAATCATTGGAGACAAGAAGAAGGCGATCCTTTCCATCCACCACATTGCCCTCTTCGCAATGAACCTGAAGCACTTACCGACGAACCTGTCTAAAACACCATTTTCTCTCTCATTTCCAGAGTATCTCGTCATGATTATATACTACACCAAATTCTAGATCTTATTTATCCGCTCATCCGAACCGACAATCACCCCGGTGTAATAGAAGAAGTCAACGAGCTTCGCGCTCGGGTAGTGGCTTTGGAGAATATGGTGCAAAGGTTACAAACACCAGCAGCAGCATCAGCAACATAACCAGTATCACCATCTACAACATCAACAGTACCATTACCACCACCAACAACAACTGCATCGCAAACCTCAACTTCACAATCTGTCCCATGAGCATCGACGTCATACGCCCTGTAGATACTAAGGAATACCACAACGATGAAGTATTGATTCATAACTTCATTGGGAAAACATTCTACGACGATTATGTAATTTCTAAAGTTTAGAAATTATCTATCCTAGCCTTAACCATAAATCAAGTGAGTTTAATTTAATATTAACTCATTAAATCTATATTACATCTGAAGAAATATACACATATATTTCCATAAAGACTGTAATAAAATTCTTTTGTACAAAATATTAATTGTGACATATTTTTTTAACGGGTAGGTAATACCCGAGAGATATATAAATTCACAATTAATACGTTACATTCTTCGAATCCGATTCAGCAAATCATCCATTATACTCCCTACTTTCACAACAATATACATTCTTTTATAGAAATCAAAACAACCATACTCATTCAAAAATCTAATTACATATTCTGATTTTGAAATCGCCGAATTCAATTCAAGTTATAACCGGTATCATCACTCTTAGATTCTTACATCTTTCAAAGCTATACTTAAACTTCAAAACTGTGTTAGAACATCGTATGTATATTAACGATTATAATCTGTGTTCAAGCTCTTCAAAATACCTGAAGACACTTCAAATAATGAACAATCGAGATGATGATCTAACCACATGTTATCCACAGTTACGTACCTAAAAAACTCTTGAAACCAAAGTCATAATTTAGCATGTATCCATGTCAGACCTTTTGGCATTTACTAGCTAAAATAACTTTTCAATCCCTTCTAAAAATAGACGGTTTTGTCACAGCTCCAGCAAACCAACTTCAATTGTTCATTCGAATAAGCCTTATTATAATGACTACCCCTTCATCATTATTACCGGGGAACCTTTCATATCTCGCCACATTAGCAGTAAACTTATTAACTGAAATGTCCCGTTCTTATTGATTAAAAACGTTCCATATTAATTGATTTCGTTGCGAGGTTTTGACCTCTATATGAGACGTTTTTCAAAGACTGCATTCATTTTTAAAACAAACCATAACCTTTATTTCATAAATAAAGGTTTAAAAAGCTTTACGTAGATTATCAAATAATGATAATCTAAAATATCCTGTTTACACACGACCATTACATAATGGTTTACAATACAAATATGTTACATCGAAATCAGTTTCTTGAATGCAGTTTTTACACAATATCATACAAACATGGACTCCAAATCTTGTCCTTATTTTAGTATGCAACAGCGGAAGCTCTTAATATTCACCTGAGAATAAACATGCTTTAAACGTCAACAAAAATGTTGGTGAGTTATAGGTTTAACCTATATATATCAAATCGTAACAATAGACCACAAGATTTCATATTTCAATACACATCCCATACATAGAGATAAAAATCATTCATATGGTGAACACCTGGTAACCGACAATAACAAGATGCATATATAAGAATATCCCCATCATTCCGGGACACCCTTCGGATATGATATAAATTTCGAAGTACTAAAGCATCCGGTACTTTGGATGGGGTTTGTTAGGCCCAATAGATCTATCTTTAGGATTCGCGTCAATTAGGGTGTCTGTTCCCTAATTCTTAGATTACCAGACTTAATAAAAAGGGGCATATTCGATTTCGATAATTCAACCATAGAATGTAGTTTCACGTACTTGTGTCTATTTTGTAAATCATTTATAAAACCTGCATGTATTCTCATCCCAAAAATATTAGATTTTAAAAGTGGGACTATAACTCACTTTCACAGATTTTTACTTCGTCGGGAAGTAAGACTTGGCCACTGTTGATTCACGAACCTATAACAATATATACATATATATTAAAGTATGTTCAAAATATATTTACAACACTTTTAATATATTTTGATGTTTTAAGTTTATTAAGTCAGCTGTCCTCGTTAGTAACCTATAACTAGTTGTCCACAGTTAGATGTACAGAAATAAATCGATAAATATTATCTTGAATCAATCCACGACCCAGTGTATACGTATCTCAGTATTGATCACAACTCAAACTATATATATTTTGGAATCAACCTCAACCCTGTATAGCTAACTCCAACATTCACATATAGAGTGTCTATGGTTGTTCCGAAATATATATAGATGTGTCGACATGATAGGTCGAAACATTGTATACGTGTCTATGGTATCTCAAGATTACATAATATACAATACAAGTTGATTAAGTTATGGTTGGAATAGATTTGTTACCAATTTTCACGTAGCTAAAATGAGAAAAATTATCCAATCTTGTTTTACCCATAACTTCTTCATTTTAAATCCGTTTTGAGTGAATCAAATTGCTATGATTTCATATTGAACTCTATTTTATGAATCTAAATAGAAAAAGTATAGGTTTATAGTCGGAAAAATAAGTTACAAGTCGTTTTTGTAAAGGTAGTCATTTCAGTCGAAAGAACGACGTCTAGATGACCATTTTAGAAAACATACTTCCACTTTGAGTTTAACCATAATTTTTGGATATAGTTTCATGTTCATAATAAAAATCATTTTCTCAGAATAACAACTTTTAAATCAAAGTTTATCATAGTTTTTAATTAACTAACCCAAAACAGCCCGCGGTGTTACTACGACGGCGTAAATCCGGTTTTACGGTGTTTTTCGTGTTTCCAGGTTTTAAATCATTAAGTTAGCATATCATATAGATATAGAACATGTGTTTAGTTGATTTTAAAAGTCAAGTTAGAAGGATTAACGTTTGTTTGCGAACAAGTTTAGAATTAACTAAACTATGTTCTAGTGATTACAAGTTTAAACCTTCGAATAAGATAGCTTTATATGTATGAATCGAATGATGTTATGAACATCATTACTACCTTAATTTCCTTGGATAAACCTACTGGAAAAGAGAAAAATGGATCTAGCTTCAATGGATCCTTGGATGGCTCGAAGTTCTTGAAGCAGAATCATGACACGAAAACAAGTTCAAGTAAGATCATCACTTGAAATAAGATTGTTATAGTTATAGAAATTGAACCAAAGTTTGAATATGATTATTACCTTGTATTAGAATGATAACCTACTGTAAGAAACAAAGATTTCTTGAGGTTGGATGATCACCTTACAAGATTGGAAGTGAGCTAGCAAACTTGAAAGTATTCTTGATTTTATGAAACTAGAACTTTTGGAATTTATGAAGAACACTTAGAACTTGAAGATAGAACTTGAGAGAGATCAATTAGATGAAGAAAATTGAAGAATGAAAGTGTTTGTAGGTGTTTTTGGTCGTTGGTGTATGGATTAGATATAAAGGATATGTAATTTTGTTTTCATGTAAATAAGTCATGAATGATTACTCATATTTTTGTAATTTTATGAGATATTTCATGCTAGTTGCCAAATGATGGTTCCCACATGTGTTAGGTGACTCACATGGGCTACTAAGAGCTGATCATTGGAGTGTATATACCAATAGTACATACATCTAAAAGCTGTGTATTGTACGAGTACGAATACGGGTGCATACGAGTAGAATTGTTGATGAAACTGAACGAGGATGTAATTGTAAGCATTTTTGTTAAGTAGAAGTATTTTGATAAGTGTATTGAAGTCTTTCAAAAGTGTATAAATACATATTAAAACACTACATGTATATACATTTTAACTGAGTCGTTAAGTCATCGTTAGTCGTTACATGTAAGTGTTGTTTTGAAACCTTTAAGTTAACGATCTTGTTAAATGTTGTTAACCCAATGTTTATAATATCAAATGAGATTTTAAATTATTATATTATCATGATATTATCATGTATGAATATCTCTTAATATGATATATATACATTAAATGTCTTTACAACGATAATCGTTACATATATGTCTCGTTTAAAAATCATTAAGTTAGTAGTCTTGTTTTTACATATGTAGTTCATTGTTAATATACTTTATGATATGTTTTCTTATCATAGTATCATGTTAACTATATATATATATCCATATATATGTCATCATATAGTTTTTACAAGTTTTAACGTTCGTGAATCACCGATCAACTTGGGTGGTCAATTGTCTATATGAAACATATTTCAATTAATCAAGTCTTAACAAGTTTGATTGCTTAACATGTTGGAAACATTTAATCATGTAAATATCAATCTCAATTAATATATATAAACATGGAAAAGTTCGGGTCACTACAGTACCTACCCGTTAAATAAATTTCGTCCCGAAATTTTAAGCTGTTGAAGGTGTTGACGAATCTTCTGGAAATAGATGCGGGTATTTCTTCTTCATCTGATCTTCACGCTCCCAGGTGAACTCGGGTCCTCTACGAGCATTCCATCGAACCTTAACAATTGGTATCTTGTTTTGCTTAAGTCTTTTAACCTCACGATCCATTATTTCGACGGGTTCTTCGATGAATTGAAGTTTTTCGTTGATTTGGATTTCATCTAACGGAATAGTGAGATCTTCTTTAGCAAAACATTTCTTTAAATTCGAGACGTGGAAAGTGTTATGTACAGCCGCGAGTTGTTGAGGTAACTCTAGTCGGTAAGCTACTGGTCCGACACGATCAATAATCTTGAATGGTCCAATATACCTTGGATTTAATTTCCCTCGTTTACCAAATCGAACAACGCCTTTCCAAGGTGCAACTTTAAGCATGACCATCTCTCCAATTTCAAATTCTATATCTTTTCTTTTAATGTCAGCGTAGCTCTTTTGTCGACTTTGGGCGGTTTTCAACCGTTGTTGAATTTGGATGATCTTCTCGGTAGTTTCTTGTATAATCTCCGGACCCGTAATCTGTCTATCCCCCACTTCACTCCAACAAATCGGAGACCTGCACTTTCTACCATAAAGTGCTTCAAACGGCGCCATCTCAATGCTTGAATGGTAGCTGTTGTTGTAGGAAAATTCTGCTAGCGGTAGATGTCGATCCCAACTGTTTCCGAAATCAATAACACATGCTCGTAGCATGTCTTCAAGCGTTTGTATCGTCCTTTCGCTCTGCCCATCAGTTTGTGGATGATAGGCAGTACTCATGCCTAGACGAGTTCCTAATGCTTGCTGTAATGTCTGCCAGAATCTTGAAATAAATCTGCCATCCCTATCAGAGATAATAGAGATTGGTATTCCATGTCTAGAGACGACTTCCTTCAAATACAGTCGTGCTAACTTCTCCATCTTGTCATCTTCTCTTATTGGTAGGAAGTGTGCTGATTTGGTGAGACGATCAACTATTACCCAAATAGTATCAAAACCACTTGCAGTCCTTGGCAATTTAGTGATGAAATCCATGGTAATGTTTTCCCATTTCCATTCCGGGATTTCGGGTTGTTGAAGTAGACCTGATGGTTTCTGATGCTCAGCTTTGACCTTAGAACACGTCAAACATTCTCCTACGTATTTAGCAACATCGGCTTTCATACCCGGCCACCAAAAATGTTTCTTGAGATCCTTGTACATCTTCCCCGTTCCAGGATGTATTGAGTATCTGGTTTTATGAGCTTCTCTAAGTACCATTTCTCTCATATCTCCAAATTTTGGTACCCAAATCCTTTCAGCCCTATACCGGGTTCCGTCTTCCCGAATATTAAGATGCTTCTCCGATCCTTTGGGTATTTCATCCTTTAAATTTCCCTCTTTTAAAACTCCTTGTTGCGCCTCCTTTATTTGAGTAGTAATGTTATTATGAATCATTATATTCATAGATTTTACTCGAATGGGTTCTCTGTCCTTCCTGCTCAAGGCATCGGCTACCACATTTGCCTTCCCCGGGTGGTAACGAATCTCAAAGTCGTAATCATTCAATAATTCAATCCACCTACGCTGCCTCATATTCAGTTGTTTCTGATTAAATATGTGTTGAAGACTTTTGTGGTCGGTATATATAATACTTTTGACCCCATATAAGTAGTGCCTCCAAGTCTTTAATGCAAAAACAACCGCGCCTAATTCCAAATCATGCGTCGTATAATTTTGTTCGTGAATCTTCAATTGTCTAGACGCATAAGCAATCACCTTCGTTCGTTGCATTAATACACAACCGAGACCTTGCTTTGATGCATCACAATAAATCACAAAATCATCATTCCCTTCAGGCAATGACAATATAGGTGCCGTAGTTAGCTTTTTCTTCAATAACTGAAACGCTTTCTCTTGTTCATCATTCCATTCAAATTTCTTCCCTTTATGCGTTAATGCAGTCAAGGGTTTTGCTATTCTGGAAAAGTCTTGGATGAACCTTCTGTAGTAACCAGCTAGTCCTAAAAACTGGCGTATGTGTTTCGGAGTTTTCGGGGTTTCCCACTTTTCAACAGTTTCTATCTTTGCCGGATCCACCTTAATACCTTCTTTGTTCACTATGTGACCGAGGAATTGAACTTCTTCCAACCAAAATGCACACTTTGAAAACTTAGCGTACAATTCTTCCTTCCTCAATACTTCTAACACCTTTCTCAAATGTTCACCGTGTTCTTGGTCATTCTTTGAGTAAATAAGTATGTCATCAATGAAAACAATGACAAACTTGTCAAGGTATGGTCCACACACTCGGTTCATAAGGTCCATGAACACAGCTGGTGCATTAGTTAAACCAAACGGCATGACCATAAACTCGTAATGACCGTAACGTGTTCTGAAAGCAGTCTTTGGAATATCATCTTCTTTCACCCGCATTTGATGATACCCGGAACGTAAGTCAATCTTTGAATAAACAGACGAGCCTTGTAGTTGATCAAATAAGTCGTCGATTCTCGGTAGTGGGTAGCGGTTCTTGATGGTAAGTTTGTTCAACTCTCGGTAGTCGATACACAACCTGAATGTACCATCTTTCTTCTTGACAAACAAAACAGGAGCTCCCCACGGTGATGTGCTTGGTCGAATGAAACCACGCTCTAAAAGTTCTTGTAATTGGCTTTGAAGTTCTTTCATCTCGCTGGGTGCGAGTCTGTAAGGAGCACGAGCTATTGGTGTAGCTCCTGGTACAAGATCTATTTGAAATTCAACGGATCGATGTGGGGGTAATCCCGGTAATTCTTTCGGAAATACATCAGGAAATTCTTTTGCGACGGGAACATCATTGATGCTCTTTTCTTCAGTTTGTACTTTCTCGACGTGTGCTAGAACAGCATAGCAACCTTTTCTTATTAGTTTTTGTGCCTTCAAATTACTAATAAGATGTAGCTTCGTGTTGCCCTTTTCTCCGTACACCATTAAGGGTTTTCCTTTTTCTCGTATAATGCGAATTGCATTTTTGTAACAAACGATCTCCGCTTTCACTTCTTTCAACCAGTCCATACCGATTATCACATCAAAACTCCCTAACTCTACTGGTATCAAATCAATCTTAAATGTTTCGCTAACCAGTTTAATTTCTCGATTCCGACATATATTATCTGCTGAAATTAATTTACCATTTGCTAATTCGAGTAAAAATTTACTATCCAAAGGCGTCAATGGACAACTTAATTTAGCACAAAAATCTCTACTCATATAGCTTCTATCCGCACCCGAATCAAATAAAACGTAAGCAGATTTATTGTCAATAAGAAACGTACCCGTAACAAGCTCCGGGTCTTCGTGTGCCTCTGCCGCATTAATATTGAAAACTCTTCCACGGCCTTGTCCATTCGTGTTCTCCTGGTTCGGGCAATTTTTAATAATGTGGCCTGGTTTTCCACATTTATAACAAACTACATTGGCATAACTTGCTCCGACACTACTTGCTCCGCCATTACTCGTTCCGACACCATTTGTTCCTTTCGTTCTATTAACCCCTGGTCCGTAGACCTCACACTTCGTCGCGCTATGACCATTTCTTTTACACTTGTTGCAAAATTTGGTGCAGAACCCCGAGTGATTCTTTTCACACCTTTGGCATAGCTGCTTCTGATTGTTGTTGTTGTTGCGGTTATTATTGTTGTTGGGATGATTGTTGTAGTTGCTGTTGTTGTTGTTGTTGTTGTTGTTGGGCCGTTTGTTGTAGTTGCGATTGTTGGGATAATTGTTGCGATTATTGTTGTAATTGCTGTTGTTGTTGTATTGGTGATTCTTATCACCGTTTTCCTCCCACTTTCTTTTGACTTGCTTCACATTGGCCTCTTCAGCAGTCTGTTCTTTAATTCTTTCTTCAATCTGGTTCACTAGTTTGTGAGCCATTCTACATGCCTGTTGTATGGAGGCGGGCTCGTGTGAACTTATATCTTCTTGGATTCTTTCCGGTAATCCTTTCACAAACGCGTCGATCTTCTCTTCCTCATCTTCGAATGCTCCCGGACACAATAGGCACAATTCTGTGAATCGTCTTTCGTACGTGGTAATATCAAATTCTTGGGTTCGTAACCCTCTAAGTTCTGTCTTGAGCTTATTGACCTCGGTTCTGGGACGGTACTTCTCGTTCATCAAGTGCTTGAATTCTGACCACGGTAGTGCGTACGCATCGTCTTGTCCCACTTGCTCTAGATAGGTATTCCACCATGTTAACGCAGAACCTGTGAAGGTATGCGTAGCGTACTTCACTTTGTCCTCTTCAGTACACTTACTTATGGCAAACACCGATTCGACCTTCTCGGTCCACCGTTTCAATCCGATCGGTCCTTCGGTTCCATCAAATTCCAAAGGTTTGCAGGCAGTGAATTCTTTGTAGGTGCATCCTACACGATTTCCTGTACTGCTAGATCCAAGGTTATTGTTGGTATGTAGCGCAGCCTGTACTGCGGCTATGTTTGAAGCTAGAAAAGTACGGAATTCCTCTTCATTCATATTCACGGTGTGTCGAGTAGTCGGTGCCATTTCCTTCAAAATAGTCAAATGGAACAAGTTAATCATACAGAATATTAAGAGTAGTTAATAGTATTTCGTAGCATAATATGAACTCATTTATAAAAGCTTTTTCTTCATATTAGCGTTTTATAAGTTTAAATTCGGGTAGTACCTACCCGTTAAGTTCATACTTAGTAGCTAATATACAATTCAACTACTACAATTCTATATGAAAAACTGATTATAATAATATTTCGCGTTCAAACTTTTATACAATATTTTACAAACTTACAATACCGCTTATTTTACATAAAGCATGAAATATAGCACACAATAACTTTGATACAAGATTGTTGTGAACATAATTCTAGCTAGTACACAAGTCGTTCAGCAAAGGCAATAAAGACACGTAATTCATACGTCCAGAAACAAGTCATGCATTCTGGTTTTACTAGGACTACTTCCCATCCTTGGTCTTGTGCAACATAACCGTTATGGCCGTTGATAAGACAGCGTGTTGTAACGTCGTCAAAGGGACGAGGGTTACGTAATGTCCAACAGTCCCGTAACAATCTAAAAACCTCATTTCTTACCCCAATTACCGACTCCGTCACTTGTGGGAACGTTTTGTTTAATAGCTGTAGCCCGATGTTCTTTTTCTCACTTTGGTGAGAAGCGAACATTACTAACCCATAAGCATAGCATGCTTCTTTATGTTGCATGTTAGCCGCTTTTTCTAAATCATGAAGTCCTATATTCGGATACATTGAGTCAAAATAATTTCTTAACCCGTTGCGTAAAATAGCATTTGAGTTCCCCGCAATATATGCATCAAAGTAAACACATCGTAACTTATGGGTTTCCCAATGTGATATCCCCCATCTTTCAAACGAAAGTCTCTTATAAACCAAGACATTCTTGGAACGTTCTTCGAATGTCTTACAAACTGATCTTGCCTTAAATAGTTGTGCCGAGGAATTCTGACCGACTCTAGACAAGATTTCATCAATCATGTCTCCGGGTAGGTCTCTTAAAATATTGGGTTGTCTATCCATTTTGTGTTTTTATACTGTAAAATAGACAAGAGTTAGATTCAAAAAAAAAAAAAAATACTTATTAATACAAGCAATTTTTACATATATCATAAAGCATAAGAACACTATATTACATATATTACACCACACGAATACAACTATCTTATTTCGACTCTCTCGTTTCTTCTTCTTCGGTTTTGGTTCGTTTTGCCAAGTTTCTAGGGATATATGATGTTCCCCTAATACGAGCCATCGTTGTCCACATTGGTTTAGAAAAACCTGGTGGTTTAGAGGTTCCCGGGTCATTGTTACAACTTAAGGACTTCGGGCGTTGACGATACATATAAAGTTCATCGGGGTTGGAATTAGATTTCTCTATTTTTATGCCCTTTCCCTTATTATTTTCTTTTGCCTTTTTAAATTCAGTTGGGGTAATTTCTATAACATCATCGGAATTCTCGTCGGAATCCGATTCATCGGAGAATTGGTAATCCTCCCAATATTTTGCTTCCTTGGCGGAAACACCATTGACCATAATTAACCTTGGTCGGTTGGTTGAGGATTTTGTTTTACTTAACCGTTTTATTATTTCCCCCACCGGTTCTATTTCTTCATCCGGTTCCGATTCTTCTTCCGGTTCCGATTCTTCTTCCGGTTCCGACTCTTCTTCCGGTTCCTCTTCGGGAACTTGTGAATCAGTCCACGAATCATTCCAATTTACATTTGACTCTTCATTATTATTAGGTGAGTCAATGGGACTTGTTCTAGAGGTAGACATCTATCACATAATATCAAACACGTTAAGAGATTAATATATCATATGTTAAGCAATCATTTTTAAAGAAAACACGGTCGAAGTCCAGACTCACTAATGCATCCTAACAAACTCGATAAGACACACTAATGCAAATTTTCTGGTTCTCTAAGACCAACGCTCGGATACCAACTGAAATGTCCCGTTCTTATTGATTAAAAACGTTCCATATTAATTGATTTCGTTGCGAGGTTTTGACCTCTATATGAGACGTTTTTCAAAGACTGCATTCATTTTTAAAACAAACCATAACCTTTATTTCATAAATAAAGGTTTAAAAAGCTTTACGTAGATTATCAAATAATGATAATCTAAAATATCCTGTTTACACACGACCATTACATAATGGTTTACAATACAAATATGTTACATCGAAATCAGTTTCTTGAATGCAGTTTTTACACAATATCATACAAACATGGACTCCAAATCTTGTCCTTATTTTAGTATGCAACAGCGGAAGCTCTTAATATTCACCTGAGAATAAACATGCTTTAAACGTTAACAAAAATGTTGGTGAGTTATAGGTTTAACCTATATATATCAAATCGTAACAATAGACCACAAGATTTCATATTTCAATACACATCCCATACATAGAGATAAAAATCATTCATATGGTGAACACCTGGTAACCGACAATAACAAGATGCATATATAAGAATATCCCCATCATTCCGGGACACCCTTCGGATATGATATAAATTTCGAAGTACTAAAGCATCCGGTACTTTGGATGGGGTTTGTTAGGCCCAATAGATCTATCTTTAGGATTCGCGTCAATTAGGGTGTCTGTTCCCTAATTCTTAGATTACCAGACTTAATAAAAAGGGGCATATTCGATTTCGATAATTCAACCATAGAATGTAGTTTCACGTACTTGTGTCTATTTTGTAAATCATTTATAAAACCTGCATGTATTCTCATCCCAAAAATATTAGATTTTAAAAGTGGGACTATAACTCACTTTCACAGATTTTTACTTCGTCGGGAAGTAAGACTTGGCCACTGTTGATTCACGAACCTATAACAATATATACATATATATTAAAGTATGTTCAAAATATATTTACAACACTTTTAATATATTTTGATGTTTTAAGTTTATTAAGTCAGCTGTCCTCGTTAGTAACCTATAACTAGTTGTCCACAGTTAGATGTACAGAAATAAATCGATAAATATTATCTTGAATCAATCCACGACCCAGTGTATACGTATCTCAGTATTGATCACAACTCAAACTATATATATTTTGGAATCAACCTCAACCCTGTATAGCTAACTCCAACATTCACATATAGAGTGTCTATGGTTGTTCCGAAATATATATAGATGTGTCGACATGATAGGTCGAAACATTGTATACGTGTCTATGGTATCTCAAGATTACATAATATACAATACAAGTTGATTAAGTTATGGTTGGAATAGATTTGTTACCAATTTTCACGTAGCTAAAATGAGAAAAATTATCCAATCTTGTTTTACCCATAACTTCTTCATTTTAAATCCGTTTTGAGTGAATCAAATTGCTATGGTTTCATATTGAACTCTATTTTATGAATCTAAATAGAAAAAGTATAGGTTTATAGTCGGAAAAATAAGTTACAAGTCGTTTTTGTAAAGGTAGTCATTTCAGTCGAAAGAACGACGTCTAGATGACCATTTTAGAAAACATACTTCCACTTTGAGTTTAACCATAATTTTTGGATATAGTTTCATGTTCATAATAAAAATCATTTTCTCAGAATAAAAACTTTTAAATCAAAGTTTATCATAGTTTTTAATTAACTAACCCAAAACAGCCCGCGGTGTTACTACGACGGCGTAAATCCGGTTTTACGGTGTTTTTCGTGTTTCCAGGTTTTAAATCATTAAGTTAGCATATCATATAGATATAGAACATGTGTTTAGTTGATTTTAAAAGTCAAGTTAGAAGGATTAACGTTTGTTTGCGAACAAGTTTAGAATTAACTAAACTATGTTCTAGTGATTACAAGTTTAAACCTTCGAATAAGATAGCTTTATATGTATGAATCGAATGATGTTATGAACATCATTACTACCTTAATTTCCTTGGATAAACCTACTGGAAAAGAGAAAAATGGATCTAGCTTCAATGGATCCTTGGATGGCTCGAAGTTCTTGAAGCAGAATCATGACACGAAAACAAGTTCAAGTAAGATCATCACTTGAAATAAGATTGTTATAGTTATAGAAATTGAACCAAAGTTTGAATATGATTATTACCTTGTATTAGAATGATAACCTACTGTAAGAAACAAAGATTTCTTGAGGTTGGATGATCACCTTACAAGATTGGAAGTGAGCTAGCAAACTTGAAAGTATTCTTGATTTTATGAAACTAGAACTTTTGGAATTTATGAAGAACACTTAGAACTTGAAGATAGAACTTGAGAGAGATCAATTAGATGAAAAAAATTGAAGAATGAAAGTGTTTGTAGGTGTTTTTGGTCGTTGGTGTATGGATTAGATATAAAGGATATGTAATTTTGTTTTCATGTAAATAAGTCATGAATGATTACTCATATTTTTGTAATTTTATGAGATATTTCATGCTAGTTGCCAAATGATGGTTCCCACATGTGTTAGGTGACTCACATGGGCTGCTAAGAGCTGATCATTGGAGTGTATATACCAATAGTACATACATCTAAAAGCTGTGTATTGTACGAGTACGAATACGGGTGCATACGAGTAGAATTGTTGATGAAACTGAACGAGGATGTAATTGTAAGCATTTTTGTTAAGTAGAAGTATTTTGATAAGTGTATTGAAGTCTTTCAAAAGTGTATAAATACATATTAAAACACTACATGTATATACATTTTAACTGAGTCGTTAAGTCATCGTTAGTCGTTACATGTAAGTGTTGTTTTGAAACCTTTAAGTTAACGATCTTGTTAAATGTTGTTAACCCAATGTTTATAATATCAAATGAGATTTTAAATTATTATATTATCATGATATTATCATGTATGAATATCTCTTAATATGATATATATACATTAAATGTCTTTACAACGATAATCGTTACATATATGTCTCGTTTAAAAATCATTAAGTTAGTAGTCTTGTTTTTACATATGTAGTTCATTGTTAATATACTTTATGATATGTTTTCTTATCATAGTATCATGTTAACTATATATATATATCCATATATATGTCATCATATAGTTTTTACAAGTTTTAACGTTCGTGAATCACCGATCAACTTGGGTGGTCAATTGTCTATATGAAACATATTTCAATTAATCAAGTCTTAACAAGTTTGATTGCTTAACATGTTGGAAACATTTAATCATGTAAATATCAATCTCAATTAATATATATAAACATGGAAAAGTTCGGGTCACTACATTAACAACTTCATTGATCTTTGACTTTCTGAAAAATCTTTATATTTATCAAAACCCCATCATTTACTCATCTGCATCTTGTAACGAGAATTGCCATACGAATCATCAGAAATTAGCAATCAGTATTTTGAAATCTCGCAGCATGTCTACGCTAACAATTATATGTGTCTATCATCTGGACTTATATACTTTGAATGTGAAGTTTCTGAAAAACACCCTAAACTGCGAACTAGTTCTCGAAATACTGATGAAGCAGCAAAAACTATAAATGACCTTAACAGTAAAAAGTTTGATGATAAAGAGTAGTGTGTTGGCAAAGCTCAGAAAAAGAGAAGATTTGGTACTGAAAAATACGGATTGAGCAAACCATGAAGAAGGCTGTGGATAAATCACAAGGACGAAATCTACTTTCAAAGAATCCAAATGATTTCGTGTCTGCTGAAGTCATTATCGAATACCTTGCTCCTGACTCTAAACTCTTACGGACAATATTCTTCATCATCCTCTGATATTAGAAATTTTAAGATATCATCGTATCTTTCATTATAAATATCCTCCATATTTCTGAAGATATTTCCATAACTATTCTTAGCTGAAATCATTTACCTCTTCTTGCTGTCTGTATTACAACATAAAAGAAACTATTTTAGTTTCTAAATTCTGAAACTTTCGAATTTAAAATAGGAATATTTTTGAAGTAGTGTTGGGAACTGAAGCATGAACTAGTATAATATAATGACACTTGATCAATGTGATTATATTACAGTAAGTCATGCCGAGTTTCTAAATGGAACGTGATGATTCACAGATCATAACGTCATCATGTGCTATGTTACATGACTCTTGTATTCTCTTTAACCTCTAAAATATCAAGAAAATATTTCTTGATGATTCGGCCTTTTTCGAGGTATTCTAGTAATTTGACAAGTCAAGATCGTGCCATTACAATTTCCTTCTTAGAACATTAACAATGTTCATTCCGAAATTCATATACGCGAATTCTGGACCGTTACAAGTGGTGCTTAATCGCAAGAAGAAGAAACGAAAGGACAAAACTCCGAAATAGAAATTGGAGTATAAATCGCAGCAAATAAAAGAGAGCATTAATTGGGGATGACAATGATTATAGAAGACAGAAGCAGGGACATCGAAATATAAGGGAAGATATAAAACCCAACAACAACCCAGAAACTATAAACCGTATACATCGATGCATATAGCAATATAAAGATACGGGAGAACTAAAAACACTATAAAACCAAGAGTATAGTAGAAGTAAATAGATTCTTCTAGAGGTAGATGAAAAAGAAGAACGACAGATATGAAAGTGAGGAGTATATCGAGAATCAGCACTGGATGAAGCATATTGACGAATAATTTTAAAGTCAGAATTGAGGGAGAAAGAATAGAAGGTGTGAATTAAAAGGAAATGAAGGAGGTGGATTTATAGTGAAATATCCGACAGAAAAATCGAGATGAATCATCGCATTAAATCGAAGAGGATCATAATTTCCTTAATCACCGAAGAATCAAATCCTATATAGATTACAAAGATTTTCTTTAATCATGAGATCAACCGTGATGACGTTAAAAGATAAGACGAATCCCTATTTTCTCATTTCACTCTTTTACGATAGCTTCACTCATACGTTTTGAGTAATCGAATTATTTTATCCATATTTCTCAATCATGATAAAACCCTATGAATCAACTTATATTCGTCATAATAACATTCTTATTGTTAGCCATGACGACCTCGATCAAATTTAGGGACGAAATTTCTTTAACGGGTAGGTACTGTGATGACCCAAAAATTTTCGACCAAATTTAAACTTAACCTTTATATGTTTCCGACACGATAAGCAGAATTTGTAATATTGAATCTCAAAAAGTTTGGAACTACATTCATGTAATCAATTACCCTTTGACCGTGTTCGACGATTCACGAACAATTATGAGTATATAGATATGTATATATAATATATAATATTAACTGAAAACATTAACAAAGTATTAGATATATGATACTTTACATGAACGTATTTATTTCGATATATTTATCGACAGAATTAAGAGATAATATCAAATAATTGAATTATCAGATACATTATGATATGATTACGGGCCTATGTTATGAGGTCCACTGTAATTTAAGAAATCTATTCTCTTTGACAACATTTGAAAAATGGTAAAGTGATTTATAAATAAGTACAAATGTGTCAATTAACGAGAACTAGACAATGGTTAGTGGAAATTCCTGTTTTATTTCCAAGGCATGTTTTATAATATTTTCCTCGTGACCTTGATAAGATAACTATGTTAACTTTCATTTTATTTAATATGAAAATAAGAACGTGGAGTGTAAATAACTTAGATGTTGGATATCGACAAGTTAAGTAACTCGATATTTTTCATTAAGATGATTTCATACGTTTATTTAACCTTTGGACTTTATCCCATGCTTCACCAACAGACTGTAATTTAAAAACTTGAAACCTATTATGAATATATATAATTCTACTTTTCTAAAATGTTTTATGATATAACGATTTCCATTATTTTAACCTTTTAACAAAATGATTCTTAAATATATTTAATTTTGGAAAACAAAATTATCATATTTATTTGATTTAGTTTCAAAAGTACAAAAAACGTTTTTAGTTTAAAAAGAACTTTATTATTAAAACGTATATATCTTTTATAAATATCTAGAACCACTTTTGACAACTCATTACTTAACCAGTATGATAAAGATAACGATATTTATATTTTATTTTATTAAATATATATAATGATTTAAATTAATATTATATATATTTATACTTTTTATTATACGTATATAGTTTTATACTTTTACTATACTTTAACTTTACCTTTACTTTACTTTTACATTACTTTAACTTTAATAATTTATACTTTAATAATTAACTTTAATAATTCATACTTTAATAATTCACTTTAATAATTCATACTTTAATAATTCACTTTAATAATTCATACTTTAATAATTCACTTTAATAATTCATACTTTAATAATTCACTTTAATAATTCATACTTTAATAATTCACTTTAATAATTCAAAAATCTATTATAAATAGAATTCAATAGGTTTCATTATTTCATAAAAACTTGAAAATTTATTTCTCTAAACTCTCTCAATCGAATTACATATATATATTTTCTTTGTATTATTTTAAGATATTATTAGTATACATAAAATACTATGACAGAGTTATACTCAGACGATTTCAAAATAAGTTTTCAAACGTGATAGAGCTAAGGAAATTATGGGTTATAGCTATGGAGGTTATGGGTATTGATCGAGGGTATTGCTCGTGAGGTCAACCTAACTTTTATCATTTTCGTTGCGTCTACGTACTTTCCTGCAATATTAAATCACAATGTTGATACGTTCGTGAATCCGAGACAAACCCTGCACTTGTTAAGTGCCGTCATATACATAATTGCTACGAAATACAGTATTGTGAGTTTCATTTGCTCCCTTATATATATATTTTTGGGGCTGAGAATACATACGCTGTTTTTATAAATGTTTTACGAAATAGGCACAAGTACTAAAACTAATTCTACGTGGGTTTAAACCAGAAATATACCCTTAGCTTGGTAACATTAAACTACTTATCTATGTACGGTAGGCGCGAATCCTAAAGATAGATCTATTGGGCCTGACAAACCCCATCCTGACTATGTGATGCTTTAGTACTTCGAGGTTATTTTAAACACACCTGATCTGGTGTACTTCAGAGGGTAAAACATGAACGTTAAGGCTTGTTACCGGGTGCCTACAACTTATAGAATACTTTTAAACACTTGCGAGTGTACGGATATTTATGGAAACTGAAATCTTGTGGTCTATTACTATTACGGAAAATGATTGATTATGATAAACTAATGAACTCACCAACCTTTTGGTTGACACTTTAAAGCATGTTTATTCTCAGGTATTAAAGAAATCTTCCGCTGTGCATTAGCTCATTTTAAGGATATTACCTGGAGTCATTCATGACATACTTTGAAAGACGTTGCATTCGATTCGTTGAGTTCATCAAGATTAATATTAAGTCAATTATAGTTGGATGTAATATGAAATGGTATGCATGCTGTCAATTTTTGATGTAAATAAAGTTTGTCTTTTAAAAACGAATGTAATGTTTGTAAAACGTATCATATAGAGGTCAAATACCTCGCGATGTAATCAACTATTGTGAATCATTTATAATGTATATCAAACGGGTCCTTTCAAATATGAACTTAAACAATCACACGTGATTGAAAATATGAACTTAAACAATCACACGTGATTGAAAGTATGAACTTAAACAATCACATGTGATTGAAGATATGATATGAATAATAGTTGTATTGCATTTTGATATATATATATATATATATATATATATATATATATATATATATATATATAAAACAATCACACGTGATTGAAAATATGAACTTAAAAAATCACACATGATTGAAAGTATGAACTTAAACAATCACATGTGATTGAAGATATGATATGAATAATAGTTGTATTGCATTTTGATATATATATATATATATATATATATATATATATATATATATATATATATATATATATATATATATATATATATATATATATATATATATATTTGTTACAGGTTCGTGAATCCACGGACAACGGCCATATTTTTAATAAGTTGAAAACTTATTATTAATATACTTTTACTACCGTGAGTATATAGTCCTATTTTTAAACTCTACAAATATTTTGTGATGAGAATACATGCATTTTATGTTTTACGCCATAGACACAAGTACTTAAAATATATTCTACGTTGAGTTGTACCACTTTGCATATCTTCCCTAATAGCTTGGTAACTAATATTTACATGTTGTAAGAACATGTATACGCGAATCTTATTGATAGATCTATCGGGTTTGACAACCCCAACCGGGCTAGTTGCTCTAGTATCGTAAACGGTTGCATAGTACTTCATTTTTACTACACTTGGTACAGTGTAGGGAGATTTCATAATAAAGGGAATATGCTACATTAATGGTTAAGTATGGTTACCTAAGCGCTCAACAATTTATAGAATACTTTTATACATTTGCGAGTGTACATATATTTATAACTATGAAATCTTGTGGACTATATTTATATCGATGCTAGCTTTAAACCTATATATCTCACCAACCTTTATGTTGACTGTTTAAGCATGTTTATTCTTAGGTCCTTAAGAAAGTCTTCCGCTGTTGCATTATCTGAGCAAGCTGTGCATGGAGTCTCATGCTTTTGTTTAAATGAAGTGTTGCATTCAATAAAACCTTTGTCATGTATTATATTCGACTGTTATGTCATGTGTGTAGTATTTGGTATTTCTTAAATAATTGCCCACTTGTTTAAAACATGCATGATGTATAATAATGGTGTGCTTTTTATGAAACGAGTGCAATATTTTTCTAAAACGTATCATATAGAGGTCAAATACCTCGCTATGGGACCAATGAAGAACGTACTGCGTTTATAGTAATATGGACGAGTCGTTTCAGTTGGTATCAGAGCGGTGGTCTTAGCGAACTAGGTCTTGCATTAGTGTGTCTAACAGATAGTTATTAAGATGCATTAGTGAGTCTGGACTTCGACCTTAACTGAATGTCAAAAGTTTTGCTTATCATTTCTATTCGGAAATCATCTGCTTATCACCCTTAGAAAATTACCTGCTTATCATTCTTAGTCTAGACACATCTTACTGCATTGATTACATGAATAGTGTATTGACGAAATTCGTATCTTAGCGTCTCTGCTATTTCATATCATAGCGTATCTGCTAATTCATATCTTAGCGTATCTGTTACTGTAAACTTTGCCTAACATATTCCGTAAATTCCTCCGTAATCTATGAAATCTTTTGCTCTATATTTATAGATATTCTATGTAATTAGAATACCATCTGATAGCCGAAAATCATTTCATATCGAAAAATCCTTTATTCAATCGTACGAAATGGAACTCTCCACTAGTTCAAGTCCCTCGAATTCCGATATGGAGTTTCACTCGAGCTCCAAAAGCAGTGTGACTGGAATGGATCAACCAATTAGCCATCATCTATTTTGGATAATTTGGGGATGGGTTCGTAGTCTACTTAATCATTATAGACAAGAAGAAGGTGATCCCTTCCATCCACCACATTGCCCTCTTGGTAAAGAACCTGAAGCACTTACCGGCGAACCTGTTCGAGACACCATTTTCTCTCTCATTTCCAGAGTGTATCGTCACGATTACAAATTATCTCACATTCTATATCTTATTCACCCACTCGTCCGAACCACCAATCATCCCGGAGTAATAGAAGAAGTCGGCGAGCTTCGCGCTCGGGTAATGACTTTGGAGAATATGGTACAAAGGTTACAAACACCAGCAGTGGCACCGGCAACAACAGTACCATCACCACCACCAACAACAACATCCGCATCCCACACCTCAACATCTCAATCTATACCACGAGCATCAACATCACACGCACCATAGATACCAAGGAGTACCAACAACAATAACCGATAAAGTATTAATCTATAACTTCATTGGAGAAACATTCTGTGGCAATTATGTAATCTCTAATGTTAGAAATTATTCATTTCTAACTCCAGCCTAAGATCAAATGAACTTAACTCATCAAATCTGTATTACATCTGAAGAAAATATACATATATTTTCATAAAGATTGTAGTAAAATTCTCTGGTACAAAACATTACTTGTGAATTTTTTTTTAACGGGTAGGTAATACCCGAGAGATATATAAAAATTCACAATCAATATGTTATAGCCTTAGATTAAGATTCAGCAAATCATCAACTATACTCACTACTTTCATAACAATATACATTCTTTCATAGAAATAAAAACAACCATTTTCATCCAAATTTGATTTCATATTCTAATTTTGACAATTCAAAATCCAAGTTAAGATTTAACAGAAGACATCACTCTTAGATTCCTACATCTTTCAAAGCTATACTTTGACTTTAAAACTGTGCTAGAACATCATATGTATATTAACGATTACAATCTGTGTTCAAACCCTTCAAAATTCCTGAAGACACTTCAAATAATGAACAATCGGGATGATGATCCAACCACATGTTACCCACAGTTATGTACCTAAAAAACTCTCGAAACCAATGTCATAGTTTAACACGTATCCGTGTCAGACCCTTTGGCATTTATTAGCTAAAATAACTTTTCAATCTCTTTTCAGAATAGATAGTTTTGTCACGGCTCCAGCAAATCACCTTCAATTGTTCATTCAAATAAGCCTTATTATAACGATTACCTCTTCATCATTGTTACTGAGGAACCTTTTCATATCTCGCCACATTAGCAGTAAACTTACCAACAACTTCTTTGATCCTTAAGCCTCTCCGAAAAATCACTGTAATTATTCATTGAAACCCTATCACATACTCATCTGCATCTTGTAATGGTAGTTACCATACCAAAAAGCTTGAATCATTATTCTCGAATTTTGCAGCAATTCTATGCCAACAGTTATATATATATACATATAACATCTACCTCCAAGACTTACAGATTTCGAATGTGAAGTTTCTGAAAAACACCCTAAACTAAGAACTAGTTCTCGAAATTTTTAAAAATACTGATGAAGAAGCAAAAACTATAAACGACCTTAACAGTAAAAAGTTTGATGATAAATGAAATGACCCGTTCATATATATTATAAACGATTCACAATAGTTGATTATATCGCGAGGTATTTGACCTCTCTATGATACATTTTACAAACATTGCATTCGTTTTTAAAAGACAAACTTTCTTTACATTGAAAGTTGACGGCAAGCATACTATTTCATAATACCTCCCACTATAATTGACTTAATAATAATCTTGATGAACTCGACGACTTGAATGCAACGTCTTTTGAAATATGTCAAGAATGACTCCAAGTAATATCTCTAATATGAGCAAATGCACAGCGGAAGATTTCTTTCATACCTTAGAATAAACATGCTTTCAAGTGTGAACCAAAAGGTTGGTGAGTTCATAGGTTTATCATAAAACAATAAAATTCATCATTTTGATAGACCACAAGATTTAAATCCTGCATGGTACAAATGGGCCCGAATCATATACCCACCTGTAATGTACATGCGATATCTTTTAAATACAGTAAACCTTTCTTGTGTACGAAATCATCTTTCATAAATCTTAGTAACCGTACACATATCTTGTGCACAAAAATAACATACGCATAACCTGTGTATAAAATCATTCTCTCGATACATAACATTCACTTTTCATTACTTTCATAGCTTGGCTTGGTAACCGACCTTAACATATAATGCGCATAATAATATCCCCAAAACAGAACATCTCGTCTGTATAATAATCATATTAACTTTGAAGTACTAAACACCATGCCCACTAGCCCTTCCATCTAGTGAACATTCTGGGTGGGGGTGTTAAACCCGGTAGCTACCTTTAGGATTCGCGTCAATTAGGCGTGCACTAATTCTCAAAATTAGTGATGTTCCATAATTCTTAGGTTACCAAGCAATAATAATCAGGGGAAAAATATTCATATCAATTGTGGCAATTATCACGTCCACATAATTCAATGGTGGCAATTATTACATCTACATAATTCATTTGAGGAATGTTTTGCTTGTTCTATCTCGTCAAACATTTATAAAAGCATTTCATGTATTCGCAGTTCAAAATGTATTTCAAAAGCATTTAATAAAGCAGTTGTAAAAATAGCGCATGTATTCTCAGTCTCAAAAATGTAAAGAGTAAAAGGGAATCAAATGAACTCACATATTGTATTTTGTAGTAAAAATGCATACGACGACATTGAACAAATGTAGGGTTGGCCTCAGATTCACGAACCTATATTAGTTGTAATTATATTAAAACACATAATTGGATTCGAACAACTTTATATATATATATATATATATATATATATATATATATATATATATATATATATATATATATATATATATATATATATATAATTCTTTAGTTATATCCTTTTTATATTAATAATATATATATTTCATATTTTCATTAAAAATATTAATTTTGTTAAAAAAATGATAATAGTTATAATACTTGATTTTACTAATAAAGGTAATAATTATATTAATGATAATAATAATGATATTTATAATAATAGCTGTAAAATATTAATTTTATTGTTAATGACATTTATGATAATGATAGTAATAATAGTAGTAATAAAGATAATCATAATTCTTAATAATGATAATTTTTAATAAGTATAATAACTAACTCTAGTCAAAAAGATAGTAAAAAAAAATGATAACTTTGATAGTTTTCATTAAAATGATACTTTTGGTAATAATAATTATAATAGTAATAATATTGATACTAATATTAACTACAATAATACTTTTATTACTAGTGATAATAAGTTTAGTAATAACAATGCTAATAACTATATTAATAAAAATAATGTTAATAATACTTATCCTAATAAAAAATAAAATGGTAAAATCATATTTGTTAATGATGCTAATAATATTAATTATAATTTTATAGTTATGATCATATTATTAATAAAGAATGATAATTAGTACTTATTTTAGCATTTATAATAATAATACTTATAACACTTGTAGTAATAATAATAACTAATAATAACAATCATAATAATAATAATACATATATCAATATCGAAAATAATAATAATAATCATAATAATGGTAATAATACTAAAATGATAAGGTTATTACAAATAATATTATGATTAATACTTATAATGATAATAATTATAATACTTGTACATATGATAATAATAATAATGTTTATAACATTAATAATAATAATAATAACAATAACACTAATAGTAATAATAACCATAATAATAATAACAATAATTAAAATGATAATATACAAATGTATACCCTTTCGAAATCCTTTCTAAAAAAAACTGCCCATGACGGGGTTCGAACCCGAGACCTCTCGCATAACCATCAACACCTCAAACCACTCTGGTACTTCTGTTTTTCTAATATAATATGAATCTATAATTTTTATTAACTCAGTTTCTGTTTATCTTCTTCTTCATCAATACACTGCTCGATCATTGATCATACCTTCATATCAGTAATCGACTGAATTGGGTTTTGGGATCATAAACTAAACATAAACAAATTTAATGTGAAACCTTTGAATTGTTTTTAACAGCAAACAAACAGAATTTTTAATATTGAATCAGACCCGTTTTGGAGAAGATGAACACCAACTCTGATTTCGATTTTAAAAGCGTTTTAGCTCTCGGTTTCAACATGAATTATACTCTAAATGATCCTTAGAAACTTTCTGTAACTTCAATTGAACCTAAAACATTCAATTGAATTCAAATTTTACCAAGAATGTTACGTTTGACTTTTGAAACATAACTTTGACTTCCAAAATTGAAAGTCGTTAGAAAGAATTTGATTTTGAAATTATACAGATAGTTTTAGAAATGGATTCCTATCAAAACTGTATTTTTAGAATTTACAATTTCATTTGAATTTGAGGTTTTTAAAAAAAAAGACACGTACAGAGTATTTCCCTTTTGCTGTTTAATTTCGACAAATTAAAAGTTGTTTAATTGTTAGTTGATAATTGTAATGAGAGAACTAAATGTGTTAATCATTTTCATCAATGATTCATTTAATATAAAGCTCCAAAGGTCGGCTAATTAGATGAATCAGACACAGAAGAGAAGAAAATAAAAATAAAAAATAGAAACAGATAACGACTGATAACTGATCTTGTACCATAATTTGTTTTGTATCATAGATTGGGTCATCAGCCTTGCAAATCAGGAACAGAAAGGGAAGAAAAATAAGAACAAGTTAAAATCATATGATTCCATTTGTACCAAATCCAGATTTTATATATATATATATATATATATATATATATATATATATATATATATATATATATATATATATCTGATATTAAATTAAACATGATTGTGATTTTTATAACAGATTATGTATTATCTGTATTTATATATATGTATATAACAGTAGTACATTTAATTAGCTGTATATATATGTTCGTATTATATACATATTTATGTATATTTGATTTTTATATATTTATTTATATATCTATTTATATATAAATATATAAATATAAATATAAATATAAATATATATATATATATATATATATATATATATATATATATATATATATATATATATATATATATATATATATATATATATATATATATATATTATGTATTTTAAATATATAAGAAAACATCATAATATTTATTATACAAACATTAATATTAAATATTAATTTTAATAATAATAATGAAACTAATAATAATAATAATAGAAGTAGTAATGCTAATAATGTCAATAATATTAATTATAATACTTGTACATATCAAATTTTATATTTGTATCATAATTGTATCAATATTGGTATTTATTTTGATAATAATGAAAGTAGTTATAACAAATGTATATATATACATATATATATATATATATATATATATATATATATATATATATATATATATATATATATATATATATATATATATATATATATATATATATATATATATATATATATATATATATATATATATATATATATATATATATATATATATACTTATGTAATATTTAATAATCATAATAATAGCTTTTATTAAATTTTTATTATTTATATATTATGTATATATATATAATATTCATAGAATTGATATATTTATGTATATCTTCCTTTTTAATAACAACTTTTTACCTTGTGTAACATTTTACATACTTAACTCGCTTGATTCAATTATATTTTGTTATTTCACTTTATTATATAAGCTTATATTTATATCTAAATATATATCTAGTTACAACAATCGTTCGTGAATCGTCGGGAATGATTAAAGGTTTAAGTGTATCCATGTAAGCAGTTCAAAGATTTTGAGATTCAATTAAATAGACTTTGCTTATCATGTAGGAAATAATATAATGATTAAGTTTAAATTTGGTCGGAAATTTCCGGGTCATGACAGTACCTACCCGTTAAATAAATTTCGTCCCGAAATTTGATCGAGGTCGTCATGGCTAACAATAAGAATGTTTTTTTTCATGACGAATATGAGTTAATAAATAGAGTATTATCATTATTGAGTAATTGGGATAAAATAATTCGGTTACTCGAATAGTATGAATGAAGCTATCGCAAAAGATTGAAATAAAGAAGTAAAGATTTAACTTTTAACGTAGTCAGGGTTGAATTCAGAAAATAATATTCGTCTTATCTGTTGACAATGTCTCGGTTGAATTCAGTAATTCAAGGGATTTACGAGAAAATATTGGAAATCTATAATATTTGATTCTTCGAGTTTTAAGGAAATTAGGATCTCTTTAATTAAATGCGATGATTTGTTACGATTGCTCTATCGAATGTTTCCATTATAAATTTACCTCTTCCATTTTATTATTCTTACCATTCTTATACTGTCTTCCTCAATCCATACTTCTAAAGATTGTAAAAATGCTTAATCTAGTTCCGATCCTTGTCCTTATTCTTACTATCGCAACAATCATTCTCCTTTTCCAACCTCCACCGGAGGAATCGGTTTTCTTCTATTTCGCCCTTGGGGTTACAGTGTTTTTAATTCTCCCGTGTCTTTATATTGCTATTCGTATTAATATCCACGATTTATAATTTCTGTTTTGTTGTCGAGTTTTATATCTTCCCTTTTGTTTCGTAGCTCTTTGCCTTTTTATTCTCTTCTCGACCTCTAGTAAAGCGAGTAATGGTCCAGAATTTGTAGATATAGAGTTTCGAATGATTATAATGTTATAAGCAGGAAGGAACGTGATAGCACGATGTGATTTTCAAATTTGTTAACATCACGGAAGATATAACCATCAAGAATACATTTTCATGATATGTTCAGAAGTTAAGTAGAATGAAAGAGTTATGTAACATGGCACATGATGACGTTATGATCTGTGAATCATCATGTTCCAATAGAACTTTGTAGTGACCCAAACTTTTCCATATTTATATATATTAAATGAAATTGATATTTACATGATTAAGTGTTTCCAACATGTTAAGTAATCAAACTTGTTAAGACTTGATTAATTGAAATAGGTTTCGTATAGACAGTTGACCACCCAAGTTGACCGGTGATTCACGAACGTTAAAACTTGTAAAAACTATATGATGACATATATATGATTATATATATAGTTAACATGATATTATGATAAGTAAGTATCTCATTAGGTATTTTAACAATGAGTTATATACATAAAATTGTGTTTATTGAATTAAGAAACTCGAAACGATATATATAACGATTATCGTTATAACAACGTCTTACTAATTACATATGAATCATATTAAGATATTGTTACACTATGTTTAATCATGATAAATGATAAGTAAACATGTCATTAAGTGTATTAACAATGGACTACATATGTAAAAACAAGACTACTAACTTAATGATTTCGAAACGAGACATATATGTAACGATTATCATTGTAACGACATTTAAATGTATATATATCATACTAGGATATATTAATATATCATAATATCATGATAATGTAATAATTTAACATCTCTTTAGATATAACAAACAATGGGTTAACAACATTTAACAAGATCGTTAACCTAAAGGTTTCAAAACAACATTTACATGTAACGACAAACGATGACTTAACGACTCAGTTAAAATGCATATACATGTAGTGTTTTAATATGTATTCATACAATTTTGAAAGACTTCAAGACACTTATCAAAATACTTCTACTTAACAAAAATGCTTGCAATTACATCCTCGTTCAGTTTCATCAACAATTCTACTCGTATGAACCCGTATTCGTACTCGTACAATACACAGCTTTTAGATGTATGTACTATTGGTATATACACTCTAGTGATAAACTCTTAGTAGCCCATGTGAGTCACCTAACACATGTGGGAATCATCATTTGGTAACTAGCATGAAATATCTCATAAAATTACAAAAATATTAGTAATCATTCATGACTTATTTACATGTAAACAAAATTACACATCCTTTATATCTAATCCATATACCAACGACCAAAAACACCTACAAACACTTTCATTCTTCAATTTTCTTCATCTAATTAATCTCTCTCAAGTTCCATCTTCAAGTTCTAGGTGTTCTTCATAAATTCTATAAGTTCTAGTTTCATAAAATCAAGAATACTTCCAAGTTTGCTAGCTTACTTCCAATCTTGTAAAGTGATCATCTAACCTCAAGAAATCTTTCTTATTTATCGTAAGATATCTTTCTAATACAAGGTAATACTCATATTCAAACTTTGATTCAATTTCTATAACTATAACAATCTTATTTCGAGTTGAAATCTTACTTGAACTTGTTTTCGTGTCATGATTCTGCTTCAAGAACTTTCATGCCATTCAAGGATCCTTTGAAGCTAGATCTACTTTTCTCATTTCCAGTAGGTTTATCCACAAAACCTGAGGTAGTAATGATGTTCATAACATCATTCGATTCATATATATAAAACTACCTTATTCGAAGGTTTAAACTTGAAATCAATAGAACATAGTTTAGTTAATTCTAAACTTGTTCGCAAACAAAAGTTAATCCTTCTAACTTGACTTTTAAAATCAAATAAACATATGTTCTATATCTATATGATATGCTAACTTAATGATTTAAAACCGGAAAACACGAAAAACACCGTAAAACCGGATATACGCCGTCGTAGTAACACCGCGGGCTGTTTTAGGTTAGTTAATTAAAAACTATGATAAACTTTGATTTAAAAGTTGTTCTTCTGGGAAACGGTTTTTTTTATGAAAATGAAACTATATCCAAAAATCATTGTTAAACTCAAAGTGGAAGTATGTTTTCTAAAATGGTCATCTAGACGTCGTTCTTTCGACTGAAATGACTACCTTTACAAAAAACGACTTGTAACCTTTATTTCTGACTATAAACTTATAATTTTTATGATTAGATTCATAAACTTAAGTTCAATATGAAACCATAGCAATTTGATTCACTTAAAACGGATTTAAAATGAAGAAGTTATGGGTAAAACAAGATTGGATATTTTTGATCTTTTTAGCTACGGGAAATGTTTAACAAATCTATACAAATCATATCCTAGCTAACTTATGTTGTATTATACATGTATTCTAATATATTATGTAATCTTGGGATACCATAGACACGTATGCAATTGTTTTGACATATCATATCGACCCATGTATATATATTATTTGGAACAACCATATACACTCTATATGTAGTAATGTTGGAGTTAGCTATACAGGGTTGAGGTTAATTCCAAAAATATATATACTTTGAGTTGTGATCTAGCCTGAGACGTGTATACACTGGGTCGTGGATTGATTCAAGATAATATATGTCGATTTATATCTGTACATCTAACTGTGGACAACTAGTTGTAGGTTGTTAACGAGGACAGCTGACTTAATACACACAAATCTTTAAAACATAATAAAAATGGTCGTAATTATATTTTGATCATACTTTGATATATATGTACATATTTGTATAGGTTCGTGAATCGATCCGTGGCCAAGTCTTATTTCCGAGGAAGGAAATATCTGTGAAAGTGAGTTATAGTCCCACTTTTAAAATCTAATATTTTTGGGATGAGAATACATGCAGGTTTTATAAATGATTTACAAAATAGACACAAGTACGTGAAACTACATTCTATGGTTGAATTATCAAAATCGAATATGCCCCTTTTTATTAAGTCTGGCAATCTAAGAATTAGGGAACATACACCCTAATTGACGCGAATCCTAAAGATAGATCTATTGGGCCTAACGAACCCCATCCAAAGTACCGGATGCTTTAGTACTTCGAATTCATTTTTATCATGTCCGAAGGATTTCTCGAAATGATAGGAGATATTCTTATATGGATCTTGTTAATGTCGGTTGCCAGGTGTTCACCATATGAATGATTTTTATCTCTATGTATGGGATGTATATTGAAATATGAAATCTTGTGGTCTATTATTATGATTTGATAATATATAGGTTAAACCTAAAACTCACCAACATTTTTGTTGACGTTTTAAGACGTTTTAAGCATGTTTATTCTCAGGTGATTATTAAGAGCTTCCGCTGTTGCATGCTAAAATAAGAACAAGATTTGGAGTCCATGCTTGTATGATATTATGTAAAAACTGTATTCAAGAAACTTATTTTTGATGTAATATATTCTTATTGTAAACCATTATGTAATGGTCGTGTGTAAACGGTATATTTTAGATTATCATTATTTGATAATCTACGTAATGCTTTTTAAACCTTTATAGATAAAATAAAGGTTATGGTTATTTTAAAAATAAATGTAATCTTTGAAAAACGTCTCATATAGAGGTCAAAACCTCGCGACGAAATCAATTAATATGGAATGTTTATAATCAATATGAACGGAACATTTCAGTTGGTATCTGAGCGTTGGTCTTAGAGAACCAGAAAATTGCATTAGTGTGTCTTACCGAGTTTGTTAGGATGCATTAGTGAGTCTGGACTTCAATCGTGTTTTTCTTCAAAAACGATTGCTTAACATTTTTTTGTTTTAAACTATATATTATTAACATGTAAATATTATGTGATATATTAATCTCTTAACGTGTTTAATATTGTGTGATAGATGTCTACCTATAGTAAAAATCCCATTGATTCACCTAATAATAATGAAGAGTCGAATATATTTTGGGAAGATTCACAAATTCCCGAAGAGGAACCAGAAGAAGAGGAACCGGAAGAGGAGGAACCGGAAGAGGAGGAACCGGAAGAGGAGGAACCGGAAGAGGAGGAACTGGAAGAAGAGGAATCGAAAGAAGAGGAACCAGAAGAATAGGAACCGGAAGAAGAAGAGGTTCCGGAGGGGGAAATAGTAGGAACCATAGAAAACCGGTCAAATAAAAGAAAATCCTCAACCAACGGACCAAAGTTAATAATGGTCAATGGTGTTTCCGCCGAGGAAGCAAAATATTTGGAAGATTACCAATTTTCCGATGAATCGGATCCCGATGAGGATTCCGATGATGTTATAGAAATTACCTCGACCCAATTTAATAAAGCGAAAGAAAATAATAAGGGAAAATGTATAAAAATAGAGAAACCCGATTCCAACCCCGATGAACTTTATATGTATCGACAACATCCGTATTTCCTAAAATGTAACAATGACCCGAGAACCTCTAAACCACCAGGTTTTTCTAAACCAATGTGGAAAACGACGACTCATATTAGAGGAACATCATATATCCCTAGAAGATTAGGAAAAAGAACCAAGTCCGAAGAAGAAGAAACTAGTGATTCAGATTAGAGGGGTGTGAGCATGTTGTGTAATAAATGTATTGTAGTGTGCTTGTACTTTTATGTTCTATGTAAAAATTGCTTGTATTGTTTGTTATTACGAATCTAATCCTTGTCTATTTTATAGTATAAAAACAAAATGGACGTTAAGGGTAGACAACCGAATATTTTAGAAGACCTACCAGAGGATATGATTGAGGAAATCTTGTCTAGAGTCGGTCAGAATTCATCAGCACATTTAGTTATGGTGAAATTAACTTGTCAAACATTTGAAAGACTTTCCAGAAAAGCCTTAGTTAATAAAAGGCTTTCCTTTGATAGGTGGGGTATATCACATTGGGGAGACTTTAAGTTACGTCGTATTTTTTTAAAGCGTTAAATGCAGGGAACCCAAATGCAATTTTACGCTACGGGTTAAGAACCTATTTTGACTCAACATATCCCAACATAGGATTTTGTGAATTAGAAAGAGCTTCTAACATGCAACATAAAGAAGCATGTTATGCTTACGGGTTAGTGATGTTCGCTTCTTACCAAAGTGAGAAAAAGAACATCGGATTGCAGCTTTTAAATAAAACTTTCCCACAAGTGACGGATTCAGTAGTTGGGGTGAGAAACAATGTTTTTAGATTATTACGGGGCTGTTGGACATTACGAAACCCTCATCATTTTGACGACATTACAACATGCTATCTAGCCAATGGTCATAACAGTTATTTTCCACAAGACCAAGGATGGGAAGTCGTCTTAGTAAAACCAGAATGCATGACTTGTTTCTGGACTTATTAATTACGTGTCTTTATTTGCTTTGCTGAATAACTTGCGTATTAACTAGATTTATCTTCAAAAATGTCCTGTATCATAGTGTACTATATTTCATGTTATATGTAATATAGCGAAGTTGTAAGTTTGAAGAATATTTGTATGTGATATATTATTATAATCAATTTTTCATATGGAATTGTAGTAGTTGAATTGTATATTAGCTATTAAGTATGAACTTAACGGGTATGTAGTACCCGAATTTAAACTTATAAAACGCTAATATGAAGAAAAAAGCTTTTATAAATGAGTTCATATTATGCTACGCAATACTATTGACTACTCTTAATATTTTGTATGATTATCTCGATTCAGTTGGCTATTTTGAAGGAAATGGCACCGACTACTCGACACTCCATGAATATGAGCGAAGAGGAATTTCGTACCTTTCTTGCTGCAAATATAGTCGCAGTACAGGCTGCGCTACATACCAACAATAACTCTGAATCTAGCAATGCAGCTAACGGCGCAAGAAATCGTGTAGTATGCTCCTGCAAAGAATTTACTGCCTGCAAACCTTTGGAATTTGATGAAACCGAAGGACCAATTTTAATTGAAACGGTGGACCGAGAAAGTCGAATCGTTGTTTGCCATAAGTAAGTGTACTGAAGAGGATAAAGTTAAGTACGCTACGCATACCTTCACAGGTACTGCGTTAACGTGGTGGAACACCTATCTTGAACATGTAGGACAAAATGCTGCTTACGCACTACCGTGGTCGGCATTCAAGCAATTGATGAACGAGCAGTACCGTCCTAGAAACGAAGTCAATAAACTCAAGGCAGAACTTAGAGAGTTACGAACACAAGGATTCGACGTTACCACATATGAAAGATGATTCACAGAGTTGTGCCTATTGTGTCCGGGAGCATTCGAAGATGAAGAAGAGAAGATCGACGCATTTGTAAAAGGGTTACCACTAAGGATTCAAGAAGATGTGAGTTTACACGAGCCTGCTTCTATACAGAACGCAAGTCGAATGGCTCATAAACTCATAAATCAGATTGAGGGAAGAATTAAAGAGCAGGCGGCCGAAGAAGCCAACACGAAATAACTCAAGAGGAAGTGGGAGGAAAACGGTGACAAGAGTCACCAGTACAACAACAACAACAACAACAATTACAACCACAATCGCAACAACTATCCCAACAACCGCAACAACAATCGCAACAATAACCGCAATCCTAACAATAACTACAACAAACATCGCAACAACAACGACAACTACAACAACCGTTTTAACAACAATAACAGTCCCAACAACAACCACAATAACAACAACGGCAACAAAAACCAAAAACAGCCATGTCATAGGTGTGAAGAAAATCATCAGGGGTTTTGCACGACATTTTACAACAGGTGTAAAAGAAATGGTCATAGCCCGATAAAGTGTGAGGTCTATGGACCAAAGTTTAATAGAACTAAAGGAACAAATAATGTCGGAACAAGTAATGCCGAAATGAATAGTGTCGGAGCAAGTAATACCAACCCTGTTTGTTATAAATGTGAAAAACTGGTCCACATTATTAGAAAATGCCCGAATAAGGGGAATACTAATGGGCAGGGCCATGGAAGAGTTTTCAATATTAATGCGGCAGAAGCACAGGAAGACCCGGAGCTTGTTACGGGTACGTTTCTTATTGACGATAAATTTGCTTAATTTTTATTTGATTCGGGTGCGGATAGAAGCTATATGAGTAGAGAATTTTGTGCTAAATTAAGTTGCCCATTGACACCTTTGGATAATAAATTTTTACTCGAATTAGCAAATGGTAAATTAATTTCAGCAGATAATATACGTCGGGATAGAGAAATTAAACTGGGGGATAATACCAGTCGAGTTAGGGAGTTTTGATGTAATAATTGGCATGGACTGGTTGAAAAAGGTGAGAGCAGAGGTCGTTTGTTACAAAAATGCGATTCGCATTATGCGTGAAAAAGAAAAACCTTTAATGGTGTACGGAGAAAAGAACAACACGAAGTTAAATCTTATTAGTAGTTTGAAGGCGTAAAAACTAATAAGAAAAGGTTGTTACATCATTCTAGCACACATCGAGGAAGTTAAACCTGAAGAAAAGAACATCAGTGATGTTCCCGTCGCAAAAGAATTTCCCGATGTATTTCTGAAAGAATTACCGGGATTACCCCCACATCGATCCGTTGAATTTCAAATAGACCTTGTACCAGGAGCTGCACCAATAGCTCGTGCTCCATACAGACTCGTACCCAGCGAAATGAAAGAATTACAAAGTCAGTTACAGGAACTTTTAGAGCGTGGTTTCATTCGACCAAGCACATCACTATGGGGAGCTCCTGTTTTGTTTGTCAAGAAGAAAGATGGTACATTCAGGTTGTGTATCGACTACCGAGAGTTGAACAAACTTACCACTTATTTGATCAACTACAAGGCTCGTCTATTTATTCGAAGATCGATTTATGTTCTGGATATCATCAAATGCGGGTGAAGGAGGATGATATTCCAAAGACTGCGTTTAGGACGCGTTACGGTCATTACGAGTTTATGGTTATGCCGTTTGGATTGACTAACGCACCAGCTGTGTTCATGGACCTCATGAACTTAGTGTGTGGGTCATATCTTGACAAGTTTGTCATTGTTTTCATCGATGACATACTTATTTACTCAAAGAATGATCAAGAGCACGAAGAACATTTGAGAAAAGTGCTAGAGTTGCTGAGCAAAGAAAAACTGTACGCTAAGTTTTCAAAGTGTGCATTTTGGTTGGAAGAAGTTCAATTCCTCGGTCACATAGTGAACAAAGAAGGTATTCAGGTGGATCCAGCAAATATTGAAACCGTTGAAAAGTGGGAAACCCTGAAAACTCCGAAACACATACTCCAATTTTTAGGACTAGCTGGTTACTACAGAAGGTTCATCCAAGACTTTTCCAGAATAGCAAAACCCTTGACTGCATTAACGCATAAAGGGAAGAAATTTGAATGGAAAGATGAACAAGAGAAAGCGTTTCAATTGTTAAAGAAAAAGTTAACTACGGCACCTATATTGTCATTACCTGAAGGGAATGATGATTTTGTGATATATTGTGATGCCTCAAAGCAAGGTCTCGGTTGTGTATTAATGCAACGAATGAAAGTAATTGCTTATGCATCTAGACAATTGAAGATTCACGAACAGAATTATACGACGCATGATTTGGAATTAGGCGCGGTTGTTTTTGCATTAAAGACTTGGAGGCACTACTTATATGGGGTTAAAAGTATTATATATACCGACCACAAAAGTCTTCAACACATATTTAATCAGAAACAACTGAATATGGTAGTCGACGCCTTGAGCAGAAAGGACAGAGAACCCATTCGTGTAAAATCTATGAATATAATGATTCACACTAACCTTACTACTCAAATAAAGGAGGCGCAACAAGGAGTTTTAAAAGAGGGAAACTTAAAGGATGAAATACCCAAAGGATCGGAGAAACATCTTAATATTTGGGAAGACGGAACCCGGTATAGGGCTGAAAGAATTTGGGTACCAAAATTTGGAGATATGAGAGAAATGGTACTTAGAAAAGCTGATAAAACCATATACTCAATACATTCTGGAACGGGGAAGATGTACAAGGATCTCAAGAAACATTTTTGGTGGCCAGGTATGAAAGCCGATGTTGCTAAATACGTAGGAGAATGTTTGGCATGTTCTAAGGTCAAAGCGGAGCATCAGAAACCATCAGGTCTACTTCAACAACCCAAAATCCTGGAATGGAAATGGGAAAATATTACCATGGATTTCATCACTAAATTGCCAAGGACTGCAAGTGGTTTTAATACTATTTGGATAATAGTTGATCGTCTCATCAAATCAGCATACTTCCTGCCAATAAGAGAAGATGACAAGATGGAGAAGTTAGCACGACTGTATTTGAAGGAAGTAGTCTCCAGACATGGAATACCAACCTCTATTATCTCTGATAGGGATGGCAGATTTATTACAAGATTCTGGCAGACATTACAGCAAGCATTAAGAACTCGTCTAGACATGAGTACTGCCTATCATCCACAAACTGATGGGCAGAGAAAAAGGACGATACAAACGCTTGAAGACATGCTATGAGCATGTGTTATTGATTTCGGAAACAGTTGGGATCAACATCTACCGTTAGCAGAATTTTCCTACAACAACAGCTACCATTCAAGCATTGAGATGGCGCTGTTTGAAGCACTTTATGGTAGAAAGTGCAGGTCTCCGATTTGTTGGAGTGAAGTGGGGGATAGACAGATTACGGGTCCAGAGATAATACAAGAAACTACCGAGAAGATCATCCAAATTCAACAACGGTTGAAAACCGCCCAAAGTCGACAAAAGAGCTATGCCGACATTAAAAGAAAAGATTTAGAATTTGAAAATTGGAGATATGGTCATGCTTAAGGTTGCACCTTGGAAAGGCGTTGTTCGATTTTGTAAACGAGGGAAATTAAATCCAAGGTATATTGGACCATTCAAGATTATTTATCGTGTCGGACCAGTAGCTTACCAACTTGAGTTACGTCAACAACTCGAGGCTGTACATAACACTTTCCACGTCTTGAATTTGAAGAAATGTTTTGCTAAAAAAGATCTCACTATTCCGTTAGACGAAATCCAAATCAACGAAAAACTTCAATTCATCGAAGAACCCGTCGAAATAATGGATCGTGAGGTTAAAAGGCTTAAACAAAACAAGATACCAATTGTTAAGGTTCGATGGAATGCTCGTAGAGGACTCGAGTTCACCTGGGAATGAGAAGATCAGATGAAGAAGAAATACCCGCACTTATTTCCAGAAGATACGTCAACACCTCCAACTGCTTAAAATTTCGGGACAAAATTTATTTAATGGGTAGGTACTGTAGTGACCCGAACTTTTCCATGTTTATATATATTAAATGAAATTGATATTTACTTGATTAAGTGTTTCCAACATGTTAAGTAATCAAACTTGTTAAGACTTGATTAATTGAAATAGGTTTCGTATAGACAGTTGACCACCCAAGTTGACCGGTGATTCACGAACGTTAAAACTTGTAAAAACTATATGATGACATATATATGATTATATATATAGTTAACATGATATTATGATAAGTAAGTGTCTCATTAGGTATTTTAACAATGAGTTATATACATAAAATTGTGTTTATTGAATTAAGAAACTCGAAACGATATATATAACGATTATCGTTATAACAACGTCTTACTAATTACATATGAATCATATTAAGATATTGTTACACTATGTTTAATCATGATAAATGATAAGTAAACATGTTATTAAGTGTATTAACAATGAACTACATATGTAAAAACAAGACTACTAACTTAATGATTTCGAAACGAGACATATATGTAACGATTATCGTTGTAACAACATTTAACTGTATATATATCATACTAAGATATATTAATATATCATAATATCATGATAATGTAATAATTTAACATCTCTTTATATATAATAAACAATGGGTTAACAACATTTAACAAGATCGTTAACCTAAAGGTTTCAAAACAACATTTACATGTAACGACTAACGATGACTTAATGACTCAGTTAAAATGCATATAAATGTAGTGTTTTAATATGTATTCATACACTTTTGAATGACTTCAAGACACTTATCAAAATACTTCTACTTAAAAAAAATGCTTACAATTACATCCTCATTCAGTTTCATCAACAATTCTACTCGTATGAACCCGTATTCGTACTCGTACAATACACAGCTTTTAGATGTAAGTACTATTGATATAGACACTCCAATGATCAGCTCTTAGCAGCCCATTTGAGTCACCTAACACATATGGGAACCATCATTTGGTAACTAGCATGAAATATCTCATAAAATTACAAAAATATTAGTAATCATTCATGACTTATTTACATGTAAACAAAATTACACATCCTTTATATCTAATCCATATACCAACGACCAAAAACACCTAAAAACACTTTCATTCTTCAATTTTCTTCATCTAATTAATCTCTCTCAAGTTCCATCTTCAAGTTCTAAGTGTTCTTCATAAATTCTATAAGTTCTACTTTCATAAAATCAAGAATACTTCCAAGTTTGCTAGCTTACTTCCAATCTTGTAAAGTGATCATCCAACCTCAAGAAATCTTTCTAATTTATAGTAATATATCTTTCTAATACAAGGTAATACTCATATTCAAACTTTGATTCAATTTCTATAACTATAACAATCTTATTTCGAGTGGAAATCTTACTTGAACTTGTTTTCGTGTCATGATTATGCTTCAAGAACTTTCAAGCCATCCAAGGATCCTTTGAAGCTAGATCTACTTTTCTCATTTCCAGTAGGTTTATCCACAAAACCTGAGGTAGTAATGATGTTCATAACATCATTCAATTCATATATATATAAAACTACCTTATTCGAAGGTTTAAACTGGAAATCAATAGAACATAGTTTAGTAAATTCTAAACTTGTTTGCAAACAAAAGTTAATCCTTCTAACTTGACTTTTAAAATCAACTAAACACATGTTCTTTATCTATATGATATGCTAACTTAATGATTTAAAACCGGAAAACACGAAAAACACTGTAAAACCGGATATACGCTGTCGTAGTAACACCGCGGGCTGTTTTAGGGTTAGTTAATTAAAAACTATGATAAACTTTGATTTAAAAGTTGTTCTTCTAGAAAAATGATTTTTTTATGAACATGAAACTATATCCAAAAATCATGGTTAAACTCAAAGTGGAAGTATGTTTTCCAAAATGGTCATCTAGACATCGTTCTTTCGACTGAAATGACTACCTTTACAAAAATGACTTGTAACCTGTATTTACGCCTATAAACTTATACTTTTTCTGTTTAGATTCATAAACTTAAGTTCAATATGAAACCATAGCAATTTGATTCACTTAAAATGGATTTAATATTTTTGATCTTTTTAGCTACGGAAAATGTTTAACAAATCTATACAAATCATATCCTAGCTAACTTATATTGTATTATACATGTATTCTAATATATTATGTAATCTTGGGATACCATACACACGTATGCAAATATTTTGACATATCATATCGACCCATGTATATATATTATTTGGAACAACCATAGACACAATATGTGCAGTAATGTTGGAGTTAGCTATACAGGGTTGAGGTTGATTCCAAAAATATATATACTTTGAGTTGTGATCTAGCTTGAGACATGTATACACTGGGTCGTGGATTGATTCAAGATAATATATGTCGATTTATTTCTGTACATCTAACTGTGGACAACTAGTTGTAGGTTATTAACGAGGACAGCTACTTAATACACTCAAATCTTTAAAACTAAATAAAAATGGTTGTAATTATATTTTGATCATACTTTGATATATATGTACATATTTGTATAGGTTCGTGAATCGATCCATGGCCAAGTCTTATTTCCGAGGAAGGAAATATCTATGAAAGTGAGTTATAGTCCCACTTTTAAAATCTAATATTTTTGGGATGAGAATACATGCAGGTTTTATAAATGATTTATAAAATAGACACAAGTACGTGAAACTACATTCTATGGTTGAATTATCGAAATCGAATATGCCCCTTTTTATTAAGTCTGGTAATCTAAGAATTAGGGAACAGACACCCTAATTGACGCGAATCCTAAAGATAGATCTATTGGGCCTAACGAACCCCATCCAAAGTACCGGATGCGCGTCAATTAGGGTGTATGTTCCGTAATTCTTAGATTACCAGACTTAATAAAAAGGGGCATATTCGATTTCGATAATTCAACCATAGAATGTAGTTTCACGTACTTGTGTCTATTTTGTAAATCATTTATAAAACCTGCATGTATTCTCATCCCGAAAATATTAGATTTTAAAAGTGGGACTATAACTCACTTTCACATATATTTCCTTCCTCGGAAATAAGACTTGGCCACGGATCGATTCACGAACCTATACAAATATGTACATATAAATCAAAGTATGATCAAAATATAATTACAACAATTTTTATTATGTTTTAAAGATTTGAGTGTATTAAGTCAGCTGTCCTCGTTAGTAACCTACAACTAGTTGTCCACAGTTAGATGTACAGAAATAAATCGATATATATATTATCTTGAATCAATCCATGACCAAGTGTATACATGTCTCAGGCTAGATCACAACTCAAAGTATATATATTTTTGGAATCAACCTCAACCCTGTATAGCTAACTCCAACATTACTGCATATAGAGTGTCTATGGTTGTTCCAAATAACATATATACATGGGTCGATATGATATGTAAAAACATTTGAATACGTGTCTATGGTATCCCAAGATTACATAATATATTAGAATACATGTATAATACAATATAAGTTAGCTAGGATATGATTTTTATAGATTTGTTAAACATTTCCCGTAGCTAAAAAGATCAAAAATATCCAATCTTGTTTTACCCATAACTTCTTCATTTTAAATCCGTTTTGAGTGAATCAA
Organism: Rutidosis leptorrhynchoides; assembly: GCF_046630445.1. NCBI lineage: Eukaryota > Viridiplantae > Streptophyta > Magnoliopsida > Asterales > Asteraceae > Rutidosis > Rutidosis leptorrhynchoides. The sequence goes on from NC_092339.1 coordinate 199,669,138, forward strand.
TTTGCTATGGTTTCATATTGAACTCTAATTTAAGAATCCAAACATAAAAAGTATAGGTTTATAGTCGGAAATTTAAGTTACAGGTCAATTACTAAAGAGGTAGTCATTTCCGTCGAAAGAACGACATCTTGATGACCATTTTGAAAAACATAGTTTCACTTTGAGTTTAACCAAGATTTTTGGATATAGTTTTATGTTCATATGAAAAATCATTTTCCCAGAAGAACAACGTTTAAATCAAAGTTTACCATAGTTTTTAATTATCCAAACCAAAACAGCCCCGGTTTCACTACGACGGCGTATATCCGATTTTATGGTGTTCATCGTGTTTCCAGGTTTTAAATCATTAAGTTAGCATATCATATAGATATAGAACATGTGTTTAGTTGATTTTAAAAGTCAAGTTAGAAGGATTAACTTTTGTTTGCGAACAAGTTTAGAATTAATTAAACTATGTTCTAGTGATTACAAGTTTAAACCTTCGAATAAGATAGCTTTATATGTATGAATGGAATGATGTTATGAACATCATTACTACCTCAAGTATTCTGGATAAAACCACTGGAAATGAGAAAAATGGATCTAGCTTCAAAGGATCCTTGGATGGCTTGAAAGTTCTTGCAACAGAATCATGGCACGAAAACAGTTCAAGTAAGATTTTCACTCGAAATAAGATTGTTATAGTTGTAGAAATTGAATCAAAGTTTGAATATGAATATTACCTTGAATTAGAAAGATAACTTACTGTAAATAACAAAGGTTCCTCGATCTTAGATGATTACTTGGAATGGATTATAAAGCTTGGAAGTAGACTTGCAAACTTGGAAGTATTCTTGATTTTTATGAAACTATACTTATGGAATTTATGAAGAACACTTAGAACTTGAAGATGGAACTTGAGAGAGATCAATTAGATGAATAAAATTGAATAAAGAAAGTGTTTGTAGGTATTTTTGGTCGTTGATATATGGATTAGAAATAAAGGATATGTAATTTTGTTTTCATGTAAATAAGTCATGAATGAATACTAATGTTTTTGTAATTTTATGAGATATTTCTTGCTAGTTGCCAAATGATAATTCCCACATGTGTTAGGTGACTCACATAGGCTGCTAAGAGCTGATCATTGGAGTGTATATACCAATAGTACATACATCTAAAAGCTGTGTATTGTACGAGTACGAATACGGGTGCATACGAGTAGAATTGTTGATGAAACTGAACGAGGATGTAATTGTAAGCATTTTTGTTAAGTAGAAGTACTTTGATATGTGTCTTGAATTCTTTCAAAAGTGTAAGAATACATATCAAAACACAACATGTATATACATTCTAATGGAGTCGTTAAGTCTTCATTAGTCGTTACATGTAAGTGTTGTTTTGAAACCTTTAAGTTAACGATCTCAATTAATATTGTTAACCTAATGTTTATTATATCAAATGAGATGTTAAATTATTATATTATCATGATATTATGATGTATGAATATATCTTAATATGATATATACATTAAAATATCGTTACAACGATAATCGTTACATATAAGTCTCGTTTCGTAATTCTTGGGTTAGTAGTCTTGTTTTTACATATGTAGTTCATTGTTAACACACTTAATGATATATTTAAATATCATTTTATCAAGTTAAATATAGTGTCAATATCTTAATATGATACATATGTATTTAGTAGACGTTATCATAACGATAATCGTTATATATATCATTTCGAGTTTCTTAACTTAGTAATCTCAATTCTTATGTATATCACACATTGTTAATATACTTAGTGCGATACTTACTCATCATAATCTTATGTCAACCATATATATATGTCTATATATACCACAACATGTAGTTTTTACAATTTTGTAACGTTCGTGAATCGCCGGTCAACATGGGTGATCAATTGTCTATATGAATCTTATTTCATTTAATCAAGTCTTAACAAGTTTGATTGTTAACATGTTGGAAACACTTAATCATGTAAATATCAATTTCATTTAATATATATAAACATGGAAAAGTTCGGGTCACTACAGTACCTACCCGTTAAATAAATTTCGTCCCAAAATTTTAAGCTGTTGAAGGTGTTGACGAATCTTCTGGAAATAGATGCGGGTATTTCTTCTTCATCTGATCTTCACACTCCCAGGTGAACTCGGGTCCTCTACAAGCATTCCATCGAACCTTAACAATCGGTATCTTGTTTTGCTTAAGTCTCTTAACCTCACGATCCATTATTTCGACGAGTTCTTTAATGAGTTGAAGTTTTTCATTGATTTGGATTTCGTCCAACGGAATAGTGAGATCTTCTTTAGTAAAACATTTCTTCAAATTCGAGACGTGGAAAGTGTTATGTACAGCTGCGAGTTGTTGAGGTAGCTCCAGTTGGTAAGCTACTGGTCCGACACGATCTATAATCTTGAATGGTCCAATGTACCTTGGATTTAGTTTCCCCCGTTTACCAAATCGAACAACGCCTTTCCAAGGTGAAACCTTAATCATGACCATTTCTCCAATTTCAAACTCTATATCTTTTCTTTTACTGTCCGCGTAGCTCTTTTATCGACTCTGGGCGGTTTTCAATCGTTGTTGAATTTAGATGATTTTCTCGGTAGTTTCTTGTATTATCTCCGGACCCGTAATATGTCTATCCCCCACTTCATTCCAAAAAATTGGAGACCTGCACTTTCTACCATAAAGTGCCTCAAAAGGCGCCATCTCAGTACTAGAATGATAACTGTTGTTGTAGGAAAATTCTGCTAACGGTAGGTGTCGATCCCAACTGTTTCCGAAATCAATAACACATGCTCGTAGCATGTCTTCAAGTGTTTGTATCGTCCTTTCACTCTTCCCATCAGTTTGTGGATGATAGGCAGTACTCATGTCTAGACGAGTCCCCAATGCTTGTTGCAACATCTGCCAGAACCTTGAAACAAATCTACCATCCCTATCAGAGATAATAGAGACGGGTATTCCATGTCTGGAGACAACCTCCTTCAAATACAATCACGCCAACTTCTCCATTTTGTCATCCCTCTCATTGGCAGGAAGTGTGCTGACTTGGTGAGAAGATCAACTATTACCCAAATAGTATCATAACCACTTGCAGTCCTTGGCAATTTAGTAATGAAATCCATGGTAATGTTTTCCCATTTCCATTTCGGGATTTCAGGTTGTTGTAGTAGACCTGATGGTTTCTGATGTTCAACTTTGACCTTAGAACACGTCAAACATTCTCCTACATATTTAGCAATATCGTCTTTCATACCCGGCCACCAAAAGTGTTTCTTGAGATCTTTATACATCTTCCCCGCTCCGGGATGTATTGAATATCTGGTTTTATGTGCTTCTTTAAGTACCATTTCTCTCACATCTCCAAACCTTGGCACCCAAATTCTATCAGCCCTATATCGGGTTCCGTCTTCCCGAATATTAAGATGTTTCTCTGATCCTTTGGGTATCTCATTCTTCAACTTTCCTTCTTTTACAACCCCCTGTTGCGCCTCCTTTATTTGAGTAGTAAGGTTAGTACGAATAATTATATTCATAGCTTTTACCCGTATAGGTTCTCTGTCCTTTCTACTCAAAGCGTCGGCTACCACATTCGCCTTCCCCGGGTGGAATCGAATCTCAAAATCATAATCATTCAACAGTTCAATCCACCTGCATTGTCTCATATTCAGTTGCTTCTGATTAAATATATGTTGGAGACTTTTGTGGTCGGTATATATAATACTTTTGACTCCATATAAATAATGCCTCCAAGTCTTTAATGCAAAAACAACAGCACCCAATTCCAAATCGTGAGTTGTATAATTTTGCTCGTGAATCTTCAATTGTCTAGACGCATAAGCAATCACCTTTGTTCGTTGCATTAATACACAACCGAGACCTTGCTTTGATGCGTCACAATAAATCACAAAATCATCATTCCCTTCAGGCAATGATAATATAGGCGCCGTAGTTAGCTTTTTCTTCAATAACTGAAACGCCTTCTCTTGTTCATCCTTCCATTCAAATTTCTTCCCTTTATGCGTTAATGCAGTCAAGGGTTTTGCTATTTTGGAGAAATCTTGGATGAATCTTCTGTAGTAACCGGCCAATCCTAAAAATTGAAGTATATGCTTCAGAGTTTTTGGGGTTTCCCACTTTTCAACGGTTTTGATCTTTGCCGGGTCCACCTGGATACCTTCTTTATTAACTATGTGATCGAGGAATTGAACTTCTTTCAACCAAAATGCACACTTTGAAAACTTAGCATACAGTTTTTCTTTCCTCAATACTTCTAGCACTTTTCTTAAATGTTCTTCGTGCTCTTGATCATTCTTTGAGTAAATAAGTATGTCATCGATGAAAACAATGACAAACTTGTCAAGATATGGCCCACACACTCGGTTCATAAGGTCCATGAATACAGCTGGTGCGTTAATCAATCCAAACGGCATAACCATAAACTCATAATGACCATAACGCGTCCTAAAAGCAGTTTTTGGAATATCATCCTCCTTTACTCGCATTTGATGATATCCAGAACGTAAATCGATTTTCGAATAAACCGACGAGCCATGTAGTTGATCAAATAAGTCGTCAATTCTCGGCAGTGGATAACGGTTTTTGATGGTAAGTTTATTCAACTCTCTGTAGTCAATACACAACCTAAATGTATCATCCTTCTTCTTGACAAACAAAACAGGAGCTCCCCATGGTGATGTGCTTGGTCAAATGAAACCACGTTCTAATAGTTCTTGCAGTTGGCTTTGCAGTTCTTTCATCTCGCTGGGTGCGAGTCTGTAAGGAGCACGAGCTATTGGTGCAGCTCCAGGTACAAGATCTATTTGAAATTCAACAGACCGATGTGGAGGTAGTCTCGGTAATTCTTTCGAAAATACATAACATCATTGATGCTCTTTTCTTCAGTTTGTACTTTCTCGACGTGTGCTAGAACAGCATAGCAACCTTTTCTTATTAGTTTTTGTGCCTTCAAATTACTAATAAGATGTAGCTTCGTGTTGCCCTTTTCTCCGTACACCATTAAGGGTTCTCCTTCTTCTCGTACAATGCGAATTGAATTTTTTTGTAACATACGATCTCTGCTTTCATCTCCTTTAGCCAGTCCATGCCAACTATTACATCAAAACTCCCTAACTCTACTGGTATCAAATCAATCTTAAATATTTCTCTACCCAGTTTAATTTCTCGATTCCGGCATATATAATCTGCTGAAATTAATTTACCGTTTGCTAATTCGAGAAAAATTTACTATCCAACGGCGTCAATGGACAACTTAATTTAGCACAAAAATCTCTACTCATATAGCTTCTATCTGCACCCGAATCAAATAAAACATAAGCAGATTTATTGTCAATAAGAAACGTACCCGTAACAAGCTCCGGGTCTTCCTGTGCCTCTGCCGCATTAATATTAAAAACTCTTCCGCGGCCTTGTCCATTCGTGTTCTCCTAGTTCGGGAAATTTCTAATAATGTGGCCCGGTTTTCCACATTTATAACAAACTACATTGGCATAACTTGCTCTGACACTACTTGCTCCGCCATTACTCGTTTCGACACCATTTGTTCCTTTTGTTCTGTTAACCCCTGGTCCGTAGACCTCACACTTCGCCGCGCTATGACCATTTCTTTTACAGTTGTTGCAAAATTTGGTGCAGAACCCCGAGTGATACTTTTCACACCTTTGGCATAGCTGCTTCTGATTGTTGTTGTGGTTGCGGTTGTTATTGTTATTGGGATGATTGTTGTAGTTGTTGTTGTTGTTGTTGTGCCGTTTGTTGTAGTTGCGATTGATGTTGCGATTCTTGGGATAGTTGTTGTTGTTTTGGTGACTCTTATCACCATTTTCCTCCCACTTTCTTTTGACTAGCTTCACGTTGGCCTCTTCGGCCACCTGTTCTTTAATTCTTCCCTTAATCTGGTTCACTAGTTTGTGAGCCATTCTACATGCCTTTTGTATGGAGGCGGGCTCGTGTGAACTTATATCTTCTTGGATTCTCTCCGGTAACCCTTTCACAAATGCGTCGATCCTCTCTTCCTCATCTTCGAATGCTCTCGAACACAATAGGCACAATTCTGTGAATCGTCTTTCATACGAAGTAATATTAAATCCATGTGTTCGTAACCCTCTAAGTTCTGACTTGAGCTTATTGACCTCGGTTCTGGGATGGTACTTCTCGTTCATCAAGTGCTTGAATGCTGACCACGGTAGCGCGTAAGCAGCATCTTGTCCCACTTGCTCTAGATAGGTATTCCACCATGTTAACGCAATACCTGTGAAGGTATGCGTAGCGTACTTCACTTTGTCTCCTTCAGCACACTTACTTATGGCAAACACCGATTCAACTTTCTCGGTCCACCGTTTTAATACGATTGGTCCTTCGGTCCCATCAAATTCTGAAGGTTTGCAGGTAGTGTATTTCTTGTAGGAACATCCTACACGATTTTTTGCGCCATTAACTGTATAGCTAGATTCAGAGTTATTGTTGGTATGTAGCGCGGCCAGTACTGTGGCTATGTTTGAAGCAAGAAAGGAACGAAATTCCTCTTCACTCATATTCAAGGTGTGTCGAGTAGTCGGTGCCATTTCCTTCAAAATAGTCAAATGAAACAAGTTAATCATACATAATATTAAGAGTAGTCAATAGTATCTCGTAGCATAATATGAACTCATTTATAAAAATTTTTTCTTCATATTAGCGTTTTATAAGTTTAAATTCGGGTACTACCTACCCGTTAAGTTCATACTTAGTAGCTAATATACAATTCAACTACTACAATTCCATATGAAAAACTGATTATAATAATATATCACATACAAATATTCTTCAAACTTAACTTTGCTATATTACATATAACATGAAATATATATAGTACACTATGATACAGGACAGTTTTGATGATAAATCTAGTTAATACGCAAGTTGTTCAGCAAAGGAAATAAAGACACGTAATTCATAAGTCCAGAAACAAGTCATGCATTCTGGTTTTACTAAGACGACTTCACATCCTTGGTCTTGTGGAAAATAACCGTTATGACCATTAGTTAGGCAGCATGTTGTAATGTCGTCAAAAGGACGAGGGTTTCGTAATGTCCAACAGCCCTGTAATAATCTAAAAACCTTGTTTCTCACCCCAACTACTGAATCCGTCACTTGTGGGAAAGTTTACTTAAAAGCTGCAATCCGATGTTCTTTTTCTCACTTTGGTATGAAACGAACATCACTAACCCGTAAGCATAACATGATTCTTTATGTTGCATGTTAGAAGCTCTTTCTAATTCACGAAATCCTATGTTGGGATATGTTGAGTCAAAATAGGTTCTTAACCCGTAGCGTAAAATTGCATTTGGGTTCCCCGCATTTAACGCTTTAAAGAAAACACGGTGTAACTTAAAGTCTCCCCAATGTGATATACCCCACCTATCAAAGGAAAGCCTTTTATGAACTAAGGCATTTCTGGAAAGTCTTTCAAATATTTGACAAGTTAATTTCGCCATAATTAAATGTGCTGATGAATTTTGACCGACTCTAGACAAGATTTCCTCAATCATATCCTCTGGTAGGTCTTCTAAAATATTCGGTTGTCTACCCTTAACGTCCATTTTGTTTTTATACTGTAAAATATACAAGGATTAGATTCGTAATAACAAACAATACAAGAAATTTTTACATAGAACATAAAAGTACAAGCACACTACAATACATTTATTACACAACATGCTCACACCCCTTTAATCTGAATCACTGGTTTCTTCTTCTTCGGACTTGGTTCTTTTTCCTAATCTTCTAGGGATATATGATGTTCCTCTAATACGAGTCGTCGTTTTCCACATTGGTTTAGAAAAACCTGGTGGTTTAGAGGTTCCCGGGTTATTGTCACGATATTGGAAATACGGGTGTTGACGGTACATATAAAGTTCATCGGGGTCGGAATCAGATTTCTCTATTTTGATGCCTTTTCCCTTATTATTTTCTTTTGCCTCATTAAATTGGGTCGGGGTAATTTCTATAACATCATCGGAATCCTCATCAGGATCCGATTCATCGGAAAATTGGTAATTTTCCCAATACTTTGCTTCCTTAGCGGAAACACCATTGACCATTATTAACTTTGGTCCATTGGTTGAGGATTTTCTTTTATTTGATCGGTTTTCTGTGGTTCCTACTATTCCCCCTTCCGGAACCTCTTCTTCTTCCGGTTCCTCTTCTTCTGGTTCCTCTTCTTCCGGTTCCTCTTCTTCCAGTTCCTTTTCCTCTTCTTCCAGTTCTTCGAGAACTTGTGAATCTTGCCAATATATATTCGACTCTTCGTTATTATTAGGTGAGTCAATGGGATTTGTGCTAGAGGTAGACATCTATCACACAATATCAAACATGTTAAGATATTAATATATCACATAATATTTACATGTTAATAATATATAGTTTCCAACAAAAATGTTAAGCAATCATTTTTAAAGAAAACACGGTCAAAGTCCAGACTCACTAATGCATCCTAACAAACTCGATAAGACACACTAATGCAAATTTTCTGATTCTCTAAGACCATCGCTCGGATACCAACTGAAATGTCCCGTTCATATTGATTATAAATGTTCCATATTAATTGATTTCGTTGCGAGGTTTTGACCTCTATATGAGACGTTTTTCAAAGACTGCATTCATTTTTAAAACAACCATAAACTTTATTTTATCAATAAAGGTTTCAAAAGCATTACGTAGATTATTAAATAATGATAATCTAAAATATACTGATTACACACGACCATTACATAATGGTTTACAATAGAAATATATTACATCGACATATGTTTCTTGAATGCAGTTTTTACACAATATCATACAAACATGGACTCCAAATCTTGTCCTTATTTTAGTATGCAACAGCGGAAGCTCTTAGTATTCACCTGAGAATAAACATGCTTTAAACGTCAACAAAAATGTTGGTAAGTTATAGGTTTAACCTATATGTATCAAATCGTAACAATAGACCACAAGATTTCATATTTCAATACACATCCCATACATAGAGATAAAAATCATTCATATGGTGAACACACCTGGTAACCGACATTAACAAGATGCATATATAAGAATATCCCCATCATTCCGGGACACCCTTCGGATATGATATAAATTTCAAAGTACTAAAGCATCCGGTACTTTGGATGGGGTTTGTTGAAAGGACTCGTTCATATATAGTTGATTACATCGCAAGGTATTTGACCTCTATATGATACATTTTACAAACATTGCATTCGCTTTTAAAAGATAAACTTTCTTTACAACAAAAGTTGACGGCATGCACACCATTTCATAATACATCCAACTATAATTGGCTTAATAATAATCTTGATGAACTCAATGACTCGAATGCAACATCTTTCAAAATATGCCATGAATGACTCCAAGTAATATCCTTAAAATGAGCTAATGCACAGAGGAAGATTTCTTTAATACCTGAGAATAAACATGCTTTAAAGTGTCAACCAAAAGGTTGGTGAGTTCATAGGTTTATCATAACAATCATTTCAATATATTAATAGACCATAAGATTTCCGTTTATAAATATATGTACACTCGCAAGTGTACAAAAGTATTCTATAAGTTGTAGGCACCCGGTAACAAGCCTTAACGTTCATGTTTTACCCTTTGAAGTACACCAGATCAGGTGTGTTTAAAATAACCTCGAAGTACTAAAGCATCCCATAGTCAGGATGGGGTTTGTCAGGCCCAATAGATCTATCTTTAAGATTCGCGCCTACCGTACATAGACAAGTAGTTTAATGTTACCAAGCTAAGGGTATATTTCTGGTTTAAACCCACATAGAATTAGTTTTAGTACTTGTGCCTACTTCGTAAAACATTTATAAAACAGCACATGTATTCTCAGCCCAAAAATATATATTGCAAAAGCAATTAAAAAGGGAGCAAATGAAACTCACAATACTGTATTTCATAGTAAAAATACATATAACGTCATTTAACAAGTGCAAGGTTGGCCTCGGATTCACGAACGTATCAATATTTAGATTCAATATTGCAGGAAAGTACGTAGACGCAACGGAGATGATAAACACTAGATTGACCTCACGAGCATACCCATGAACCATACTCATCACCTCCATAGCTATAACCCATAATTTCCTTAGCTTCGACTCATTCAAAAAAAACTATTTTGAAATCACTCGGACACCACTCCGTCGTAATATTTTATGTATACTAATAATATCTTGAAATAATACAGAGCAAATATATATATATATATATATATATATATATATATATATATATATATATATATATATATATATATATATATAAATCGATTGAGAGAGTTTAGAGAAATATATTTTCAAATTTCTATGAAATAATGAAACCTATTGAATTCTATTTATAATAGATTTTTGAATTATTAAAGTGAATTATTAAAGTATGAATTATTAAAGTGAATTATTAAAGTATGAATTATTAAAGTGAATTATTTAAGTATGAATTATTAAAGTGAATTATTAAACTTTGAATTATTAAAGTGAATTATTAAAGTATGAATTATTAAAGTGAATTATTAAAGTATGAATTATTAAAGTGAATTATTAAAGTATGAATTATTAAAGTGAATTATTAAATTATGAATTATTAAAGTGAATTATTAAAGTATGAATTATTAAAGTGAATTATTAAAGTTAAAGTAAAGTAAAGTAAAGGTAAAGTTAAAGTATAGTAAAAGTATAAAAACTATGTATGTATAATACAAATATAAATATATATAATATTAATTTAAATCGTTATATATATTTAATGAAATAAAATATAAATATCGTTATATTTATTATACTGGTTAAGTAATGAGTTGTCAAAAGTGATTCTAGATATTTATAAAAGTTATATACGTTTTAATAATAAAGTTCTTTTTAAACTGAAAACGTCTTTGTACGTTTGAAAATAGATTAATAGAATATTATGGAAACCAACTCTCCACTAACTTTTATCTAACTTTTGTAACTGACACTTTTTGTTTTTATTTATAAATAGCTTTACAAATTATTCTGAATATCGTTAAGAGGAATAGATTTTCTCAAATCATAGTGGACCTCTCAACAGAGACTTGTAATCATAATTCAATGTTTCTGATAATACAATCATTTAATATATATATTTTTTAATTTTGCCGAAAATCATATTGAAACAAATACGTTCGTATAAAGTATTATACGTTTAATACTTTATTAATATTCTCAAGTTATAATATATATATATACATATACATATCTATTTATATATAACGGTTCGTGAATCGTCGGAATTTGGTCGAGGTTATAATGAATGTATGAACACAGTTTAAAATTCTTGAGATTTAACTTAACAAAATTTGCTTATCGTGTCGGAATAATATAAAGATTAAAGTTTAAATTTGGTCGGAAATTTCCGGGTCGTCACAGTACCTACCCGTTAAAGAAATTTCGTCCCCGAAATTTGATAGAGGTCGTCATGACTAACAATGAGAATGTTATTATAACGATTATAGAGTTTTATCATGTTCAAGAAGAATGGATAAAATAATTCGATTACTCGAAGCGTGTGAGTGAAGTTATCGTAAATGAATGAAATAAGATAATAGTGATTCGTCGTATCTTTTGACGTCATCATGATTGATCTCCGAAAAGAAAATCTTTGTAATCTATATTGGATTTGATTATTTGGCGATTAAGGAAATTATGATCCTCTTCGAATTAATGCGATAATCCATTTTGATTTCTCTGTCGGATATTTCACTATAAATCCACCTCATTTGTTTTCTTACAACTCACACCTTCTCAACTCATATTTTAAAGTATTTGTCAATATACTTCATCCAGTGCTGATTCTTGATATACTCCTCACTTTCATATCTGTCGCTCTTCTTTTTCATCTGCCTCCGGAAGAATCTATTTACTTCTACTTTACTCTTGGTTTTATAGTGTTTTTAGTTCTCCCGTGTCTTTATATTGCTATATGCATTGATATATACGGTTTGTGATTTCTGGGTTGTTGTTGGGTTTTATATCTTCCCTTATATTTCAAAGTCCTTGCTTCTTCTATAATCATTGTCATCCACAGTTAATGCTCTCTTCTATTTGCTATGATTTATACTCCCATTTCTAGTTCAGAGCTTTGTCCTTTCGTTTCTTCTTCTTGCGATTAAGCACCGCTTGTAATGGTCCAGAATTCGCAGATATAAATTTCGGAATGAACATTGTTAATGTTCTAGGAAGGAAATTGTAATGACACGATCTTGACTTGTCAAATTACCAGAATACCTCGGAAAAGGCCGAATCATCAAGAAATATTTTCTTGATATTTAGAGATCAAAGAGAATACAAGAGTCGTGTAACATAGCACATGATGACGTTATGATCTGCGAATCATCATGTTCCATTTAGAAACTCAGCATGAATTACTGTAATATAATCACGTTGATCAAGTGTCATTATATTATACTAACTCATGCTTCAGCTCCCAACACTTCTTCAAGAATATTTCTATTTTAAACTCGAATTAGTTTCTTTTATGATATAATACAGATAGCGCGAAGAGGTAAATGATTTCAGATAAGAATAATTATAAAAATATCTTCAGAAGTATGGATGATATTTATAATGAAAGATACGATGATATCTTAGAATGTCTAATATCAGAGGATGATGAAGGATATTGTCCGCAGGGGTTTAGAGTCAGGAGCAAGGTATTCGTTAATGACTTCAGCAAGTACTGAATCATTTGGATTCTTTGAAGGCAGGTTCAGCCTTTGTGATTTGTCCACAGCCTCCTTCATACTTTGCTCAATTCATTTTCCAGTTCCAAATCTTCTCTTTTTCTGAGCTTTGCCAATATACTATCCTTTATCATCCAACTTTTTACTGTTAAGGTCGTTTACAGTTTTTGCTGCTTCATCAGCATTTTTCAAAATTTCGAAAACTGGTTCGCAGTTTAGGGTGTTTTTCAAAAATTTCTCATTCAAAGAATGTAAGTCTTGGAGGTAGACGTTGTGTATATATGTAATTGTTGATGTAGACATGCTGCGAGGTTTCAAAATACTGATTGCTGATTCTCAATAATTGGTATGGAAATTCTTGTTATAAGGTACGAATGAGTATATGATAGGGTTTCGATAATTATAATGATTTTTTTTTGGAAAGTCAAAGATCAGTGAAGTTGTTGGTAAGTTTATTGCTAATGTGGTGAATGTAAACGATTCCCCGGTAACGTTGGCGAAAGGGCAACGTATCTATCGAGGTTATAATAAGACTTTTTTTGATTGAGAAGTCGAAGTTGACTTGCTGGAGCTGTGACAAAACTGTTTATTTTTAAACGGAATTGAAAAGTTATGTTAGCTAGTAAATGCCAAAGGGTCTAACACGAATACGTGTCGAACTATGACTTGGGTTTTGAGAGTTTTTCAGGTGTATAACTGTGGGTAACATGTGGTTGGATCATCATCTCGATTGTTCCTTAGTTGAAGTGTCTTCAGGAATTTCGAAGGGTTTGAGCACATATTGTAATCGTTAATACATATGATGTTCTAACACAATTTTGAAGTCAAAGTATAGCTTTGAAAGATATAGGAATCTAAGAGTGATGATACTGGTTATATTTCGAATTGAATTATGCGATTTCAAAATCAGAATATGTAATTGAATTTGAATGAGTATGATTGTTTTGATTTATATGAAAGAATGTATATTGTTGTGAAAGTAGGGAGTATAGTTGATGATTGCTGAATCAGTTTTAAAAAATGTAATATATTAATTGTGAATTTATATATCTCTCGGGTATTACCTACCCGTTAAAAAAAATTTCACAATTAATATTTTGTACAAAAGAAGTTTATTACAGTCTTTATGAAAATATATGTGTATATTTTCTTTAGATGTAATATATATTTAATGAGTTAATATTAAATTAAACTCATTTGTTTTATGGTTGGAACTAAAATTGAGTAATCCCTAAAACTTTATAAATTGCATAAGTATTTCTTCAATAATATTGAAATTATGAATCATTACTTTGTTATTTGTTGGTTTTCGTGAAATTCTTGTGAACTTCGCAAGGTACGAATGATGTTATTTGAAAAGTTTCGAGTACATCGATGATGAAAGCGTAAAATCAAACATATATTCGAATAATACACTTGATTTATTATAAATTAGATTTTTTATTGAATTGAGACAGAGATTGTAATTAACGATGGTTAAGTTGCGGACGAAGGACGTACATCATTGCATATTTGTAATATGAATTAACTGAGTAGTTAAGATTCACACATAATAGCTTAGTACGGGAAGATTTATTATGGTTTAAAAATTTATACATATAAAATATACATATAAATCTTTCGATTGGAAATGAGTTAATACTTCATAACTCGTTGATACAATATATTTGTTGTTGATTCGTAATGATGTCCACAATGATTCTTGAACTGACATAGTTTGTGATGTTACAGGTGCTGTTGATTCTGACGATACTGACGGCACTGACTGTGTTGATGATGCTACGGTCCTGTTGATGATGTTGGTAAAACAATTCTAGCTTGTAAATCGTACACCATTTTTGATCAAAGTTTCTACTCTACCATCTCCGTTCACTCATCCGATTTACGGTCAGAATTAAATAATCTCTAAGATTTTGGAGATTACATAACTGCCACAGAGATATCTCTTCAATGAAGTTTATGAATTAATACTTCATCGTTTGTTGTTGTTGATATTCCTGGATATTTACAGGGTGTATGACGTTGATGTTTGAGATACATATTGTGATGTTGCAGTGTGGGATGTGGATGTTGTTGTTGGTGGTGGTGATGGTACTGTTGGTGTTGCTGATGGTGGTACTGTTTATGCTGTTGGTGCTGCTGCTGCTGGTGTTTGTAACCTTTGCACCATATTCTCCAAAGCCACTACCCGAGCGCGAAGTTCGTTGACTTCTTCTATTACACCGGGGTGATTGTCGGTTCGGACGAGCGGATAAATAAAATCTAGAGTGTAGTATGTAATCATGACGAGATACTCTAGAAATAAGAGAGAAAATGGTGTATCGGATAGGTTCACCGGTAAGTGCTTCAGGTTCTTCGCCAAGAGGGCAATGTGGTGGATGGAAGGGATCAGCTTCTTCTTGTCTCCAATGATTAAGGAGGCTACGAACCCATCCCCAATTCATCCAGAATAGATGATGACTAATTGGTTGATCCATTCCGGTCACACTGCTTTCGGAACTCGAGTGGGATTCCATTTCGGAATCCGAGGGACTTGAACTAATGACGAATTCCATTTCGTACGATTGAATAAAGAATTTTTCGATATGAAATGATTTTCCGGCTATTGGGTGGTATTCTAATTATATAGAGCAAAAGGTTTCGTAGATTACGGAGGAATTTACGGAATATGTCAGGCAAAGTTTACAGTAACAGATACGCTAAGATATGAATTAGCAGATACGCTAAGATATGAATTTTGTCTATACACTATTCATGCAATCAATGCAATAAGATGTATCTAGACTAAGAATGATAAGCAGGTAATTTATGACAAGAATGATGAGCAAAACTTTTGAAATGCAGACACGGTCGAAGTCCAGACTCACTAATGCATCCTAACGACTATCAGTTAGACACACTTATGCAGACCTGGTTCGCTAAGACCACCACTCTGATACCAACTGAAAGGACCCGTTCATATACATTATAAACTATTCACAATAGTTGATTACGTCGCGAGGTATTTGACCTCTATATGATACATTTTACAAACATTGCATTCGTTTTTAAAAGATAAACTTTCTTTACAACGAAAGTTGACGGCATGCACACCATTTCATAATACATCCAACTATAATTGGCTTAATAATAATCTTGATGAACTCAATGACTCGAATGCAACGTCTTTCAAAATATGCCATGAATGACTCCAAGTAATATCCTTAAAATGAGCTAATACACAGCGGAAGATTTCTTTAATACCTGAGAATAAACATGCTTTAAAGTGTCAACCAAAAGGTTGGTGAGTTCATAGGTTTAACATAACAATCATTTCAATATATTAATAGACCACAAGATTTCCGTTTATAAATATATGTACACTCGCAAGTGTACAAAAGTATTCTATAAGTTGTAGGCACCCGATAACAAGCCTTAACATTCATGTTTTACCCTCTGAAGTACACCAGATCAGGTGTGTTTAAAATAACCTCGAAGTACTAAAGCATCCCATAGTCAGGATGGGGTTTGTCAGGCCCAATAGATCTATCTTTAGGATTCGCGCCTACCGTACATAGACAAGTAGTTTAATGTTACCAAGCTAAGGGTATATTTCTGGTTTAAACCCACATAGAATTAGTTTTAGTACTTGTGCCTACTTCGTAAAACATTTATAAAACAGCGCATGTATTCTCAGCCCAAAAATATATATTGCAAAAGCAATTAAAAAGGGAGCAAATGAAACTCACAATACTATATTTCGTAGTAAAAATACATATAACGTCATTTAACAAGTGCAAGGTTGGCCTCGGATTCACGAACGTATCAATATTTAGATTCAATATTGCAGGAAAGTACGTAGATGCAACAGAGATGATAAACACTAGATTGACCTCACGAGCATACCCATGAACCATACTCATCACCTCCATAGCTATAACCCATAATTTCCTTAGCTTCGACTCATTCAAAAAAAACTATTTTGAAATCACTCGGACACCACTCCGTCGTAATATTTTATGTATACTAATAGTATCTTAAAATAATACAGAGCAAATATATATATATATATATATATATATATATATATATATATATATATATATATATATATATATATATATATATATATATATATATATATATATATATATATATATATATAAATCGATTGAGAGAGTTTAGAGAAATATATTTTCAAGTTTCTATGAAATAATGAAACCTATTGAATTCTATTTATAAAAGATTTTTGAATTATTAAAGTGAATTATTAAAGTATGAAATATTAAAGTGAATTATTAAAGTGAATTATTAAAGTATGAATTATTAAAGTGAATTATTAAAGTATGAATTATTAAAGTGAATTATTATAGTATAAATTATTAAAGTGAATTATTAAAGTATGAATTATTAAAGTGAATTATTAAAGTATGAATTATTAAAGTGAATTATTAAAGTATGAATTATTAAAGTGAATTATTAAAGTATGAATTATTAAAATGAATTATTAAAGTATGAATTATTAAAGTGAATTATTAAAGTGAATTATTAAAGTATGAATTATTAAAGTGAATTATTAAAGTTAAAGTAAAGTAAAAGTAAAGTAAAGGTAAAGTTAAAGTATAGTAAAAGTATAAAAACTATCTATGTATAATACGCGTATAAATATATATAATATTAATTTAAATCGTTATATATATTTAATGAAATAAAATATAAATATCATTATATTTATTATACTGGTTAAGTAATGAGTTGTCAAAAGTGATTCTAGATATTTATAAAAGTTATATACGTTTTAATAATAAAGTTCTTTATAAACTGAAAACGTCTTTGTACGTTTGAAAATAGATTAATAGAATATTATGGAAACCAACTCTCCACTAACTTGTGTCTAACTTTCGTAAATGACACTTTTTGTTTTTATTTATAAATAGCTTTACAAATTATTCTGAATATCGTTAAGAGGAATAGATTTTCTCAAATCATAGTGGACCTCTCAACAGAGACTTGTAATCATAATTCAATGTTTCTGATAATTCAATCATTTAATATATATATTTTTTAATTTCGCCGAAAATCATATTGAAACAAATACGTTCGTATAAAGTATTATACGTTTAATACTTTATTAATATTCTCAAGTTATAATATATATATACATATACATATCTATTTATATATAACGGTTCGTGAATCGTCGGAATTTGGTCGAGGTTATAATGAATGTATGAACACAGTTTAAAATTCTTGAGATTTAACTTAACAAACTTTGCTTATCGTGTCGGAATAATATAAAGATTAAAGTTTAAATTTGGTCGGAAATTTCCGGGTCGTCACATTTGTTAGGCCCAATAGATCTATCTTTAGGATTCGCGTCAATTTGGGTGTCTGTTCCCTAATACTTAGATTACCAGGCTTAATAAAAAGGGGCATATTCGATTTCTATAATTCAACCATAGAATGTAGTTCCACGTACTTGTGTCTATTTTGTAAATCATTTATAAAACCTGCATGTATTCTCATCCCAAAAATATTAGATTTTAAAAGTGGGACTATAACTCACTTTCACAGATATTTCCTTCCTCGGAAATAAGACTTGGCCACGGATCGATTCACGAACCTATACAAATATGTACATATATATCAAAGTATGATCAAAATATAATTACAACCATTTTTATTTTGTTTTAAAGATTTGAGTGTATTAAGTCAGCTGTCCTCGTTAGTAACCTACAACTAGTTGTCTACAGTTAGATGTACAGAAATAAATTGGTATATATTATCTTGAATCAATCCACGACCCAGTGTATACACGTCTCAGGCTAGATCACAACTCAAAGTATATATATTTTTGGAATCAACCTCAACCATGTATAGCTAACTCCAACATTACTGCATATAGAGTGTCTATAGTTGTTCCAAATAATATATATACATGGGTCGATATGATATGTCAAAACATTTGCAAACGTGTCTATGGTATCCCAAGATTACATAATATATTAGAATACATGTATAATACAATATAAGTTAGCTAGGATATGATTTGTATAGATTTGTTAAACATTTCCCGTAGCTAAAAAGATCAAAAATATTCAATCTTGTTTTACCCATAACTTATTCATTTTAAATCCGTTTTGAGTGAATCAAATTGTTATGGTTTCATATTGAACTCTAATTTAAGAATCCAAACAGAAAAAGTATAGGTTTATAGTCGGAAATTTAAGGTACATGTCAATTACTAAAGAGGTAGTCATTTCCGTCGAAAGAACGATATCTTGATGACCATTTTGAAAAACATACTTTCACTTTGAGTTTAACCAAGATTTTTGGATATAGTTTCATGTTCATATGAAAAATCATTTTCCCAGAAGAACAACTTTTAAATCAAAGTTTATCATAGTTTTTAATTATCCAAACCAAAACAGGCCCGGTTTCACTACGACGGCGTATATCCGATTTTATGGTGTTCATCTTGTTTCCAGGTTTTAAATCATTAAGTTAGCATATAATATAGATATATAACATGTGTTTAGTTGATTTTAATAGTCAAGTTAGAAGGATTAACTTTTGTTTGCGAACAAGTATAGAATTCACTAAACTATGTTCTAGTGATTACAAGTTTAAACCTTCGAATAAGATAGCTTTATATGTATGAATCGAATGATGTTATGAACATCATTACTATCTCAAGTATTCTGGATAAAACCACTGGAAATGAGAAAAATAGATCTAGCTTCAATGGATCCTTGGATGGCTTGAAAGTTCTTGCAACAGAATCATGACACGAAAACAGTTCAAGTAAGATTTTCACTCGAAATAAGATTGTTATAGTTGTAGAAATTGAATCAAAGTTTGAATATGAATATTACCTTGAATTAGAAAGATAACCTACTATAAATAACAAAGGTTCCTTGATCTTAGATGATTACTTGGAATGGATTAGAAAGCTTGGAAGTAGACTTGCAAACTTGGAAGTATTCTTGATTTTTATGAAACTATACTTATGGAATTTGTGAAGAATACTTAGAACTTGAAGATGGAACTTGAGAGAGATCAATTAGATGAAGAAAATTGAAGAATGAAAGTGTTTTTAGGTGTTTTTGGTCGTTGGTATATGGATTAGATATAAAGGATATGTAATTTTGTTTTCATGTAAATAAGTCATGAATGATTACTAATGTTTTTGTAATTTTATGAGATATTTCATGCTAGTTGCCAAATGATGGTTTCCATATGTGTTAGATGACTCACATGGGCTACTAAGAGCTGATTATTTGAGTGTATATAGCAACAGTACATACATCTAAAAGCTGTGTATTGTACGAGTACGAATACGGGTGCATACGAGTAGAATTGTTGATGAAACTGAACGATGATGTAATTTTAAGCATTTTTGTTAAGTAGAAGTACTTTGATATGTGTCTTGAAGTCTTTCAAAAGTTTAATAATACATATCAAAACACAACATATATATACATTCTAATGGAGTTGTTAAGTTTTCGTTAGTCGTTACATGTAAGTGTTGTTTTGAAACCTTTAAGTTAACGATCTCAATTAATGTTGTTAACCCAATGTTTATTATATCAAATGAGATATTAAATTATTATATTATCATGATATTATGATGTATGAATATCTCTTAATATGATATATACACTAAAATATCGTTACAACGATAATCGTTACATATAAGTCTCGTTTCGTAATTCTTGGGTTAGTAGTCTTGTTTTTACATATGTAGTTCATTGTTAACACACTTAATGATATATTGAAATATCATTTTATCATGTTAAATATAGTGTATCAATATCTTAATATGATACATATGTATTTAGTAGACGTTATCATAACGATAATCATTATATATATCATTTTGAGTTTCTTAACTTAGTAATCTCATTTCTTATGTATATCACACATTGTTAATATACTTAGTGCGATACTTACTCATCATAATATTATGTCAACCATATATATATGTCTATATATACCACAACATGTAGTTTTTACAATTTTGTAACGTTCGTGAATCGCCGGTCAACATGGGTGATCAATTGTCTATATGAAAATTATTTCATTTAAACAAGTATTAACAATTTTGATTGCTTAACACGTTGGAAACACTTAATCATGTAAATATCAATTTTATTTAATATATATAAACATGGAAAAGTTTGGGTCACTACAGTGCCTTCCCAGCTAACCGCCTGGTGACCACTGAGCGTACCTCATACACTGATTTTACGGCCTTGCCTCTCGGCAAAACCAACCATATTCGGACCGCGAGGAGTAAGAACCAATGCTTCGTCATAGGTAACACTGTGAGAACCCCCTCTACGATTAAGCTGACGACACAGCTTAAACCAGCTCTGATACCAATATGAAATGAGCCGTTCATATACATTATAAATGATTCACAATAGTTGCTTACATCGCGAGGTATTTGACCTCTATATGATACATTTTACAAGCATTGCATTCATTTTTAAAAGACAAACTCTCTTTGCATTGAAAGTTAATGGCAAGCATACTATTTCATAATACCTCCAACTATAATTGACTTAATAATCATCTTGATGAACTCGACGACTCGTATGCAACGTATTTTGAAATATGTCAAGAATGACTCCAAGTAATATCTCTAATATGAGCAAATGCACAGCGAAAGATTTCTTTCATACCTGAGAATAAATATGCTTTCAAGTGTGAACCAAAAGGTTGGTGAGTTCATAGGTTTATCATAAAACAATAAAATTCATCATTTTGATAGACCACAAGATTTAAATCCTGGATGGTACAAATGGGACCGAATCCTATACCCACCTCTAATGTACATGCGATATCTTTTAAATACAGTACACCTTTCTTGTGTACGAGATCATCTTTCATAAATCTTAATAACCGTACACATATCTTGTGAACAAAAATAACATACACATAACCTGTGTATAAAATCATTCTCTCGATACATAATATTCACTTTTCATTGCTTTCATAGCTTGGCTTGGTAACCGACCTTAACATATAATGCGCATAATAATATTCCCAAAACAGAACATCTCGTCTGTATAATAATCATATAAACTTCGAAGTACTAAACACCACGCCCACTACCCCTTCCGTCTAGTGAACATTCTGGGTGGGCGTGTTAAACCCGGTAGCTACCTTTAGGATTCGCGTCAATTAGGCATGCACTAATTCTCAAAATTAGTGATGTTCCCTAATTCTTAGGTTACCAAGCAATAATAATCAGGGGAAAAATATTCATATCAATTGTGGCAATTATCACATCCACATAATTCAATGGTGGCAATTATCAAGTCCACATAATTCATTCGAGGAATGTTTTGCTTGTGTCTATCTCATCAAACATTTATAAATGCATTTCATGTATTCGTAGTTTAAAATGTATTTCAAAAGCATTTAATAAAGCAGTTGTAAAAATAGCGCATGTATTCTCAGTCCCAAAAATGTAAAGAGTAAAAGGGAATCAAATGAACTCACATATTGTATTTTGTAGTAAAAATACATACGACGACATTGAACAAGTGTAGGGTTGGCCTCGGATTCACGAACCTATATTAGTTGTAATTATATTAAAACACATAATTGGATTCGAACAACTTTATATATATATATATATATATATATATATACATATATATATATACATATATATATATTTATATATACATATATATATATATATTTATATATATATATATTCATTAGTTATATCCTTTTTATATTAATAATATATATATTTCATATTTTAATTAAAAATATTAATTTTGTTAAAAAATGATAATAGTTATAATACTTGATTTTAATAATAAAGGTAATAATTATATTAATGATAATAATAATGATATTTATAATAATAGCTGTAAAATATTAATTTTATTGTTAATGACATTTATGATAATGATAGTAATACTAGTAGTAATAAAGATAATCATAATTCTTAATAATGATAATTTTTAATAAGTATAATAACTAACTCTAGTCAAAAAGATAGTAAAAAAATGATAACTTTGATAGTTTTCATTAAAATGATACTTTTGGTAATAATAATTATAATAGTAATAATATTGTTACTAATATTAACTACAATAATATCTTTATTACTAGTGATAATAAGTTTAGTAATAACAACACTAATAACTATATTAATAATAATAATGTTAATAATACTTATCTTAATAAAAAATATAATGGTAAAATCATATATGTTAATGATGCTAATAATGTTAATTATAATATTAGTTATGATCATATTATTAATAATGAATGATAATTAGTACTTATTTTAGCATTTATAATAATAATACTTATAATACTTGTAGTAATAATAATAACTAATAATAACAATCATAATAATAATAATAATACATATATCAATATCGAAAATAATAATAATAATCATAATAATGGTAATAATACTAAAATGATAAGGTTATTACAAATAATATTATGATTAATACTTATAATGATAATAATTATAATACTTGTACATATGATAATAATAATAATAATGTTTATAACATTAATAATAACAATAATATCAATAACACTAATAGTAATAATAATAATAATCATAATAATAATAACAATAATTAAAATGATAATATACAAATGTATACCCTTTCGAAAGCCTTTCTAAAAAAAACTGCCCATGACGGGGTTCGAACCCGAGACCTCTCGCATACCCATCAACACCTCAAACCACTCCGGTACTTCTGTTTTTCTGATATAATATGAATCTATAATTTTTATTAACTCAGTTTCTGTTTATCTTCTTCTTCATCAATACACTGCTGGATCATTGATCATACCTTCATATCAGTAATCGACTGAATTGGGTTTTGGGATCATAAACTAAACATAAACGAATTTAATGTGAAACCTTTGAATTGTTTTTAAAAGAAAACAAAGAGAATTTTTAATATTGAATCTTACCCGTTTTGGAGAAGATGAACACCAACTCTGATTTCGATTTTAAAAGCATTTTACCTCTCGGTTTCAACATGAATTATACTCTAAATGATCCTTAGAAACTCTCTGTAACTTCAATTGAAACTAAAACATTCAATAGAATTCAAATTTTACCAAGAACATTACGTTTGACTTTTGAAACATAACTTTGACTTCCAAAATTGAAAGTCATTAGAAAGAATTTTATTTTGAAATTATACAGATAGTTTTAGAAATGGATTCCTATCAAAACTGTATTTTTAGAATTTGCAATTTCGTTTGAATTGGAGGTTTTTTTTTAAAAAAAAAGACACGTACAGAGTATTTCCCTTTTGCTGTTTAATTTTGATAAATTAAAAGTTGTTTAATTATTAGTTGATAATTGTAATGAGAGAACTAAATGTGTTAATCATTTTCATCAATGATTCGTTTAATATAAAGCTCCAAAGCTCGGCTAATTAGATGAATCAGACACAAAAGATATATATATATATATATATATATATATATATATATATATATATATATATATATATATATATATATATATATATATATGTTAAATATATAAGGAAACATCATAATATTTATTATACAAACATTGATATTAAATATTAATTTTAATATAATAATAATAATGAAACTAATAATAATAATAATAATAATAATAATAGAAGTAGTAATGCTAATAATGTCAATAATATTAATAATAATACTTGTACATATAAAATTTTATATTTGTATCATAATTGCATCAATATTGGTATTTATTTTGATAATAATGAAAGTAGTTATAACAATTGTATATATATATATATATATATATATATATATATATATATATATATATATATATATATATATATATATACTTAAGTAATATTTAATAATCATAATAATAGCTTTTATTAAATTTTTATTATTTATAAATTATGTATATATATAATATTCATAGAATTTATATATTTATGTATATCTTCCTTTTTAATAACAACTTTTTACCCTGTGTAACATTTTACATACTTAACTCGCTTGATTCAATTATATTTTGTTATTTCACTTTATTATATAAGCTTATATTTATATCTAAATATATATCTAGTTACAACAATCGTTCGTGAATCGTCGGGAATGGTCAAAGGTTTAAATGTATCCATGTAAGCAGTTCAAAGATTTTGAGATTCAATTAAATAGACTTTGCTTATCATGTCTGAAATAATATAAAGATTAAGTTTAAATTTGGTCGGAAATTTCCGGGTCATGACAATAAAGAATAGTGTGTTGGCAAAGCTTAGAAAAAGAGAAGATTTGGTACTGAAAAACGGATTAAGCAAACCATGAAGTAGGCTATGGACAAATCACAAGGACGAAATCTACCTTCAAAGAATCCAAATGATTCAGTATCTACTGAAGTCATTAACCAATACCTTGCTCCTGACTCTGAACCCTTGCGGACAATATTCTTCATCATCCTCTGATATTAAAAATTCTAAGATATCATCGTATATTTCATTATAAATATCCTCGATATTTTTGAAGATATTTTCATGACTATTCTTATCTGAAATAATTCATCTTTTCGCGCTATCTGTGTTACATCATAAAAGAAACTATTTGAGTTTCTAATTTCTGAAACCTTCGAGTTTAAAATATGAATGTTTTGAAGTAATGTTAGGAACTGAAGCATGAGTTAGTATAATATAATGACATTGACCAACATAATTATATTATAGTAAGTCATGCTGAGTTTCTAAATGGAACGTGATGATTCACAGATCATAACGTCATCATGTACCATGTTACACGACTTTGAGGTATTCTGGTAATTTGACAAATCAAGATCGTGCCATTAAAATTTCCTTCTTAGAACATTAACGATGTTCATTCCAAAAATTCATGTCTACGAATTCTGGACCATTATTCGCTTGACTTAAAGTCGGGAAGAGAAAACAAAAGGATGAAGTTCCAAAATAGAAATGGGAGTATAAATTGCAGCAAATAGAAGAGAGCATTAACTGTGGATGTCTGTGATTATAGAAAGACAGAAGCAGGGATTCCGAAATATAAGGGAAGAAATAAAGCCAAACAACAAATCAGAAATTACAAACCATGTATATCGATGCATATAGCAATATAAAGACACGGAAGAACTAAATATACTATAAAACCAAGAGTATAGTAGAAGTAAATAGAGTCTTCTGGTGGCAGATGAAAAAGAAGAAGGACAGATATGAAAGTTAGAAGTATATCAAGAATCAGAACTGGATGGAGCATATTGACGAATGCTTTAAAGTATGAATTGAAGTAGGAAGAATAGAAGTTATGAGCTGTGGAAATAAGGAAATGAAGAGGGTAGATTTATAGTGAAATATCCGACAGGGCAATCAAAATAGATTATCGCATTTAACCAAAGAGGATCCTAATTTCCTTAATTTTCGAAGAATCGAATCTTATTTAGATTTTGACGATTTTCTTCTAAAATTGCTTGAATTCTAAAAATCAACCGTGACTACGTCACCGGATAAGACGAACATGTATTTACTCATTTTCACTCTTTTAAGATAGCTTCACTCGTACTTTTCACAAAATCAAATTGATTTATCTACATTACCAAATGATGATAAAACTCAAAATTTCAGCTCTTATGCATCATGAAAACATACTTATTGTCAGCCATGACGATCCCAATCAAATTTCGAGACGAAATTTCTTTAACGGGTAGGTACTGTGACGACCCAGAAGTTTCCGACCAAAATTAAACTTAATCTTTACATGATAACATTATTTCGACATGATAAGTAATAAATTTTAACAAGTTTTAAAGCTTTTGAAATAAGTTTTATATATATATATATATATATATATATATATATATATATATATATATATATATATATATATATATATATGGATATATGGATTATATCTAACTTGAAAATATGATAATTAAATATCTCATTAAGTATATTAACAAAGTATTATATATATTTTTTCATATTTGAAATGTCCCATTCATATTGATTATAAACGTTCCATATTAATTGATTTCGTTGCGAGGTTTTGACCTCTATATGAGACGTTTTTCAAAGACTGCATTCATTTTTAAAACAATCATAACCTTTATTTTATCGATAAAGGTTTAAAAAGCATTACGTAGATTATCAAATAATGATAATCTAAAATATACCGTTTACACACGACCATTACATAATGGTTTACAATAAGAATATATATTACATCAAAAATAAGTTTCTTGAATGCAGTTTTTACACAATATCATACAAGCATGGACTCCAAATCTTGTCATTTTTTTAGTATGCAACAGCGGAAGCTCTTAATAATCACCTGAAAATAAACATGATTAAAACGTCAACAAAAATATTGGTGAGTTATAGGTTTAACCTATATATTATCAAATCATAATAATAGACCACAAGATTTCATTTTTATAACACATCTCATATCAGGCATTTCGCAAACTGTATAGAGATAAAAATCATTTATATGTTGAATACCTGGTAACCGACATTAACTTAATGCATATAATATCCCTAAAACAGAACCTCTCGTCTGTATAATAATCTCGAAGTACTAAACCATCCATAACTTGAATGGGGGTTGTTAAGCCCAATAGATCTATCTCTAGGACTCGCGTTAATTAGGGGCCATTTCCCTAATTCTTAGGTTACCAGACTTGAAAGGCGATATTCGGTTTAATAATCCAACCATAGAATGTAGTTTTGCGTACTTGTGTCTATTTTGTAAAACATTTATAAAGCTGTATGTATTCTCATCCCGAAAAACAATATTAGATTGTAAAAGTGGGACTATAACTCACTTTCACAGATTTTTACTTTGCCGAAAGTAAGACTTGGCCACTGGTCTATTCACGAACCTATATCAAATATGTACATATATATCAAAGTATGATAAAAGTATATTCACCACATTTATTACGTTTTAATGATTTAAGTTTGTTAAGTTAGCAGTCCTCGTTAGTAACCTGCAACTAGTTGTCCACCGTTAGATGTATTGAAATAAATCAATATATATTATCTTGAATCAATCTATGACCCAGTGTATATACGTCTCAGGCTAGATCACAACTCAAAGTATATATATTTTTGGAATCAACCTCAACCCTGTATAGCGAACTCGAACATTACAGCATATAGACTGTCTATGGTTGTTCCTAATAATATATATAGATGGGTCGATATGATATGTCAAAACATTGTATACGTGTCTATGGTATTCCAAGATTACATAATATATGTTATAATACATGTATAATATAATATAAGTAAGCTAGTATATGATTAGTGTAGATTTGTTATAAAATTTTTGTAGCTACAACAAGTAAAATTTTCCAATTTTTTTTTACCCATAACTTCTTCGTTTTAAATCCGTTTTGAGTGATTCAAGTTGCTATGGTTTCATAATGAACTGTAATTTATGAAACTAAATAGAAAAAGTATAAGTTTATAGTTGGAAATATAGGTTACAAGTCATTTACTAAAGAGGTAGCCATTTCCGTCGTAAGAACGACATCTTGATGACCATTTTGAAAAACATACTTCCACTTTGAGTTTAACCATGATTTTTGGATATAGTTTCATGTTCATAAGAAAAATCA